>NC_063357.1:19523601-19524033 GCF_021869965.1 Rhincodon typus | reverse complement strand
CAGCAACTCATATTCCGCTTGGGAACCCTGCAGCCCAATGGTATCAACAGCCCAATGGTATCAATGTGGATTTCACAAGTTTCAATTTCACAAGTTTCAAAATCTCCCCTCCCCCTACCGCATCCCAAAACCAGTCCAGCTCGTCCCTGCCTCCCTAACCTGTTCTTACTATCCTTGACAGAATGGACGCTATTTTCAGTTTATTCATTGTCCTGAGCAGATAGCATCTGACAATGGACTTCAAATCATTGGCAAACCATTTCAAGATGTGTTCGGGCCCCGATGGGGAAACCAAGCGGAGACTCGGGGACCGCTTTGCAGAACACCTACGCTCGGTTCGCAACAAACAACTGCACCTCCCAGTCGCGAACCATTTCAACTCCCACTCCCATTCCTCAGACGACATGTCCATCCTGGGCCTCCTGCAGTGCC
>NC_063357.1:19488127-19523501 GCF_021869965.1 Rhincodon typus | reverse complement strand
CGCCCCCTTGACCTGTCCGTCCTCCCTGGACTGACCTATCCCCTTCCCAACTCCCTACCTACACTCACCTTTCCTGGCCCCATCCCCGCCTCTTCGACCTGTTTGTTTCCTCTCCACCTATCCTCTCCTCTATCCCTCTTCTATCCGCCTCCCACTCTCTCCCTATTTATTTCAAAACCCCCTTCCCCTCCCCCTTTTCTGATGAAGGGTCTAGGCCCGAAACGTCAGCCTCTCTGCTCCTATGATGCTGCTTGGCCTGCTGTGTTCGTCCAGCCCTGCACCTTGTTGCCATATCATTGGCTGGTTCTGCCCTTCACTCAGCACAGCCACTGCTGAACACCTTATACATGCTTCCTTTACATCCAAACTTAACCTCTCTGACATTTTCCGTGCCTTCTTCCCGAACTCCACCAATATGTCTCAGAGATAGGCCAGAAATAATCAGGCAGGAACTGTCATGAATGCACTTAGCTATGAAGGGGTGTGGAGTTACCTCCTGCAGGAGGATGTCAAAGGTTACCTTTTTATAATGCTTAAAATGACAACATGTGGTGACAGTCTCAGTTTATGCCTACAGGAATTGATGGGTCTTCCTTCAAACAGGAGGGTCTGGAGTAAGGAAACATAATCTTAAAATTTGAACTAATCTGTTTATAACCAAACTGAAGAAAGTAACATCTGCATGAGGGTTTTGAGTATTTGGCATATGCCCAAGAGACCAGAGATAGGGAATCATTGGAGGTATTTTAAGATCAGGGTAATAATATTTGCAATGTAATGTATATGAAGGTTGATATGGGTTATATGATGCATGAATAAACACTCCCAGAACTCACAAGAAGAGACCTAGACAATAACCTTGGATTGGTAAGTGGCAAGTTTCATCTGTGTCAGACAATGAGCATCTCCAGTAAGAGAGAATCCAACCATTTCTCTTGGCATTCAATGGCATTACCAATGCTGATGAGTAAAAGGCAACTTGATTGAAACATATAAAATCCTGACGGATCTTAACAAGGAGGATATGGAAAAAATGTTTGCTATTAACAAAAGATCATTGTTTGAAAACAATGCGTCGCCCATTTAAGACAGATGAGAAGAATTATTTACTCACAGAGGGCAATGAGTCTTCAGAGTTCTCTTCCTTAAAAGGTAGTAAAAACAGCATGGATATTTTTAATGCAGAAGAAGACAGATTCTTATGAAGCAAGAGAGCGCACAGGAGGGTGGAGTAATTAGATCAGATCTCCTCTCAGTGCACCTGATGAAGGGGCTGCACTGCAAAAGCTAGTGATTTCAAATAAACCAGTTGGATTTCAACCTGGTGTCGTGTGATTTTTGACTTTGTCCACGTTAGTCCAACAATGGCACCTCCACATCATAGATCAGCCATGATCTTATTGAATGGCGGAGCAGGCTCGAGAGGATAAGTGTGCTCACCCCCTGCTCCTAATTTGTAGGTTTATATGTATATTTGCGTGTACTATTTGATTTCAATATTTTTACCCAGATACCCATAATGCACCATTTAAAGTTTCAGCTCCTAAATCGTGTTCCCACAGATCAGTGCTAGAACAATACAAAGCGCTGTCAATATTGTCAATCACAGTCACTTACTCCCTCCCACTCACGAAACATTTTTACTCCATACTTTTCTTTCAGTTTTCTGACAATAACATAGAATCATAGTATCTCTACAGTGTGGAAGTAGGCCACTTGGCCCATTCACCCTCCGAAGAACAGCACTCAAATAGTTGGATCTAGAACAGAGAAATGTAATTTTCAAATTTGAACTAAGTTGACTAAGAAAGTAATACCTTCTTGATTGGGCGTGAGCACATGATATAAGGCCAGGAAGCCAGAGGTGCAGAATGAATGCAGGTATTTAAAGGCCAGATTGATAATACATGGGAATGTAATGCATATGAAGGCTGATTCCCTGACCAGACATTCCCAGTCAGCATCACAACTCACTGAAGGAGTGGAGCCACAGTTCCTGATTTTTCACTGATTATTTTAAACAGGGTTAGGATTTGGGATTTTCTGATTAATTCTGCAAGTAAATGCAACTCCTTGCTGGGAGTTTCTGGTGGGGTCAGTAAACCTATGGTGTATCTAAAGTATAAAAATGGACAGCCATCATGCAGCATGCCCCATGATCAGATTGGCCTATGATTAATGGGTAACACCATGAAATGATTGAATTTAGTCAACTATAATAACTTAGAATTGACCAGCGAACCTGTGAAAGGGGTAGGGAGAAGAACAGGTTTGTATTTGTAGCAATGACATCGCACACAAATGATCTTCTGATGCTTTTGTGATACACTGATGAGATTGGATGCAAATTGGATCACTACATCTCACTGGGTTTAACAGAAAAGACCTTTGCCAGGTTCAGAACACAGAAAGCCGCTTATTTTACAAAAGGGGGCTGTCGCTCTAATTGTGAAAAGTGTACAATTGGCACTGGTGGCCTCTCTTCTCATCCCACTTCTTACGGATTTTGTTTTTGATCATTATTTATTGCCTTCCCTTTATCTTCACGCCTTCCTCATGCAACGGCAACATCTTTTGAACTTTGTCTAGCTGTCTGTTTGGTGACAAACCGATGTAGTGCATTGGTAATGTTTTCTTGCAGAAGTGTGCAGATGGATCTGAAAGGGGTCAGCTGAACAGCTCACAGATTGTGGGTTACTCAGTACAGCATGAAAGCCGTCACCACGTTGATTTGCAAGCAGCTGTTAATGTGAATGTTTGCTGTAGCCAAACAAAGGCAGACAGCTCTGAGGCTCAGAGGGTCTTTGGCACGGAACCAAGAAAATACATTCTACCGCACTTTTGGTGAATAAATGTAGCACTTAGACGTGCCAGAAGCCTAGCTGGTGGCCTGTTTATCTTCAGCCTCTTGTCACAATTCATTACCACATATTGGACTCTTCTTATACATACTTATGTTACATGGCAGCAAACGGACAGTTTTGTCTACACATCGCCAACTCAATCATAACATGTCTTGCTCAAGCATGCTTTTCATTTACTGCTAGTTTTATAATGGTTGAAAATTTTATGCAAGATGAGACTGGTTTCTTATAAAATGCATTGATTATCTCAGGAAATGAAACAAAATAAAACCATGATGCGGTCTTAGGCACCCAGCTCTATTTAAATATACAAATGTAACAACACAGGCTTAGTTAGTCACAGATCATTTTCTGTCTTTGTAATAATAATCAAGTGAATCTGACTATCAGTGCTGCTGGGACTTACTCCAAAAAAATAAGCAAAGTTAAGCTACTTTTCACCCTTTATAGATTAGACTAGTGTCAATGGTTTTACTGTTTCAAATTACCACCAACTTAGAATAACATGACTTTTTCCAAAAATGGCTTAAGGTGAAGTTTTAAGGTGAAGGGTTGGTTTGGGGGTTTAGGTAGCATACAGCTGGATGTTTGAAGGGTGAAGGGATTATTTGCAATAGCTTTATTGTATAAAATAGTACCTTTTTATCAAATTGATGTTTTCTGTAAGACAGTCAAATTTCAGAGGTCTCATTCCCAATGATATACAGCTGCAGTATTAGGTTATCTCGAATGGTATGTAAAGCAGTTACCAAGATTAGCAGTGTTATTTGCAGGATTCTCTCACCACATTTATGATCAGTTGCAGGCAGTGAGCACAGCTTTGTCTGGAGTCTATAGATTGCTGCTATGCAAAATGTTCTTTGTACACCCGTTTATAAAGTGCTCACATTCGCACATAAACACCATCGTGGGCTAGAGGCAGTGTTCGGTTGTTAGAGCTTTTGAATTGAAGCCACTATGCCCAGACTGCACTGGCACAACCTGATCAACCAGCAGTGAACAAAAGACTATTAACCATTCCAGTAAAAGGAGTCAAGGTATTATAACCTTCCAAACAGAATACTGCAGCGTACTATATGCGATGTACAATATCAGAATATCTATGAGCAATGTCATAAATTTTTATTGTTATGAAACGATATGCATTTCAGTGGAGCAGAGGAGTGAAGGGGTGATAATGGATGAGCAATATGTCCATTTTCTAGGCATGAGGTAAGAGTGGGTTGGTACACAATGATGATAGTCAGGCACTTAATAAATTTCAAGCCTGGATTGTCATTCACTGTGAATTTCACACAGTAACACAAAGGTGAGTCACTTAATACATAAACAAGAATTTCTCACAACTTTGTAACACTCAACATGACAGCAATTGGGTGTGGATTTATGAGCCAGGAAGGAAGTTAAATGAGAGTTAAATTCAGGTATATATCCATTGGTGATGATAGCAGTATTACACAATCATCGACTGATAACTTCTTAAACAAAATATAGTGATGGCAACATAAGAATAATGAATGAGATTTTCTAATCTTTGAGAATAGATTATAAGTGAAGTAAAACATATGAAACCAAGCTGATTAGGGTATGATGAATGCATTTGTCAGTCTTTCCTCTTCAGGGTGTTTGTGCAATTTGGCAAAGACTGTAAGGACAAATATCTTTTCTCTGCTGGTTTGAGGAACCCTTTGTGAGATGTCTTTGGGCAGCACAAAATGACCATAAATCAGCACGAATGAGCGCTAAATTGACAATCTTACTTCAATGAGACAAGAAAGTAGTGTGGGGTCTGGGAAGTGGAAAGGAGTGGATAAATTTTAAGTGTCTGCAGAGTACAGGATTGTGTACAACATTGATACTTTACCAAATCTGGGAGAACTGGCACCAAAAGTTTTGGATCGTTCAGGATATATATGCAGATAATGTGCTCGTTATTTCCAGCTATTTATATGCAAAACACCAGAGAGTGTTGTGATTATTTTGATTGGAGGTGACCCTATACCATATTTTGTTATTTTAAGATTATCCCTTACTTGTGAATTAGATTATAGAATGTGTAGTTAATACTTATATTGGAAGAGTTTTGAACCCAATTTTAACTCCAGGAGGGAGTGAGGGGGAGATAGTTGGGGCAGGGACAAAGCTTGCTTGTTGTTCCTGGAAGACTTCTGTTCCTGTTGGACTACAAAGAAGCAGGTTTTGGCTGACAGGAAATTCACCATTGTACGCCACAAAGACGATGCATGTACACCATTGGAATCCAATTCATACATTTCAATGGAAATCCTGACAGCTTGAAGTTTAGGGTGAGGACAAGAATGTATCAGTGTTCCATTTATCTTTTGAATGGGGGCGTGTGCGTTTGGTTAAAATTAAGCCAATTATTATCTCACAGGTAAATGAGGCTCTCAGGAGAGCCATGCAACTGGCAATATCACATGGTACATATTTCTTATGCATTGATATGGAGAGTGTGCAATGAGTAATTTCAGACAGAATCGCTGAGAAGCAGTGATTTTTCAAAAGTGTAAATCGTTTCCACTGTTTGAGTTTGAATGGGTGTTCTTGTATCCCCTATCATTTGGTTACTGCCTTGATTAATATTATGAGAGGTTTTGGTAGTGCTGCTGAGAGCTTGGAAATGCCATGCCAAAGAAAAGAAGTGCCCAGGGCTTAATATTACAGGGAGGTATTTGGGACTTTGGATTGACCTGTCCTGTGAGTGTGGACAAGGAGCACAGTTGCAGAATCTTTCACTTGGAGATCAAATTTGTATGATTTTGAATGGGAGAGAACAACTTTTCAGTGGAGCATTTGTACTTGATGAGTCAAATGGCACTTTATAATATCTCTTATTCTTCTATAGGAGTAGAAGGTGTGATATTAAAAGGACATCATTATCTACTGAGAGAGATCAGACTGATTGTTGAGTTTCATCAAGTCCTGAGTCACAGCTCTGAATCTCTCTACGTGTTGCTGCAACATATATCTCCTTACTAGTGATTCCAAATGTTACATTTTAGACGGCAGAAGGTACTTGACAAACAGAAATCTCCAAAGATGAAAGAAAAACTGCCCCATAAAGTGCAAGTGAAGAACAAGGCTGAAGAGCTACAAACAGTTGGAAGAATACTGGCCATAAGCTGCTAGTGAGCAGTCATTATGATAAGTGGATCGCATGCTTCTTTTGGAGCAAAGAGTTGTCTGAGAAAATTGGAATTGAACAGTGACCATTTCAAACTGTGATTTTAAAAAAATACTTTTACAAAATATACTTAAGATGGATTTTATGGGTCAGAAATATAACTATGGTCTCAATATCTTATATTAGGAAGCAGGTCATTCCATTCCACTGGGCCAACTTTCCTCTTCCCTTTCGTCAGTGTTAATGTAGTGACAAAGATTCTAAGATGTCTTTCTTTCCAACATACTCAGTGTGTGTAGGAATGTGCATGCAAAACATTAAACCTAGTCAACTGTGTTAAATGAATAAATATGACTTCTTTAAAGTTGGCCAACTTTACAATTTAAATTATGTGATGATATCTATATATCTCATGCTGTGACCACAAGTTTGGCAACATTGGTTGGAGTAATGTATTTCTCTTTAGTAGTTTACAGTTGATGTCTTCCTTCATTGGTGAGTGGAGGGCAGTCAAGAGGCTACACTGTCAAAAGATTTTAGAGGTCAGAAATTCTTTGCAGATATTGTTGTACTATCTTGTCTGAGCCAGAACATGCTTCAAGTGAGGTCACTAATATCTGCTGCCCCCATCACCTCCACCTCTACAGTTTAAACCACTAAAACATATCACCAATTGGCCTGATCTTGGTGGTATCAACCTCTCGTCATCTGATACTCAAGTATTGGTTAAATATACTTTGGAGCCAGTCAGAAACCGGTTTCAGCAGCTTAATGTCTTCCTAAAATAGGGACCCAAAACCAAACCAACCTGGGTTGCTTCAGTGACTGGTTAAAAAAAAAACTGCATTGGCAGGTCTTGGCTGGTGATATTGGAGAACGTAAACTTGTGAAAGGAGGAAAGGCCGTTACAATAAAATTAAAAAATAAACTCTATATACACACAGGCTAATCCATGCCTTTGAAAATGAAGTGCAATGATCTGTTGAAGTTTGCATGAAATGTTTGTAAATGAGATATTGGCTACTGCAAACCTTGTGGTTAACATTTCTTTACCAGCACAAGTGAAATTAAAAACAACATTCTGATGGATTAAATTATCACTACATTCCAGGGTCTTCTTAAATCTCAAATATGAATAGCAGAAACCAGAGTATTGCTTCACTGATGATAAATCACTGGTGTTTTCTCTGCTTGTGTGAAGGAGTGTCATAACTCACTATTGTTCCTGAATTATGGCCTTCTCACAGACTGAGGAAGTTTTCCAACCAGCAATGGCTGGCTCAGTATCCTCCAGTGACTTCAGCTGTAAGATGCCATTCCTATGGTATTATGTGTTTAAAAATTCAAACATATCATCTCTTATGTTACAGTTCTCACAACAAACAGCATTAAGATTCACAGAAAATGTTCATGACACCTACATCATAATGAAACATCCCCTTTGCCTAAACATCATCAGCTATCACAGGGATTAAGCCATCTCCCCGGTGCATAGAGCTCCTGTCAGGCGCATATTAAAAAACAGAATTGTGTGGTCTTTGATGCAGAACCCATTGTTGTGATTTAGATGCCTTTATGCAATCACTAAAACTCAACATCATTTGCAAATCGTTGACTTATCGGAGGCACATCAAACCCAATGGAACTAGAAACTACTGAAAATAGATTTTACATCTCTCTGCTGGAAACCTTTGTATTTATATTTTTTGCCTGCCGCATATTCTCTTCATATATTCTCTGGTGTCCTCAAAAAAATATATTCACTGCTGGTATCACTTCATCACTTGAGGAAGAGCCTCTGAGAATGTGAAAGCTTTTGTATATAATAAATATGTTCACATTTAAAGATTCCACCTCCTGCATGGTTCTGTCATTTATTTATGGCCAGCATGGTGAGTCTTTCTAATAGATAAGCAGAAAATATAACCATGGTGTGTTTTGGTATCTAGGATTGTTTTTAAAATGAAAATAATAACTGAGCTAGTATGGGCACTAAAAAGGAAAATTCGGATTTATGCAGTACCTTATCACATCAAGGTATTTCCTCATACAATGAATTACATTGAAATGTAGTGCTGTATCTGTTGTAATGCAGGTATGTGTGGCAGTCATGGTACAAACAGCTCGATTGCAGAGATAACAAGGAAATTGATGATCTGTTCATCTGTTGGTTATGCTTGTGATTGAAGGATAAGTGTTAGACAGGACACTTGCTCGACTTCAGGTAGTACCATGGGATCTTTAATGCTCTATTAAACAAGTAGGTGTGAGCTCAGCATTTCATCTGATCAGCAAAACCTACAACAATGCAATACTCCCTCGATAGAGTAAATTGTACTTTCAAGACTTGGAGTGAGGTTTGAACTCACAGTCATCAGTGTTTCTTTCTTATAATAATTCGACATATGAAATAGAAGCAGTGGTAGATCATTCAGCCCCTTGAACCTGCTCTGCCATTCAATAGGATCAGGTTGATCTGTTTGTATTTCAAATTCTACATTCCCATCGACCTTGACAACCTTTGATTCCCTTGCCTAATAAGAATCTATTTACTTCTGCTTTAAAAATATTCAATGACCCCAAATCTGGGGCAGAATTCCAAAGTCACATAAGCTCACGAGAGAATGCAAGTTCTTATCTTTGTCATAACAGGGCAACGCCTAATTTTAAGACAGTGTCCCCTAATTCTGGACTGATGCATAAAAAGAAATATTCTTTCTGTGTTCACCTTATCAAGACCATTCAGGATCCTGTACATTTTAATCAAGTCACCCTTCAGTCTTTTAAACTCCAAGGGAAACAAGTCCAGCCTGTCCAACATATCTTCATAAGAACCCATTCATTTCTGGCATCAATCGAGTAACCATCCTTTCTTAAGTTATATTACAATTGCAATCTCCATGCCAGTTTCGTAGTTAATTCCAGTTTCATTTAACACAAAAAATACATATGTGCTGTGAGGTAAAGTTTGTTTGGTCTAAGATGTTCATCATCAAATACTAATTCCTGCCTATTGGCCCCCATTTACAGCAGTCAACCACATTGCTATAAGGGGGCATTTGAAAATGTTGTTTCTTGTCCATTGAAGGAAGGGAAATTTGTTCCATGGTACTTTTTTGTCAATTCTGCATGGTGGGCATGAAGTGGTATTGATAGCAATTGAAGAGTGGGTTTCTTGTCCATTCTTTAAGCAAATGGATGGAGCATTGATAAGGGAGTCATGAACCCAAAGCTAGTGAAAGGGAAAAAATACCTTAGGCAACAATTACAAAACACCGTTTTCATTGAATTAAAGTTGTTTCTTCTTAAAATCAATTTTAAATGATTAACATAATGGAGGCAACCAATTTTAGTTATATCAGCAATCATAGGAATGTAAAGGAGATCTGTAACCTCGTGAGAATGTGTCTCAGTGACTAATCTCCATTTTAATTAAATAAGCAAAAAAGATATGATCTATCAAGCCAGATCCCCTTCCAGGCTGTCACTTGTCTGGATGTTTCATCAGCTTCGATTAGGCCACTTATCCCCTCCAGTCTGTTCTGCCTTTCAGTCATATCATGTCTGATTTTCCACCTCAGCTATATCTTCCCATTTGATTCCCATATTCCTTTATCAAATCAGTCGCTAAATAGCTGATGATCTGGAAAACACTTGAATATATTCAGTGACAAAGCATCAAACTGCAACTAAGCTTGTTACTTCCAGAACTGACATGGCAGAGGGAGAGCATTTTATTGATAGTGACCATAACACCATACGCTTTAAATTTGTTATGGTAAAGGAAAAAGATGATTTGTACAAAAGAGTTTTGGATTGGGGGAAGAAAAATTTTATTCAAATCTAGCAGGATCTGCCATACTTCTGTGTAAATCTATAGCACAACAGTGGGAGGCTTTCAGACTGTAATAGGTAAGAGTACAGGCCCAATGTGTACCCTTTAGGATGAAATGTAGGAGCTACAGGCCCAGAGAATTCTGGATGTCTAGGAATATTCTAGGAATATATCTTAAACTAGTGACCCCTTACTCTGAGATTATGCTCTTTGGTCTGAGACTCTTCCACAATGATAAACAGCCTCTTCGCATCTACCCTGTCAAGGTCCCTATGAATGTTATCTATATCAATAAGGTCTCCTCTCATTCTTCAGAACTCCAATGAGTACAAGACCAACCTACTCAACCTCTCCTCATAAGAAAAACTCTCCATACCCAGAACCAATCCAGTCAATTTCCAATGCTAGTATATCTTTCCTTAGATGAGGGGACCAAAACTGATCAGTATTCCAGTTGTGATCTGACGAATGTCTAGTAACATTTTTGTGAGACCTCCCTACTTTTTATATTCCATTCCCTTTGAACTAAAGGCTAACAATCCATTTTCCTTCCCTCTTACTGGCTGAACCCTTTGTACTCCAGCTTTCTGCAGTCTCTCTCTATTTAAATAATATTCACTTCCTCAGACCCTGGCAGCCAGGTCGGAGGTCACAATGCAGTCTGAAGGAATGGATGTCTTTGTTACAAATTGGCTAATGCCCTTCTTCACTCCATCAGGGTAAGTGCCACCATCTTCTCCTTGCTACCTCACACTTGTTCTATCTCTGCTAATGTAACCACCTCCCACCAAGGCTTATTCTTTACCACTCACGATTGCTAACAACATCATCCCTCACTCTCTGTCATCCGCCTACACCTCCCTCACCCCCATCCCCCAATCCCCCACACCACTGACCCTGCAGGGGCTCTTCACTGCGCACTGGCTCACTACAGCCACCTCACCACCTTTCGACCACCTGCATCAGCACTAACTGCCATGCCACCCACTTTCCATCTCATCCAATTCCTTCGTTTAGAGTCATAGAGCTGTACAGCTTCGAAACAGACCCTTCCGTCCAACTTGTCCATGCCAGCTAGATATCCTAAATAAATCTAATCCTATTTTCCAGCATTTGGCCCATATCGCACTAAACACTTCCTATTCATGTACCCATCACGTCCCACATGGTCAAAGCTCCGTCTCTCCTCCTCTTTTTTAAAGTGCCGCTATTTTGATCTCTTTTCCTTTCAAAGTTCCAAAACAATGCAACAGTTGATAAAACAGTAATTACTGCTTCTCTCACTCCAGGAGAAAAGAGGCCATAACAGTCCAGAGACAGCCAGGTTGCATAGAGGGGGTCAACATCAAGCCCCTCACTCATCACAAAGAAGGAATCCTGGCCCTTTCAGGAGAAGACTGAGACCACTCCTGTGGGAATGCTGAGACCTCCATATCCCACCAACTGAGGAAATGCCACTCTTCATTGCACTACAATGCTTGCGGTAAAAAAAATGAAGTCATCATAGTCCCACTCTCATTATAGACAACCAATGGTGAGTTTAATCTGAAGGTCTCTATACTTCAGGTGAGGGTTGAGGTCAAGAAGGCAGGAGCTTCAGTGGCAACATCAGCTGGTGTAGGAATTGAACCATGCTATTGGGATCTCCCCCACATCACAAGCCAGCCATCCAGTCAACTGAGCTAACTCTCATATTAACCCTGCTGGCGGTGTCGTTCATTACACCCTACTTTTAATCATTGACCACCCTGCCGTCTCCCTCTCTCTCCCGCTCTCTCACATCTTTCAGGCACCAGGAGGATATCCAAAACCCATGTGGAGAAATGGCCCGCCCTGTCAGAAGGCACCTCTAGGACTTCTGAGGACAGAGTTCTAAGACCTCGGAGGAAGCATCAACATGGCTGCCTTCTGCACCAAACCCCGCCTCCCCCACCACACCTCTCAACTAATGAGCACAGATACTTACACCTCAGTGGGAAAGTCACAATTAGAAAGTTTGGGAGCACAATCTGGTCAGTACCTAACTGCAACGGTTGAGATGACAATGTCTATAGTCAATAACAGTGCAATTACCTGGTCCAGGAGGCATCACACTTAAGGTGAAAGGTATACTAAAGCATCTCTCCACTATAAGGGATGCCCAATGGTGGAAAACGTATGCATACTTCACAATCGAGAACTCTCACTTTTGAGCAGGAATGCATGTCTTGGCCTCAAGCTTCAAGTGGTGGAAGGAGTTAAAGTCAAAGCAGAACTGATCAAGGAGCAACTAATCAAAGAATTCCTGGTCCATGAATAACTGGTCAAAGGAAAACTAGTAGAAAATTCCATGTAGCTCCTTAGATTCACAGCTGAATTCAAACAGAAATCAGTGGGATCAGTTATATTGGCAGATGACACTTGTTGCACACAGTCAACAATATAGGAACCTGTGACAACTATACTGGTTTGGTAGAAATGATTTCCACCACATCAACACTGAAGAGAGTTCAGACTGTAAGAATCAGCAAAGTTTGTGAGAAAACACAAGCAATCAAATAGGCAATAGGAGTATATCCCGTTGAACTGATTGGAGTGTGACATAGCTTAGTGAAGTGTAACTATGACAAATTCAAATCTGAAGTTAGATCATGAGGTAGCCCTGAAGGGACAAGTTCAAGCAAAATATTTCATTTCCTTATCTTCCCAGGAAGAACCCATCAGTAACAAGAACAGAGATCATACTAAGCAAGAAACAATCTACAAATAGAACTGAAGAGTGAACATGTTGTTTGCATCAATAATGCAATCACTGACATGAATGTGAATATCTAAACTTGTCAAGAAGTTGAAGTAAACAGTTTACATAGTTCAACATAGATCTACAGGAGAATAAATATCTGCTGTCACAGATTGAAGATACGATACAATTCCATGTCAGCCACCACTGAAAAGGGATGACCAATGCCACTGATTTAAGGTACTTACTGCAAGGAAGAAATTGCCTATTTCAGCAGGGAAGACATCCTTCACAAAGCAAATTGAAGCGATTACAGGCCCTCCAGTTTAACTCACAGACCTTAGACTGTCTATAAGGGAATCAAAAATAGCAGTCTTGCATCCAGCAAACTACCCATTTTCCAAGTCTGAAGAGAATGTTCCAGAAGATTAATGAAACCTCCAGACTGTATGAATTCAAGTACAGGAAATGAGGTCAGAGTAAATGTAATTACACACATAAATGTATAATTCTGTTAATGGGGATAATTGCTTGTTGTCAGATGTTGTGAATGGGTCCAAAAGAGTCCGAAAAGGTTAATACTGAGGCTGGCATAAGCACCACTTAATATGATGATGTCATGTGGACTTGTGGGCAGAACAACTTAGGATCTCAGCGGAGTGAGAACCGTTAGCTGATCCTTCTCAGAGAATCTGTAACAACATCTATCATGTCAATGGAACCTGTAATAGTTGCTAACAGGCAATAATCTACTACTTCAGTACAAAAGCCTGCTTTAGTTAAACCAGTGAATAGTTCTCCTGTACCACACCCGACCAAGCAGACCTGTGGTTTACTACGCTTAAAGAAGATGGCAGCAGTACATTTACCCTAGGAAGAGGTGCAGAGTCAGTTTAGCTGCAGATACAAGAGCTTATGTTGGAATGCCGTGGTAGAGTGAGGATAGAGAGTCCAACTTGACATGAAACGTGTTGGCATGAAACAAGAGGGAAGTGGTAATCATACCATCTTGAAATGGAACAGTTCCAGTGGAACTGGGGTTAAAGGGAGAGTGCATTCTTGAACTAAGAGGGATGGGAGAAAATAGTCATCAGGACAAACAGGCATGAAAATTCTGCAAAATTCTAAGCGAGTTATTGGTATCAGCAGGAATGGTGACCTGATGGTTGTGATAATGGGAGGTCTTAGTTGTAACCTTCCTTATGTAACCCATGAATAGGAAGCTTCAGCCCTTTTGCTCCAAAGTATGTATATTTTCAAACTAAGAAGTTGCAGTATAGTCACTTCTTTCTTAATGATTCACAGTATTTTGATATGTGACAGAAGTTCACTAGTGTTACAGGTTAATAATTTTATAAGCCTTGGTCATGGCCAAAGCCTATTCTATACCTGTGTAACTTTGAATGTTTATACCTCGACTACACCTACCTAGTAAGTGCTTCCCTGGGTTTCTTACTGCAGAAATATGATGTGCATACTTGCAGTTAGTTGAAAGACTGAACTATTTACTAGGACGCAATGTGGCTGGCTTGATGAGCTGCGAGGACAAAGAATGATATTCTAATATGTTGCTGTACTTTGTGCCGTTGTCCCTTGGTGCAGCCACTAATTCTTTTATCTGCCCTCAACACTCCAAGCATTATGTGCATTCATAAAAACTAACTAATGCAGGGAAAATTACTGTTTTATGCTATGTAATGTAGATAAAATCTGTTGAATATTGACTTTTTCTCCCCCTCACAAAGAAACAAACACAAGTTGGTCTTTAACCCTTTATCTTAAGCATGCAGAAAGATATTGGGACATCTTACTCAGTGAAAAAAATAGGATACTGGAGAATTACTGTTATCTTATACCCAGAAGAGAAACAGGATAGATAAGGCTGCTTGAAGAATTAAAGGACTGTTGTGTTTTGGCTGTAAATTCACACTCAAGCCATACTATTAGTCTGTCACCAAGGTTCATATTTTTGAAGCTATTTTGATAGACTCATTGTGGGGAACTACATAGAAAACTCATCAGCAGTTGATGCCTGAGAGCGTTATCATCACTAGTAACCACATGGTTATAGACTAGGAAAGATAATGGTTGGCGCATAAAAGAGATAAAGACAAGGCGCTTCTCATTAAGGGCTATCTCAGGCTTTGCACACCACTGAGTATTGAGTGGCCAGAGCTTTCCACATTGTGGGAATAGTGGTGCATGAATTAACAGTAGTCTGAATGAAAGTCCAGTGTGTGCATGCAGGAACGATCCTGATAAAATGATGTTCCTCCGTGCAGTTTACAATACAGCTGAATTTGCATGACAAAATTGCGTCTTCTGTTGATGTGTTGCAGCAAGACAACTGTAACATTGCAGAGAACAAGTAACCATGGGGAAGGTTACTGGTGGCAATAAGAAATGTGCTGACCTGAATTGATTTTTTTTCCCTCTTTTAGCTTCTTATCTTAGAGAAAAATGAATGAGCCTGTTGTCTATGAATAATACACTGATTTTTATTCCCTCAATAAGAACTTAGAATTTTTCACAATCTGTATATATTTGTCCTTTACACTGTACATTTTCTAGAGTTGTAGTAAATGGAAATGCTTCACAACCGTCTTGGTTTATTTAACAATTATGATTTGAGAGAAGCAAAAGCTGAAATGTCTTGATGTGGGTCTTGTTTAGAAACCCTGTAGAATCCTGAAAAATAAATTGCAAGTTATCATGTAGGCCAAATTTTTTATCCCATATCTGGTTTCTGATTCCAATAGGGATGTTACATTTAATTTAAGAATGTGGTTTATAGTTGCAGAATAATTGTGAAATATTAAGGCAAATGTTAATTGATGCTGCAACTTTGGCATTGAGCTGTGCTAGGACCAAGTACAAGACTGGAGATAAGGCTACTGCACCAAAGTGCTAATTCTCCAAACTGTCCTCCTTTTGACCATGCCTCCCACTAGGATCACCAGGATTGATGCATTTGCCTTGAATGTACATGAGATAAAGAATGTAATTTATTTACACAATTACTGCTAATAAAATATAGTTCTGGACTTTATGGCTCCCATGCCCCAACACCACTGCACACTAATGTTTTCAGCACTGTACTATATGTCAGGGGCAAGCCCACTAACTTCCTGCCCACCCCAAACCCATTCCCTATAATACGGGTGGTGGTTTAAGTGCTCATGGCCCACCTGCCTGCCCTTGGGTCTATTCATGACCATAAAAGATCAATGATTGTACATACAATGCCCTCAATCTTTCTCTACTGCTAAGGAAAGCTGGGCAGTGGCACACAGGTGAAAGTGGAAAGGTGTTTTCACAACTTTGTTGAAAATGCACAAAGGAAGGGAATGACACAAGGTGTGACACTCTGTGTATCTCGGCCTATGATGTTACCCTCCTCTGTTCCTCCAAAATCCAACCCCATTCCCACCCCTCTCCCTTGCTTACTGATCTACTACCCCACCTTACCTCTCATTGGGATATATGTTGTCTTGTTCCTGGGATTGCTTGCAATCTAAGCAGGGACGTTACTGCATTTCACTGATGGGACTCATTAGAGATGCTGTCCAGTCTGACTGTGGGACCTCCTCAGTAGGCAGTGGATGTCCTACAATTACTTTGTTAAGGTCAGTGTATTGCTAGGATAAACGTAGCTAACATGTTCTGTAAGATATGATCAAAATTTTTACAAGAAGACATGTGTACTTGAGTATATCGCTAATTTATTAGTTTAATCACTTTAATATGTATACAAACAAATGAGCAAATCTATTAGCTTAAAATACTTTATACATATATGAACTGCTGAGTCTCACTGTCTTGTCTTCTCACAAGGGACTTTAGATGGCTGGTATATGGAGCTCTATCTCGGATTCCATGGCATTGGTCTCATGAACCCAGACCAATGGGGAAAGTCCTGAAGAAAGGTCCTTGACCTGAACTGTTATCTCTGTTTCTCTCTCCACAAATACTGTCGGACCTGCTGAGTATTCCCAGCATTTTCTGTTTTTATAACAGATTTACAGCATCTCAGTGTTTTGTTTTCTTGCTTTGTGTTTGTGCCAGAGAACTTAGTTGATAGAATTCCAGACTTGGTAAATGCCTTCCAGACTTGAAAAATGGCAGAGTTCATTCATCTTTTCAATTCTTCTGTGATGGAAGTGAATATCATTTTATTGATTTTGAAGATAAAGTATGAGACTGTGCATTGGCATCACAATACCGTACTACATGTGTCAGATTGTTACAGTGTGTGTCACATTGTTGTGGAATCTGTCATGGACAGCCCTAACCATGTGCCAATGGAAAACGAGGATTGAACTGACTTTTTTAAATGTCAAAGAAATTGAAGAATAATAAAATCAAAGTGAGGGTGCTGGGACATCACCTGGAGTTATGATTGTTTACAAAGTATGCTACAGTAGGATTGTGAAGTAGTAAATAAACTGAAGGAAATGATAATGTGTGGAAGTTCTCTGGTGATGTGGAGCAGAATTGTGGAGTGGGCAGATCACCGGAGTGGAGAGAACAGGAGGGTTGGAGGCAGGGATTGTGGTGATGTGGTGTTTGAATAGCTTCCCACTTTCAAGTGCTAGGTCACTTGATCAGACATTGAGACCTGTTAATGATGGCTTCCCCATAGCCCCATTCAACTCCCATGAATTCACAGCTCCATGCAAATCCAACTGGAAATCCCATTGGGCTCAGGGATGTCCACTGGCTCATTCTCACACCTGTCTGCCAGCAGGTGTGATTCCTGTACCAGAACTTTCCTCTCCTCCCAAATTAACAGAGAACAGTTTTCCTGTGCATTCCCTCCCCATTCATTTGGTGAGCCACTCTCTTGCCCACTCTGGCGGGCTCCATTAAATTCTGCCCACAGCTTTATGTTTCTACGAGAACACAAAATATATTTCATACTGGATAGGATTTCTGTTTTGTAAATGTTCAAAGCAAGACCATTAATTATTAAAGGTCTGCCATCGTACTTGTATTAGTTTGCAATTTGTGGAACTTAATTTTCTGAAATAAAATTGGGGAAATTGTACACAACAGAAAAAGATAAAAATATCAGAAAACAAACCACATCTCTCATCTTTCAGGACGTGCCATTTTTTTCAGTGTATTAGTGTTATCGAACAGACGTGGAGTACAGGGGCTTCCAACCCAGTGTAGGAAAGTGCAAAAGCAGCTGGCTAGTTCACTATTGGCCAATGCAGACACAATATCCAGAATAGCATCATCCTCTGCCCTGTGTTTTTGATGATACAATGATTCATTACTAATCTATACCAGTGAGATAGGTTATTACAAAGCGTGATAAAAAAAAAGTGATTGTCTGGAATGTCACTCTCATTGTTTCGAGCATAGAAAAAAACCTGGATTCTGATACCTTACCACAGTAGCACCTTGCTCCGTGCTGCACAGAATTTAAGGTTTAAAAGTGCAATTTCTCGAACTGCAGTGATACTGAATGTGGCAAGACATTTCCTTTTCACAGAATCAATGTGGCACAGAAGAGGCCACTCAGCCAATCATGCCTGCACCTAGCCTCAATCTCCTGCCTTTTCTCCATATCCCTGCACATTATTTCAAACCAAGTAATCATCCAATACCCTCTTGAATGCCTCAATGCCCTAGAATGCCAGATTACTTTCCTTGAAGGATATCAGTAAACCGAGTGGGATTTCCTGAAAATGGTCTTGATTAGATTCTGAAATTTTTGTTATCGAATTCAAATTTCACTATCTGCCATAACCCACACCTGAGTTTCCCAATGAATTGCCTTTCCAACTTTTGTTTATTGGGTCCAAAAAGAAGCAAGATTTGCCAGCAAAATGTTCCAATGTATTACATGTTCACGTACATTGCGCATTCCATTCTTTTTAAGCAGTTCCATCACAATTTTAATTTGCAAACCTTTTGCGATAATATTAACACGAGTACAATTTGTACACGTTATGTGGGATATTCCAGGTGAGTTCTCCAAACCTATGTCACTGGCAAGATTCCACAGACAGCAGCTGGGTTATCAGAAAATTATATAACTACCATCCACTATTTTCCATTTAATGATTGTTTTGCTCATTGATAACCTGAATATCCCACCATTGTATCTTCTACTTATTGCAATATTGCAATTTTTGAAGCTGTTTTGATAAGAAAATAAAAAGAAAACTGTTCGTTTGGGCATTTGCGAAAAGTATGTCTACCTTAGAAACAACCTTTGAAGAAGGAGCAGGAGCAGGCTCTTTGACCCTCAAGCCTGCTCTGTTAATTAATCAAATAATAACTGATCTGATTTTAACCTTATTCCTGACTACCACTGATAATCTTTTATCCAATTGTTTTCCCAAGCATCTATCTACATCCGCCTTGTAAGTATTCATAGACTCTGTTTCCACCGCCTTTTAGGAGTAAAGTACCAAAGACTCATGATATCCTGTGAGAAAATGAAAATGCCTTATCTCTGTTTGAAATGGACAATTATTTTTTGAAAGTAGTGGTCCCTCGTTCTAAACTCCCCCTCAAGAGGAAACATCTTCACAATGGGTAGACAATGGGTTGAGATTTTGGTGTTGAGGTGATATGAGTCATTCCCCATTTTGTACGCATCTTGAAATGGTTTGTTAGTGAACTTCTGTCCATTATCAGACTCTACCCATTCTGGGACACAAACTGCAATCATCATGCCAGTGATGCTCACATTTGTTGTGTTGCTAAGTCATCAGACTATGGGAAATTTGGAAGAGTAATCCATCAGAAGGATGTAGTCTTGCACAATGAATAGATGTGATGCTAGTTCCATCCAAAGAATGGATGGAATGCTGTGTAGATGTAGGGGCAGCCTACAATGCGCATGTCTAACATGCATTCACAAATTGGTGAATATCCTGATATATCCCTGGCAATACATAGACTCAACGGATAGCTGTCTTACACATTCTTAACACATATATCATTGGTATAAAATGTCTGTCCTTGAAAATGACTTGCCATCACAGACCAACTTCATCTCCATATGGCCAAATGAATATATGTTCACAGGTACTTTTTAAATACAATCAGCTATCAACATCCTGGGGGTTAACACTGAGTAAAAAAAACTGAACTGAACCAGCCAAACAAATACTGTGGCTACAAGAACAAATCAGAGACTGGGAATTCTGCAGCAAGTAACTCACCTCCTGACTCCAAAAGACTGCCCACCAGTTACAAGGTAAAATTCAAGCGTGTGGTGAAATGCTCTCCACTTGCCTGCATGAGTGCACCAACAATAACTCTTAAGAAGCTTAAAGCCACCCAGGACAGAACATCCTGTTCAAAAGGCACCCCATCCAACATCTTCAACATTTAGTCCTTTCACCAGTGATACATAGTGTCAACAGTGTGTACTATCTACAGTGTGGACAACAGAAGTTCACTGAAGCTCCTCCTACACTGCCTTCCAAACCCATGACCTCTATGACCTAGATGCATTTGAATTCCACCACTTGCAAATTCCTCTCCAACACACACAGCATCCTGATTTGGAAATATTTTGTCATTCCTTCATTGTCGCTGGGCCAATATCCTGCAACACCCTTCCTTACAGTTTTGAGGTTGTCCCCACATTTCAAGAACTGTAGTGGTTCAAGAGGATGGTTCACCACCACTTCTTCATGGCAATTAGAGATGGAAAGTAATTGCTTTCTATATCGCAATGTCCACATCATATGAACAAATAAAATAAAGGACCATTCCTAGATAATGATCTTTTGCAATTCTTGAGATTGTTCATCTTCAGTAGTTGCTGATTGCAACTTTTCCCACTGGCTCTGGCCAATGTGTGACAGAACAACTTGAGAACACCTTCAACTTCATTGTCCAGAGCATTAACGTGAAGAATATCATGGTCTTTGCGTGAGTTAGGTAATCTGCTTAGAATGTCAGATGCAGTCACCCTCCTACCTAACTTATATCTCACTTCAAATTCATTACTTAGAGATTGTTGATTGAATCAGTTGTAATGTGAATGACCTGTTCAGCAAAATTGGAATGGTTTGAATCTCATGAACGGTGACTATATGGGATATATGAATACTGTGCATTTTACTGCAACTCATAGACATTGGTATCTACCAGGTTGAAAATTTTGGGAAGCCAAGATAAGGTTGTACATTGGCACTGCAATGCGATTCTGCCAATATACAGGATTGGTAATTCATTAAATGCTGTGAGGTGATTTTTTTGTAGGTTGTACCTTGGAGTGCCACTTGCTGAGGTATGTGTCTTTCAGCATGCTTAGTGGAAACATGTCAGCACCATCTCCCAATTTGATTTTAGCTTTTAATGTATGTCATCTTGTCTTTTCAGGTCAGATGATATTAATGTTCTGATAAAATCTCTGATTGCCTTATACCTCCAACATGGTGTGTGAAGTTAACAATATGGAAAACATGAAAATTTTCTCACATTTGCCTTTCAATTTGACTCTGGGTCTTAATTGCACTTATGCATTTTCTTGATACTTTCCTTGCTGCCACTGTCGTGTTGTATTGTCCTGTTGGTCACCCATGTTATCCTCTGGGGCTGACTTTGTCTGTGGAACCAGATTTCCTATAATGTGTTCCCAATGTCCCCTGGTGCCACAGGCTTTACAGATACTAAGACAGCACAACAGCCTTTTGGGCAGATGTGACAAATTGAACCTGCTTTGATTGATTTTATGCATTTTGTTGATGATAGCAATAGTATATACTGCAACTAAAGACATTATTGGCCTGCCACAATGGCTATATACCTCCATCCAATGATATGGCCCTTTCTTTTCCTCAAAAGATCCTTCCTAAAGACTTTAATTGATGCTGAGGTCACCACTAATACAATAAGCCTCTCTGACACTTCTTCAGCAAAGTCAGACTCGTGCCTGTAGCATCTTCCAACAACTGGTCAATGGTTTCTTGGGGTTGCTGTCTGTATGATGGAATTTGAGGCTTTTAGTTCGGGAGTTAATTCCAACATTGAGCTCGTCTTCAAAAAATGTTCCAGCTATTACCTGGATCTTTCAGACAAGCAAGATTTTCAGTGTTGTTTTTCTTAGGATTATCTGTTTTTTTATCAGCAAGGATAACTGCACACATTGTTTCAACAGTTTTAATTCGTTAAGGTATCTCTGGATTCCGAGTCTGTAAGTGTACGCTTTCCGTTTCTTTTTGCTGGACTTGCGATATATTTTAGAAGCAGAATGCAAAGTAAGATGTAAACTTTTAGATGCAGGTTTCCATCTCTAATGGCATTCGTGTCAAACAAGGAGTGGTGATGTCATGCAATTTTTTTAATGATGATTTGAAGAAAGAAAATGGCTGAATCAAACCAAAGCCTCAGCAGAGGTTGCAGACTTGCTCGCCAAGCCAGTGTGTTTGATTGTAATTTAATGTAAACATTACATAGGCCAAACTGGAAGAAAACTGACAATAAGGATACATGAACACCAACTAGCCACCAAGAGAATTGACCAATTCTCACTGGTCTCAGTACACACAGACAAAGAAGGACACAAGTTCGACTGGGACAACACATCCATAATAGCACAAACCAAACAGAGACACACCAGGGAATTCCTGGAGGCCTGGCTTTCCAACCAGAACTCCATCAACAAACAAATTGAACTGGACCCGATATACAAACCACTGAAAAACAGAACCGGAAGTGATGCCAACCACCCCAGCAAACCGAGGCATATAAATAACAAGTGGGACAGAACACCAACGCTTCACCGGAGGCGCACTTATGATGTTACCTAGCAGGGTGACGAAACGTCTACAAACACACCGGCTCGGTGAGGAAGTCTGCAACCTAGTCAACTGGTGACCAGAGAAAGTGAACATACAACATTTTGTTCATTGACATTTTATACTTGAGTGTTCTTGTTTTGAAGTTCAGGATCTATGATTGCGGAAACTATACCGACTGTGTAAGATTCCCACTTTACACTATATTGAAGTAGTAAGTTCTGTGAAATGCTGTGTACCTCAAATGATACGGTACATGTAAAATAGGAGACACAAACTTGCCAATATTTTAACATTCAGTCACACTTTTAATCAGTACTCTAAAGTGAACAACACTTAATAACTAACGCAGAGCCAGCATAATCATCAAGCAAGCCTGATCACATAGTCTTCATTTTGCTCTGGCTGCTAAGACTGGATTAGGCACCTCACACAGGTACTTGATATTTTGAAAGGCTGCTCTTTAGAAAAGGCCTCCTCGGCAACACAGTGGGTAATCCCTTCAATTACCGTATTCAACATAGCACAGAACAAATCTGTTACAGGATGACAAACCACTAATTTTAATTTAATATTTCAGGTTCCAACAAATGACAATGAGTAGGAAGGGAAGCATATATCCCATCAATGCTTCATACTGCTTTCCCGATGGGGAGTTTTAGCAAAATTGTTAGAGAACAATTGACTATCTTACATTTGAATTAAATTTAACCCTGGGGTGCTACAGCTTTCGAGCAGTTGGAAGCCAAGTTGTAAATCACGATCGTGGATTCCGTTTCTGACAAGCACTTCCCATCAAGATGACATTTAAACCATTAATTAATTAACAGATAGAGAGATGAGGAGATTCTGAATTATCCCCATTTGGATAATTAGTATTGAACACATTCATTATTGTGATTTACTTATGGAAGGCATTTCCTTGCTACTTTAGAAACAAATTGATAAACTCAGTATAAGTAAATGTTCAAATAAGGTCACCTTCTTAAAATTAACACGCTGGCCAAATATGTAGATTAGAAACACAACCAGGTGGAATTAATTGAACTGCCATTTCTTGCTTTAATTAAAATTATTTTTTCATTGCAATTGGAAATTATAAATGATTGAAAACAATTTTCAGTTGCAAAGTTGAAAACATAAACTGAATGACAAATAATGTCATTTGACAGATTCCCAGCCCAGGTCTCCACATTTAAAGGCTGACTTATTAAGAATCATAGAATCCCAACAGTGCTGAAAGAGGCCATTCAGTCCATTGACCCTCTGAAGTGCATCCCACCTAGACCCAGCTCCCTACCCTATCTCAGTAACTCTGCATTTACCATAGCTAGCCCACTAGCCTGCACAACACTGGACACTACAGGACAATTTAGCATGGCCAATCCACCCAACCTGCACACCCTGGGATTATGGGAGCACCCAGAAGAAACCCACACAGACACGGGGAGAATGTGCAA
The DNA here is from genome assembly GCF_021869965.1 of Rhincodon typus. Lineage (NCBI taxonomy): Eukaryota > Metazoa > Chordata > Chondrichthyes > Orectolobiformes > Rhincodontidae > Rhincodon > Rhincodon typus. Next base: position 19,499,705 of record NC_063357.1, on the reverse strand, counting down.
ACTCTACACAGACAGCCACCCGAGGCTGGAATGGAACCTGGGTCCCTGGTGCTGTGAGGCAGCAGTGCTATCCACAGAGCCACTATGCTGCCCCACTATACCTAGCAGTGTGTAGCTTGTGAATGTACAATGTAGATACCCTCTAGGAAAACTGCTAAGAAGTGTATAGTATTGGAAAGAAAATGTTTGCAAATTCTTCCAATGGGAGGAGAGATTACTCATTCAAAAAATGGGAGAAAATGAATTGTAGCCTTGTTTTGACCCTAGGACATAGCAAGAACTACAGATGCTGGACGTCAGAGTCAATACAGTGTGGAGCTGGAGGAACACAGCAGGTCAGCCAGCATCAGAGGAGCAGGAAATTCGAGGTTTCGTGTCGTGACCCTTCATCAGGGCTGCAGGGAGGAGGGGCACGGAGCTCAGAAATAAATAAGGGAGGTGGGGTTGGGGGAAGGCAGGTGGGATGGTGATAAGTGAGTGCAGGTAGGGAGTGGTGGGGATTGGTCAGTGAGGTGGGAGGAGTGGATAGTTGAGACGGAAGATGGACAGGTTGTGTCAGGCCAAGGAGGCAGAGATGGGAGGGAGTGTTGGACATGGGATTAGGCCACTTCCTACAAACCAAAGACTTTGATGGCTATGGACACCTACATGGGTCTGAGCTATGCCTGCCTCTTTGTAGGATATGTGGAACAGTCCCTCTTCCTCAGTTACACTGGCACCATCCCTCACCTCTTCCTCCATTACACTGATGACTGTATCGGTGCTGCCTTGTGCTCCCATGAGGAGCTCGAACAGTTCATTCACTTCACCAACATTTTTCATCCTGACCTCAAATTCACCTGGACCATCTCTGATACCTCCCTCCCCTTCCTGGACCTCTCCTTCTCCATCTCCAGAAACCGATTCAGCACCGACATCTATTTCAAACCCACCAACTCCCATAGCTACCTGGACTACACTTCCTCTGACCCACCCTCTTGCAAAAATGCAATCCCATACTCCCAATTCCTCTGCCTCTGCTGTATATGCTCCCAAGATGAAGCATTCCGCTACCAACATCCCAGATATCCTCCTACTTCAAGGACTGTGACTTCTCCTCTCCTGTGATTCATAATGCCCTCAACTGCATCTCATGCATTTCCCACACTTTGGCCCTCAAAACCCCCTCCCCCCAACAACAACAACGATAGAGTCCCCCTGGTCCTGACATACCACCCCATTAACCTCCAAATTCAATGCATCATCCTCTGCCACTTCCGCCACCTACAATCCAACCCCACCACCAAAGAGATATTTCCCTCCCTACCCCTTCCTGCTTTCCGTAGGGACCGCTCACTCCGTGACTCCCTCGTCCCCTCCACACTCCCCACCAACCCCACCACACCTGGCATCTTTCCCTGCAACCACAGGAAATGCTACACCTGCCCCTATACCTCCCCTCTCATATCTGTTCAAGGCCCTAAACAATCCTTCCGAATCCAACATGGATTCATCTGTACTTCTTCTAACCTGGTCTACTGAATCCGCTGCTCCTGATGTGGCCTTCTCTATATTGATGAGACCAGAAGCAGAAGCGGTGACCAAATCGCGGAGCATCTGAGCTCTGTACGTGATAATCAACAACACCTTCCAGTTGCCAACCATTTTAACTCCCCCTCGCACTGCCTTGGTGACATGTCCGTCCTTGGCCTCCTCTAATCTCACAATGAGGCCATTCAAAAACTGGAGAAACAGCACCTCATATTCCGCCTAGGGAGCTTACAACCCAATGGCTTCAACATAGAATTCATCAGCTTCAAAATCTCCCCATCCCCGGCCTCATCCCACGTTCACCCCACCCTCTCATCCCCACCTCCTTGATCTGACACTACCTGTCCATCTTCCTTCTCACCTATCTGCCCCATCCTTCCCATTAACCTATCTCCACAAGCCCCAACCTGCATCCACCTATCACCACTCTACCTACCTTCCCTCAGCTACTCCCCATTTACTTCTGAGCTCCCTTCTCCCTCCCCAGTCCTTATGAAGGGTCCCGATGCAAAACTTCAACTTTCCTGCTCCTCTGATGCTGCCTGACCTGTGTCCCTCCAGCTCTACACTGTATCGACTTGTATCGACTCCAATAGGGTTAGTCCCCAGATCTGAACATGGGACATGTTACTAGTTGGGTTGAAGATATGACTGTTTGCCTTTCCCTTCACCTAACGTAAAGGGAAATTTCCAAAGCAGTGAGGAACAACATCTGTCTGGATGTGTTAAAACTCTCATATTTCTATATTGCTATCAAATAAGGTGTGAATATTGGGCATTACTTTCAAAGGTTGGCATGTTCACTTGTAATTTAGATCTCCAGACTTTATTTTTACAAGATACATCACTGAATTTTATTTACTCCACTTAAGCTCAAGGACTGTGTGATGAGCTGAACTTCTCTTTAGTTATTTGTAATTTTAGGTATTATGGGTCCAGCCTGGAGGAACCTGTGGCACTGACCCTGTGTTGTGTGCATTGCTGGGATGGGAGTTTAAAGTGACAGGGTGTCCGCACATCCAGTGAGTCCCAGTTGTGCTGTCATTGGGAAAGGATGGGATGGAGGCTGCAAAGCAAACAAAAATCAGCTTGTGTGCTGACTCATACCTAGGCACCTCCCTGGGGCTTACAATAAATCGGTGATGAGCAAGGACCAGAAGTGTCCTAGTTTTTCCAAAATGTACAGACGCAAATATTAATTTGAGTGCAAATTTGGAAATTAGCCCATTTATATGCATTTTTTAAAGAGCAAAACTATTGAATTTTACATTAATGTCGACAAAAAATAAATACACACATAATTAAGGACAGGGCCAGATTCTGAGCAATGAGGACTACAGTGAGATATATAGCAGGTAACAAATTCAGTGAGAGCTGTCTTTACGATGAGATCATCTCGCTCTGTTGTATGCTTTTTCTAAGCCGTATGGCGAGATTCTTGCTAGGTAGCAGTGAGATGCCAATTGATGGGAATTAATGCTTGTTAAATGCGTTGTTAATGACAACAATTCACCTCATTAACATTCACACTTGCATCTTCCTAGACAAGCTTGATATCTGGAAAGCTCGACAAGGAAACCAGAGCATGTAACTGGCAGATTCAGCTCAATGCTTGCTCTGAATGACCTCCATGTTGCCTATGACCAAACTGCAGTCCAGGGCAAGATACATGGACACAGCCACACTCACACTTCCTCTATGGACATTGGTATCTGAAATCTGAAAGAAAAACAGAAATTGCTGGAAAACCCCAGCGGGTTTGACACCATCTGTGGAGAGAAATCAGAGTTAACATTTCAGGTCCGGTAACCCTTCGTCAGAAGTGAAAGTAGTGAGGAAAAATTGTCTTTATGCAGAAGATAGGGTGGGGGGAGGGAGTAAGGAGTAAACGATAGGTGAAGATAGAGCCCAAACAGAGAGAAGACCAGTTGAACAGACAAAGGAGTGGATAACAGTCAGTTTAGGAGAATGAATAGCTGCTACTGGGGACTATTAGTGGCTAACAAAGGGTAGTGTGTAATTGCAGGCCATGTGAATATCAAGGCCTGGTGTGTGCGGGGTTGGGAGTAAGGACATGGGAGAAGGTGCCTCACACCCCAAAATTTTTGAACTCGATATTGAACCCAGAGGCTGTAGAGTCCAAGTGGAAAATGAGGCACAGTTCTTTCAGCTTGCGTGAGCTTCGCTGGAGCACTGCAGCAAGCTTGAGACAAAGTTGTTGGCCAGGGTGCTGGGTGGTGTGTTGAACTGACAGGCAACTGGAAGCTCAGGGTCCTTCTTTGCAGACAGAATGTAGGTGTTCTGCGAAGTCGTCTCCCTGTCTATGCTTCATTTCCATAATGTAAAGGAGAGCACATTGTGAGCAACGAATGCGATAAACTAGATTGTGCAAAGTGCAGGTAAAGCATTGCTTCACCTGGAAGGTGTGTTTGGGCCCTTGGAGGGCGGAAGTAAATGGGCAGGTGTTACACCTTTTGCGGTTGCAGGGAAAGGTGCCGAAGGGCTGTTAGGGGATGTATTGGGAATGAAGGAGAAGTGGGCCAAACTGTTCCAAAGGGAATGGTCCTTGGGGAAGGCAGACAGGAGAGGGAAATGGAATATGTGTCTGGTGGTAGCACCCCAATGGACGTGGCAGAAATGGCAGCTGATGATGCTCTGGATGTGGACACTGTGATGATGCTGTGGCTTTAAGAGGTATATTTTGTCCCAGTTTCTTTTAAGAGAGAGAGATTGAACAAAAGATACCAAGCAATCTGCGGGAATGTAAATACTTGTGAAGCTGTGTTTTTTTTAAAAGTTGAAACAATAGAAGCAGCCTGGATGGGTGTGGCCAGCTCTCACAGACCAGGATTTCTAGTTTTCTCTTGGGTTTTACATTTGGCAGAAGCTGCTGGAGTTTTGAAGAAGTAGAAGCTTTTTTTTTTCCTTTCTCTCGGTTGCAGCTAAAAGCTGGGGTTTCCCTTCCTACTACGAGTGTTGTATATGCGAAAATCTGATTTCTGAATTTGCCTTTTTTCCCAAGGGTGTATTTATGGGATGTTACGATATTGTAACATTTAATCAGTAATAGTTACTATATCTATTATTCTGTTAAGTTTTCCAGTGGAGTTAAGTTATTCCAAGTTCTTTTTTCTTTTGTTGTATTTTAACTATAGTGTTTAAATAAAGTGTGTTTTGCTTCAGGTTAAGTAGTTTGACCAGTCGAATTGCATCTGGAGCATGACACTTTACACTTGCCTTTAAAGTAAGAAAAAGTTAGCATCTAGGCTGCCTTCTTAAAATATTTTGAGGGCGTCTGGTTAAGTCCATAACAATGCTGGTGGGATGGTAGATAAGGATAAGAGGGACCCTATCGCTGTTTTGGGAGGGCAGAGACAGGGTGCGGGCTGAAGTGCAGGAGATGGGTCCACCATCACCACCACCGTGCCACAAGAACCTTTTTACTTTTTTGCCACCTCCAAATCACCCATATTGCTAATTAAACAAAAAAAAAGTTGAAAGCACTGCCAATCAGGGGCAGTGCAACAACAGAAGTGAGAAAAGGCAGGGACAGAGGGAAGGAACTAAATTGAAATGGAGTTGGGAGGAACAAGAGCCCTTTTATCTCTCTGTAACACTGCAGTGATTACAGTGATTGATCAAAGTGCCTGTTAGCAGATGATTTCCAATCAAACTGTTCAGAGATGTAATGACACAAATCTGGAGCAGGTGGGACTCAAACCTGGGTCCCTGGCTCAGAGGTAAGACCACTACCACTGCATCAAAGTCATTTTTGAGTAGCCAGAGCTTCTGCTTTTGAGAGGTGATAGCTTTGCATTCCTCATAGTTCCCTTGTTTCACTCCATCCTAACTTCCTGACAAGGTGAAAGACCGAATCAAACCTGTCAGCATTCAAGGCAGGATTGATTGATTCCAAATCCAGCTTCAGCTAATCAACTTCCTGACTAAGAGGTAATGACATCGGTCATTAGCATTAAAAAAAGAATTAGCATTCGTGACAGTTCAGGTTAACACACCAACTATTATCTTAAAACAGACCCAAACCTAAATAAAACCATGAAGAAATCAACAGTATTTCTTATCATTGAAAGAAACTCAACAATGGCAGTATCTAACCATGAAATTAAGATAATAGATTAGAATCATCCAAACTGCATGGGGGAACGAACCCTCAGTCAAATTATAACTCAGTCTTCACTCCCAGCTGTTCTCCTTATTATACCCTTCTGTAAATTATATATTAATCTGGAGCAAAAACATCACAGTAGCCTCATACAGCCCAGATCATGCCAATCCAACTTTGCTTTTACAGTTTAGAAGTTTATTGGGATTCAGCAAGCAGTATGTGCCCAAGTTGTTGGTTCCTCTTCTGTTCCTTGTTTTTCACAGCTGCTTGCTGACTGCTTAATTTGATGGATAGTTCTTGAGTTTCATAATTGGTAGAATTTAACCCTGCTTTCCTCCACACTTGGAGGCCATTCTATCAGCTGCCTGGCCCAAAACTCTAGATCTCCCTCCCTAAACCACTATGCATCTCTTTACTCCTATAAAATACTTTTGCTTTTGATCAACTGCTCTCATGCCTCCTAGGTGGATCTGTGTCAAAATTTGTTTTCGTAATGCTTCAGTGAAGTTCCTTGGGAAGATCTTATTATATCAAAGTTGCCATACGAGTTGTACTTTTTGCTTGTCATTTTATTTTCACTGGTACAGCTGGCTACCTCTTGACGTGCCCAGTATAGACATGGTCATCAATTTTAAGGCTGCTCTTTGAAAGTGAACAGAACAGTTTTTCAGATGGTTGACCATATTAGAACAGTAAAGCACAGGAACAGGCCCTTTGGCCCACCAAGACTGAACCAACACATGATGCCTTTCTTAACTAAAATCCTTTTGCTTCTATGCAGTCCATATCCCTCCATTCCCTGCCCATTCATATGTCTGTCAAGATGCCTCTTGATAGTTGTATCCTGCTCCAACACCTCCTCTGGCAGTGCATTCCAAGCGCTTACCACCCTCTGTGTAAAAAATCTGCCTCTCTCATCTCCTTTAAACTTACTGTCTTTTACCTTAAACCTATGTCCCCAAGTAACTGATATTTCCACCCTGGGAAAAAGGCTTTGACTATTCATTTTATCCTTGACTCACATAATTATGTAAAATTCTATCAGGATGCCCCTCATCCTTCGACATTCAAGTGAAAACAAACCAAGTTTTCTCGATTACTCCTCAGTGCTAAAACCCTCCAAACCAGGCAACATCCTGGTAAACCGTTTCTGTACCCTCTCCAAAACCTTCACATCCTTCTGGTACTGTAGTGACCAGAGCCATACACAGTATTCCAAATGTGGCCTAACTAAAGTTCTATACAGCTGCAATACGACTTGCCAATTTTTATACTCTATGCCCCGACCAATGAAGGCAAGCACGCTATAAGTCTCTCTTGACCACCTTATCCACTTGTATTGCCACTTTCAGGGAACTATGGACCTGTACACCTAGATTGCTCTGTATGTTGATGCTACAAGTGGTTCTGCCATTTACTGTATACTTCCCTCCTGCATTAGATCTCCCAAACTGCATCATCTTACATTTGTCCGGATGAAACTCCATCTCCGTCTGCCATTTCTCCGCTCAATTCTCTAGCCTATCTCCATCCTGCTATATTCCCTGGCAATCCTCTTCACTGTCTGCAGCTCCTTCAATCCTTGTGTCATCTACAAACATTGTAATCAGGCCACCTACATTCTCCTACAAATCATTTACATATATTTTTTAAACAACAAGGGTCCCAGCAGTGATTCCTGTGGGACACCACTGTTCCAGTCAGAAAAACACCCTTCCACTGCTAGTCTTTCTTCTATGACTAAGCCAGTACTGTATCCATCTTACCAACTCACCACGGATCCCATGAGATTTCACCTTTTGTATTAGCCTGCCATGAGGGATCTTGTCAAAAGTCTTCCTAAAGTCTTCACAGATAAATCTACCATTCTGCCCTCAATTATCTTTGTCAATTTCTTACAAAACTCAATCAAGTCTGTGAGATATGACCTTCCCTGCGCAAAGCCATGCTTACTATCACTGATAAGTCCATATTCTTCCAAATGTGAATAAATCCTATCCCTAAGAATCTTGTCCAATAATTTCTCTACCACTGATGTAAGGCTCAGCGGTTTGTAATTTCCTGATTATCCCTGTTGCACTTCTTAAACAAAGGAACAGCATTAGCTATTCTCCGGTCCTCTGGGACCTTTCCTGTGATTAAGGTGGAAAGAAAGATTTCGTACAAGGCCCCAGCAATTTCCTCACCTGCCTCCCTCAGCATTGTGGGATGGATCCCCATCAGGTCCTGGGGACTTGTCTACCTTAATGCTTTTCAAAACACCCAACACCTCCTCCTTTTTTATGTTGACATGACCCAGAATATCAGCATGCCCCTCCCAAGACTCACAATCTACCATGTCCTTCTCCTTTGTGAATATTGATGCAAAGCATTTGTTAAGGACCTCACACACTTCCTCTGGTTCCACACACAAATTCCCTCCTTAAGTAGATCTACCCTTTCCCTAGCTATCCTATTGCTCCTTAACAATGTATAAAATGCCTCAGGATTTTTCTTAATTATGCCCCTTTTAACCCACCTAATTCCTTGTTGAGTTCTTTTATATTCTTCCAGGGCTCTGTCTGTCTTCAGTTTCCTGAAATTAAAATCACCCACCACAACAACCCTCACATTGAAATCAATACCTTTCAAACTGCCAGTCCTGCTGTGTTCGGCAACCTCTCCCTGTCTGTTCTTCCTCTTAGTCTTGATGGCCTTAATTTCTGCCTGCTCCTCACTCATTTTACTTGTTCTCTGGTTCCTGCCCAGGAAGATGTCCCAATGATCCAAATACCTGAAGCCCTCCCTCTTACACCAGCTCTTTAGCCATGTATTTGACTGTATTATCTTCTTATTCCTAGCGTCTTGGGCATGTGGAACAGGAAATAATCTTGAGATACACTGTAAAGGTCCTACTTTTCAACTTCCTATCTAACTGCCTGAACTCCATTTGCTGGACCCCATCTCTCTTTCTACCTATTTGTGAGCACTAATACGGACTAGAACCTCTGGCTGACCACGCTTCCCTTTCAGAATATCCTGTGCCCGCTCAAAGACACCCTTGACCCTGACACCATGGAGGCAGCACACCATCCTGGAGTCTTGCTCGTGGTCTCAGAAATGCCCATCTGTGCCTCTGACTATACAGTCCCCTTTCACTGCTGCTAACCTACACTCTGACCCTCCCTGCTCTATAACAGTGACAGTCGGAGTGCCACTGATCGGGCTGCTGCTTTCTCCTGAGAAGCGATTCCTCCCAGCACTGTTTGAGAGATGAATGGCCACAGGGGACTCATGTATTGCCTGCCCACATTCATCTTCCTCGTAGTTACGCAACTGTTCTCTATGTAGTCTTCCTGATGGTGTGACCAGCTCGCTAAATGTGCTAACCGTGACATTCGAAGTCTCATGGATGCTCTGTAGTGAGTCCATCCGCAGGTCCACGCACTCCCTGTGGCAAATCAGGAGCTGCAGCTGAACACAGTTCCTGCGTATGTGGTCACCATGGAGACTGGAAGTGGCCCAATTTCCCACATATTGTCGGAGGAGAATTCCACGGGGCCCCAGTTCTCCTACCATTTTGAACATCACCAACTAAATCAACCTTATCAGCTGCATAAAATAATCGAGGAACTGATTACACACAAACCTTACCCACTAATCACCAAAGTCAGGTCTCTGACTCCCGTTCTCTATTCCTAGCAGACTGCAACAAATGAGTACTTCATTTCTCTCCAGTACTACTCAGTCAGTCTGCAAACCTAGTTCCTAAGCAGCCAAGCCGAGGTCACTTGTTGAGTCTGGATGTCACCTCCAGAGTTCTACCCCTAGATTCAGCTTCACGTTCACTCTAATTGACCCCACTCCTCACGTATTCATTCTGCTGTTCACCCCCAGGTTTGCTCTGGCTGACCCCACTCCTCAGGTATTTATCCTGCTGTTCACCCCCAGCCTCACTCTGACTGACCCCAATCCTCAGGTATTCATCCTACTGTTCACCCCCAGGTTCACTCTGACTGACCCCACTCCTCAGGTATTTATCCTGCCGTTCACCCCCAGCCTCACTCTGACTGACCCCAATCCTCAGGTATTCATCCTGCTGTTCACCCCCAGGTTCACTCTGACTGACCCCGCTCCTCAGGTATTTATCCTGCTGTTCACCCCCAGGTTCACTTTGACTGACCCCACTCCTCAGGTATGTATCCTGTTGTTCACCCCCAAGTTCACTCTGACTGACCCCACTCCTCAGGTATTTATCCTGCTGTTCACCCCCAGGTTCACTCTGACTGACTCCACTCCTCAGGTATTCATCCTGCTGTTCACTCCCAGGTTCACTCTGATTGACCCCACTCCTCAAGTATTTATCCTGTTGTTCACCCCCAGGTTCACTCTGACTGACCCCACTCCTCAGGTATTTATCCTGCCGTTCACCCCCAGGTTCACTCTGACTGACCCCACTCCTCAGGTATTCATCCTGCTTTTCACCCTCAGGTTCACTCTGACTGACCCCACTCCTCAGGTATTTATCCTGCTGTTCACCCTCAGGCTCACTCTGACTGACCCCACTCCTCAGGTATTTATCCTGCTGTTCACCCTCAGGTTCACTCACCTGGACAGAGTGACAGCGTGAAATGAACAACTGGAATTAAACTGTTCTGTGCTAGTTGCCAGGCTGGTGGAAGCTGGTTCTCCAGTTAAAGGGAAGGAACCAGCAGAAAGTTACAGATAATGAAAGCTTTACCTTAACAACCCTGTGACTAGTGGTGTGCCTCAGGGGTTGGTGCTGGGCCCATTGCTATTTGTTATCTATATCAATGATTTGGATGAGAATGTACAAGGCATGATTATTAAGTTTACGGATGACACTAAAATGGGCAGCATCATGGATAGTAAGGAAGGTTATCAGAAATTGCAGCAGGATCTTGATCAGATCGGGAAGTGGGCTGAGAAATGGCAAATGGAGTTTAATAAGTGTGAGGTGTTGGATTTTGGAAAGTCAAATCAAGGTAAGAGTTTCATGATGAATGGTGGCCTTATGGAGTGGAGTGGAACAGAGGGATCTTGGGGTTTAGGTGCACAGCTCTCTGAAAGTGGAGTCACAGATAGACAGGGCAGTGAAGAAGGCTTTTGGCACACTGGCCTTCATTAGTCAGGGCATTGAGTAAAGAAGAAGTTGCGAAGTTATGTTACAGTTGCACAGGATGTTGGAAGCTGCACTTGGAGTATTGTGTTCAGTTCTTGCCATCTTGTTACAAGAAGGACGTTAATAAACTGGAAAGAGTGCAGAAGAAATTTACAAGGATGTTGCCAGGACTGAGTTATAGAGAGATCTTGGACAAGCGAGGACATTTTTCTTTAGAGCGTTGGAGACCAAGAGGGGATATTATAGAAGTGTACAAGATCATGAGAGGCATGGATAGGGTGAATGCACTCTATCTTTTTCCCAGGATGGGGAAATCGACTAGAGAGCATAAGCTTCAGGTAACAGGGGAAAGAATACACAGAGGGTGGTACACATATGGAATGAGCTGCCAGCAGAAATGGTTGAGGTCGGTATATTAACAACATTTAAAAGGCATTTGGACGAATACATGGATAGGAAAGGTTTAAAAGGATATGGATCAAGTGCAGGGAAATGGGGTTAGCGTGGATGGAATTTTGGTCAGCATGGACCAGTTTGGGTCGAAGGGCCTGTCTCCATGCTGTAGGGCTCTGACTTTGACTCTCTGACCCCACTCCTCAGGTATTTATCCTGCTGTTCACCCCCAGGTTCACTCTGACTGACCCCACTCCTCAGGTATTTATCCTGCCGTTCACCCCCAGCCTCACTCTGACTGACCCCAATCCTCAGGTATTCATCCTGCTGTTCACCTCCAGGTTCACTCTGACTGACCCCACTCCTCAGGTATTTATCCTGCTGTTCACTCCCAGGTTCACTCTGAC
>NC_063357.1:19429900-19478127 GCF_021869965.1 Rhincodon typus | reverse complement strand
GTTCACCCCCAGGCTGGCTCTGACTGACCCCACTCCTCAGGTATTTATCCTGCCGTTCACCCCCAGGCTGGCTCTGACTGACCCCACTCCTCAGGTATTTATCCTGCTGTTCATCCCCAGGCTGGCTCTGACTGACCCCACTCCTCAGGTATTTATCCTGTTGTTCACCCCCAGGCTGGCTCTGACTGACCCCACTCCTCAGGTATTTATCCTGCCGTTCACCCCCAGGCTGGCTGTCCTTCGCTCTTGTTGCTGCTGCTGTCACTGTTTGGACTGACCTCCAGACCCCTACTACATGACTTTATCAATATCGGCTGCAAGTAATCGTGAAGCTCAAGCAAATATTAATTAAATATTAAAATTCAGTCATGTGTGAAATTCACAAGTCCTTTCCTAAAGGACACTCCATCAAGAAACATGGCTCAACATACCAACCAATTCACTCTGGACAATGGAGACATCAAAACTTGGTGCTTGATAGATGAACGAGAAATAAATCTCATCCATCTTTCATTGTGTTGTGATGGATCCTTATCCCAACTACAAAAACTCTTGATGTGTCACTCAGGGTCTGAAAAGCCACAAGAAAGGTTGTCTAATCTATCACGTTATTTGGAAAATAACTCAGAATGCACAACACCTTGAGTAAGCAAACCATGCACCTGAATTTTCAAAGTTACAGCAGAAGCTGTTTGAACCGGAAACACCATGAGATATATAATCTGAAAGGTGACCTGAAAGCCATCGAATAACTACAAGACAGCTATGCAGCCAAGATAAAACAGTGAGACCGTGAAAGTTCAAGAACAATTCTGATCCAGGCCTGTTCCAATTTCAAGTCCACCTGAGAGTTGACCTCCTGGTAATTCAACCACAAGAAAACATGTAGCACATTGAGAATCCTTTGTTTTTACCAGACTTCCACTCCAGCTAAAGCATCAATTCAGCTAAAAAACCATTGGCCTGCTATGAATGAAACTGAAACAATTAGATCTTGTAACTTTAATCTTTGCGAGGGTAGTATTGTATGTGAGACATCATATTAATAATTCTCGGGCAACTGTGTAGTAATAAATACATTTCTGTATTTAATTTTACAAAGATTGCAGGTGGAATTGTTTACATTTGGAAATCACTCTTAGAGACCTGATCCGTAATAAGATTTTGATCACAGACAACAATTAATCACATATATTTACAGTGAGCTTGTCCACCATGGACAGTGCACTTACCTTTTGAGTAAGGCTTGGGAGGAATGGTGTTTCATGCACATGTTTCACAGAGGTTTCTGCTCATATAAAGCAGCAGCTGCCTCCACTCACGAAAGATTTTTTGGTGTCTGAAACATAACGTGCAAATTAGACTTGGTAGGAGCAAATCTGAACCACGTGGATTAGTTTTATTTGGATAGTCAAAGAATCTTTTTGGAGAGGAAAAGGTCTCCTTTGAATATGGTCCTGGGGCATCTTTGGGAGAGGTTGATCAACTACGCTTTCGAGGAGGTCAGGTGCTCTTTTGGAAAAATAAGATGTAAGGAGCTCTTTATATTATTAATGATAGACATGAGTGTGTGTAAAAATGCATAAAGTCATTAGAACTGTGAGTTTGAACAGTCAAGGAAAACAGTCAAAAGTGTCAAGGCATTTAAAACTCCTGCCCTTTAAATCTTTTAAAAAATATCCAGAGTATAAATAATTGCTCGCTGTGCTGCATGATTGATTTCATGACTGAACGTTGTCAGAGTAAAGTGACTCCCATTTCAAAGTCTGATTGTCATCTCCAAATGGTTGTGAATTCTTGGAATTGGAACTATAAATTCCAATACTTGTAGCTGTGAGGGATTATGCACTTGAATGAAATTTTTGTGATTATAAGGCATTAAGGAATTGATGCAAGTCAAATGTGTCTTTTTTTTAATCTGCAATAGATACTTATAACTTTATTTTATTTCATCTCTGCATGGTCCTGAGATCTGCTCATGGTTGGTACTGGGTGAATTAACATGGCAATTGTAAGGGAAAAGGGAGGTGGTTAGGGAGTTATGAGTTTGCATTTATTTCGTGTAATGACAGTAAAGGCAATGGGAGGTGGATGGAAAGATATAGGTGGGCATTGAATATGTTAGGGACCATGAAGGGGCAGAGATTTCCAGGGTGGTATGAGGAGTTAAAGAAGTAGCTAAAGGCATGAATTAGCATGGAGAATGTGGGTTTATCAGAGTTGAAAATAGGGCATAAAGTGGCATGGCGGATTTGAGGGGTTAAAGTGATTGTGTCTAGGGTATGAGGTCACAAGGATTGACATGGAGGGCATGGGGAGCATGTGAGGGGGGTTTGAAAGATGAGAGCTGTTGGTGTTTTTTTTTTGTTTTATTGCCTTTTAAAAAAAATTCAATACAGTGTCAGTGCATCGAGGTTGGCATTCTGGACAGATCACCTTTGCGTCAAACATGCTTCACACTTTACCCAGAAACCCCGGGCCTGGCTCCCAGGGAACCCTGTCACTGGAAATAAAAATCCTATGCTGCAGACCACATTCTCCTAGGTTGGATATTTGGAGCTGGGAAAGATCCAGACGCTGTGCTCCCAGCGCAGGAGCTAAGATCCAATCCATTAATCCTGTGGTATTCTTCAGTTGTTATTTGTGTAAAGACTGCTTTTGGTTTTATTTAATTGACTGTGGACTAAAAATGGGAAAACAATATTGCTTGAGGCCAGGGAAACTACATAAGAAAATGTTTGCAGTTTTAAGAACAAATTACTGGAACAGATTGTGAGCTATATTTAAAATGTTGCTTTATTCAAACAGTGAGAAAGTAATCTAGATGGTCTGGCACCTTCTGTGTGTGTCTATGTGTTCAGAACAATTTTGCCCACAGACGGTCTTTTGATTTCTTTTCAATCGGGACCAGTTGTTGTGGGCTTAGGAGTGCCCAGTATAATAACAACAACTTGATTGACTCTTGGGCATGTAGCTACATCTTGGATGTGTACAATAAACATTGTGTAACCAATGAAGAGATAGTACCCATCTCTCTCCCTTCTGTATGCAGCAGTAACAAAAAAATCCCTAGTAACTTGTTACTCTCCCTCAACTTTCTCTATTGTTATTTCGGTAAATAGACCGTTCAAAGAGAACAGGGGAGAAACTACCCCTGGAGGTGGGGGGCACTGAAAGGACTGATCCTTGATCAACACATTAAAGTCTGACAATCAGCGTATCCACAATTTCACATCCATAGCAAAGAATGAGAAGGAGTTTTAAAACAAAAGGCTGAAAACAACTAATTGATGTCTCTGACCTGGACTGGTGCCAGAACTGTGTTTCCCTGACTTTTTTCCTCTCCTTCACCACTCACAATATTTTTACCTAGTCTTGACATTTTGTGTGTCTACTTGTAGATGTATGGAAATTTTAAGAAAGAAATAGAGCTTAAACTGTAGGGTTCTGGATTAGTGGTTCATCTTGTCTAATTTTTTTACCATCTGTCTTTAACCTTAATTAGGCAGTTAGGTAAAATTGATTAATTTGGTAGTTTCATCAAATTTTTGCATTTGTGACAACTTTGGGAATAGTTGTGAAATAACTTCACAAAGGCTGGTATCCCGTCACCAAGTCACCTTTTATTTATACATGCATGGTACTTGACACTGGTCCAGCTTCCTCAGAGCCAGCTCTCAGAGTGACCAGAACACCTGACACTCCTGTTTATATCTGTCGACCAGAGCTCCCTGATTGGACCAGATTAACAGCCCCAGTCAGGGATCTCATATTCTATGAGGTCTACCTGGCAGTCCTCGTTACAGTTACTACAAATTGGACTTGTGTTTTTCAGCGCACTACCCTAGTGAGTTGTGATAATTCACACTGTTTTATGACAGTATTGTATGTATTTTAATCTCCATTGTGGGTTGCTAATTGAGTGCTGGTTCAATGCTGTTGCCTTATCTCTTCTTGCTGTCCAGTAAACTAAAGGAAGTTAATGTTGTAAGGAGGCAGGTTACATAGAATAGATAAACAAGTTGCTTCAGCTTTATAAGAGAATAGTTCCCCTTTTTGCAGCATTTTAGTTCCATTTGACATTTTCCCAAAAATACAGTCATAGAGAGGTTGCATTTTGACCCTTGGCAGCCTGTTGCTGAGTGACAGTTACCCATTCTGTCACTTGAAGTCATTTCTCTCAACTCCGCTGTATGTTGGTCAAAGAGGAAAATCCACAATGGTCACCCCATTTTGTCATCCTAACTCTGCCAGAACCTCCAAAGGAACAGTCCCAACTATGGGTCATCCACCAAATTCCTTGCAAGTGACTGGGAGAAATTCTCACAAATTCTATTCTGGTGCCTTTACAAGAGTTTGTCATTGTTTTATGGACCTGTATGACCTGTTTGAATTTGATATTCAACAACCACTCATCCCAGAGTCTAAAAAAGCTATGCTCATTCAAATGTTGATTTAAGAAAAACACAAGTCATGGAATCGCTTGTGTCTTTTTTTCCTATCTCTGCGCATCAGAGCAAGTCTGTTTCATAATATTTGTCTGGTAATTGAGTTCCCATTTTCTTGCATAAACTTATCATTCTCAATAGGGCCAGAGGAGTTGTGGATAAATGCAATAGAAGTGGCATGAAGACAAATAATGAGCAAGTTTCCACCAGTTTCTGCATGTAATGTAGATTTTTCTCCTAAAAAATATAAACTTGGTTCACAGACTTGTGTGGCAAATTTATGATAAAAAACTAATATGACATGCAAGAATTAATTTATTTTATATATGTAAGCTACTTTTATGGTAGGGTACATTTCGAAGATTTAGGTCATATTTATGCCTAGTGTTTGAACTGTTATATGGTTGAGTTCATCCATCTATTTGTGAGATAATAAAACAGACAAAAACGACGCTTGTAAATTGTATTCTCCAGAACTATAAATTATATACATACTTACAAACAAAAATTGAAGCGTTTGGCCAGCTAATGCATTCTGAATGCTAATAATGTTTAAGAACTGTGCTTCAGAATGTTGTCAATATCGATCTGTTTTAAGGCATTTACTTACTTAATTTCTTCATAAATAGTAAGCTCTGTCTTTCCTAATGTGGGAATGTGAGACTTCGCATTAAGTGACACCTCAAAATAATTTTCTGCTGTACCAATTAAGCCTTGATTTCGACACTGCTGCAGTGATAGGTGATTTGAAGAGATTTATCACTTTATTCTAACTTTAGGGTGGTTCATATTTGCATAACACTTTGTTCAAAAGTAGGGGCATTATAATAAAAGCACAGAACAGTATATCTGGAAGGTTTCAATTAATAACCTGTAAAGTAGCTTATAAATAAAATATACAAGCCAAAATTCTCAGCTGAATGACAGCAACTGAAACTGTTTAGTGCCTCCAGTGACAAATGTTTTGAGTCCTATGAGTGACACTGATTTAAAGGAAAATATTGGTGTTTCACTTTCACCAGGCTCACTGTTTCTGTTAGTATGAAGTCACATTTTTCTTCTTTTGAATAAGAAAATTATTATAAACTAACCAATGTCACATTGTTTTCCTTTCATCAATCCAGTATTTTAACATCAACACAGAAACAAATCACAGATGGGCAAAGTAACTTGGCCTTGTTAGCTAGGCCCACATCCCATAAAAGAACTTTTAAAAACACCATTAAAAGCTAGTCTAATGGTGACTTTGTAACCATTGTCGATTGTTATTAAAAACCCTTCTGGTTCACTAATGTCCTTTAAGGGAAGGAAATCCTCTACCCGTATCTGGACTGGTCTGGTCTACACATGATTCCAGACCCACAGCAATATGGTTGACTCTTAATTGTCCTCTGTCCTGGTTGAACTAGACAAGACCAGAAATTCCCCTCCCCCTCCCTCAAAATCTGTCAAAGGGGCTACCACACCTTAAACTGTTCAGAATATGCACAACACAGTAAACTGTCCAACTAATTCACTGCCAGTTGGCTTAGAAGGATACCTTTCCTCAGTGACAAGTTCCATCCCTGCAGGTATGATCAATAAACGAAGCAGGCTGTACTGAACTTCTTTTCTCATTGGGATGTGAAGAAGGTGGTGATGATATATCTTCTTGCTGTTCTTGGAGTATAGGACCACTCACATTGCTATTGGGAAGGAAATTCAGGATTTTGACCCAGCAACAGTGAAGGAAGAGTAATCTGCAAATCAGGATGGTGTGTAAAATGGAGGGATACTTGTAGCTGGTAGCAAGTACCGCCTTTGTCTGTGAATGGGGTAGAGAGATTGTGGCTTTGGAAAGTGCTGCCAAATGAAACTCCGAGTTCTACAGTGTATCTTGTAGACAATACACATGGATGCCACTGTGTGTAGAGGTAAACAGAATGAAAGTTCAAGGTGATGGATGAGGCATTAAACAAGCAGGTTGCTTTTTCCTGGATGGTTTTTAGCTTATTGCATGTTGGAGCTGTACCCATCTTGTCAAGTGGAGACTATTCCATCACACACCTGGTTAGTGTCTTGCAGATGGTGAACCGGCTTTGGGAGTCAGGAGGTGGGTTACTTGCTGTAGTATTTCTAGGCTTTGACCTGGTCTTATGGCTAAAATATTTATATGGCTAGTTCAGTTCAGTTTCTTGTCAACAGTAACCCCTACAATGTTGATAGTGGGGTTTCAGTGGTAGTCATCACATCGAATGTCAAGGGGCATTGGTTGATTTTCTCTTATTGAAGATCGTCATTTCATGGTGGCATAAATATAACTTTTCAACAGCACCAAGCCTAGCTGTTGTCCAGGTCTGGACTTCTTCAGTATTTAAGAAGTCACAAACAGGTTGAATATTGTGCAATCACCAGGAAGCACCCCTTCCTGCAAGCATCAGCTTGGTGTAAAACAAATTTAGCTAATCCCACTCTCCGATCCCTATCCCAGTTGCTATGTATTTTTTTCCCCCTTCCATCCTGATACAATCCCTTCAAAAGCCATGATTGAATCTGCCTTGACCACCCTTTCAGGCAATGAATTCCAGATCATAATCTCTCACAAAATACAGAAAAGAAAACCCAGCATGTTGCTGTTGGTTCTTTTGCAAATTGTTTTGGATCTGTGACCTCTGGATCTCAACATTTCCACCAATGGGAACAGTTTATATCTATTCTGCCTGGACAACATAACGGTTTTGGTATTTCTATCAAATCTCCTCTCATCCCTGTTTACTGTAAGGAATAGAAGTCCAGTTTTTTTTTCCAGTCTATCCACATGACTTAATGTCCCTCATCCTTGGATGTTCATTTTTCTACACGCTTTCTAAAACCTTCACATCATTCCTAACAGCTGATGCCCAGAAACTGATAAACTACTCGAGTGTTATGAAGGTCCAACGTTACTTGTTTATTTTAACAGGAGACAATTTTACTAGTGTCATTCCAAAAGCAGTAAATAGAAAATATCCCAGTGAGTTGAAAATGTAGTGAATTGTTAGCATGAACTGCCTTCCTGTGTCTCTCAGACCTGGCCTACTGGAATATTCCTATAAAATGGAATCAGCTTTTCATAAGACTAGCATCCTAACATCAATTATTGAGTGAATAGCGATGGTAGGAATCTGATGGTTCTTGGGATAGGTGTTGTACCTCAAACAGGGAGTGTATTCATGTGTTCATTTCATTGACAGAAAAGGCCAAATTTTCAAAGTTGGTTCTGGAAGCTGATGGTGGGAGAGCTGGGTGGCATTTGGCAGGGGAGGGTCCAACCCTGCACCCAAGCTGTGCCAATCTTGTAACAAGATTTTTAGACGTGAATGATTTAATTGGCCTGAAAGCTGGTTCAAGAGCCAATTACAGATGCTTTGGGCATCCAAGAGGCAGGTCCTGCCTGCCTAATACCAGCAGCTTAGGCAGGCAGTGGCCATATTGGGAGCTGCTGGTTTGAACAGGTAGCTCCTGAGATGGGCATGGAAGTGAAAGCAGACAAACAGTGGTTATGTGCAAGGTGAGGATCGGCTTTCGTGTAGACAATAATTGGCCTCACAGGTTTGTCTGGAAAATGTCTCAGACTAAATTTATTCAGGCCACATTGCAAAGCCAACAGCTGCTGCGACATGCACGCAACTCTTTGGGTTCACTGGAAAAGAAATTTGGAAATTGCCTTCTGTTCAAGACAGCCCCTTCAACGCAGTCCTGAGGAAACTTAAGGGGCTGTTAAATAGTGAAAAGCATGTTCCCTGCTGTCTCGCTGCCCTCCAGCATTCTGAACATTCAAAGCAGCTGCAAGGGTGTCAGGAGCCAGTAGATGACTTCTGGTACTGCGATTTTCAAAGCCCATCCGAACCAAGTCCTGACCCCATGTCCCTTGGAAAAGTCCTGGCCGAAAGATCTATAATTCAAGACAACTCCAGAGATGAGGAAGTTATGCTGAACCTTTCTCACTGATTAAATAAACAAGCACTGGTACTGGATATAAATTTTCAACCAACTGAGTCAGGAACCTATGCCCCTAATTATAACCTAATTAAGAAATTATAACCTTAAATCATCCAGAACCACTTGCAGAATGCAAGCTGTTAATACTAATTGACAGAGTTCATTAGAAGACATTAAGCTGATTCACAAATAATGGTTCCATATGCATTGGAAGAGTGGCAGCCTGACCCCACTGGATTCCATCAGCGCAGCTCATTTAAGTCATTAAAATATGTTTCTTCTGTATCTTTCCCTTCTGCAGAGAATGCTGCTTGAACCAGTGCAACAGTAAATGGTTTTGGTTGGAATCAAAAGTGCAGCAGTTCTTAAAGGTCTGCTCATGTTTTTAAATGACTGAATGAAGGACAGCTAATTTTAGGTAGATTTTGGAGGAAAATGAATTGAGGATCAGCTCCTTCGTGGAGGAGAATCTGGAGGGTTTTTTTAACAAGGTGACCCTCAGAAAAATGTGTCAGAGAGGCATCCTCTGTATGAAACCACCTTAAAGCAGGAGTGGCAGGAGGTCGCTGACTGTATGAGGCCTGTTGCCTCGTTAATGGCAACAGAAAAGCACAATGCCCTAGATTGTGGTAGAATACTAACATGAGAGAATAATGGGCTGATTTTAATGTGGGGTGGCATGGAAAGTCAGTTCTTCTTTCAAGAGCTGCCAGCCTATCTGATTGGCACCTTTGGAACATCAAGGAGGCTACTGGGACAGCAAGACCCCCACTGGGACTAAAAGGAGTTCACTGGGACAGCAAATCCACATGGGGATAGCAAGGGACCCACTGGGACAGCAAGGAGTGCACTGGGATAGCAATGGCCTCACTGTAATAGCAAGGACCCCACTGGGACTGCAAGGAGTTCACTGGGACAGCAAGGGCCCCCACTGGGACTATGAGGAGGCTATTGGGATTACAAAGAGACCCATGAAGATCAGAGAAATATCCCAGAACATTTTGGGCAGGGTGCAACAAGAAGAGTAAACTGGTAAAATTTGCAAATGATGCACATTTGTCTGTCCTGTCTTGACATCAAAATGGAGCTCCAGTACAACCAATACATTCCCTTTAATGTATCGCTGTTCTTCCTAACTAGTAATTCCGTCTGGAAGGTAGCAGGACACCTAGGGCAAGGGATGCCAGGAAAGTAGATTAGGGTGGTCAGGCAGGAAGGGACAAAGAGGAAGTAACATTTTACTGCCTGAGGAGTAAGGGGAATATTCTGGTCAATTGCTTTGTTAAGATACCTGACAAGGGACCATAAAATCCTGCCCAAAATGAAACAGGAGAATAGTTGTGTAGGGAGACTCCAGCAATCTCTTTGTTATTCTTTTAATGGGTGTCACTGAAAGCCAGTACTTGGTGCCCATCTAAGTGCCTTGCTAGAATATCTGGAGTTGTTGCGGTCTGGAGTCACATCTTGGCCAGTTGGACAACAGGTTTCTTAAAGGACATGAGTGAACCAGATGGGTTTTTGCAACAATAGATAGTTTAATGGTTACCATTGCTGAGACTAGCTTTACCTTCTTCTGGATTACTGCTCCAGAGACATCAGCACTACACCGTCATCCCCCCTGCAACATGCAATCACATCTGCAATGCTGCCTGCAAAGCATTTGTTCCGCACACCCCTTCTGAAACTTTCCAAATATTGTCTACGATGTTGCACCTCCCATTTGGTGACTTCCTTTCACTTGTAAAACCTGGCATTGTGCTGCCATAAACACAACATCGGGCGGCCCATTGAAGTGACAGCCACTGATGGACATGAGGCATTTGCTGGAAGTACTTGCCAGTGTGTAACAGTCTTCAGTGGCTGCAACATTACAATGTTAACTCACATTCACAGGAACATGAAACGTTGAGTAGACAGCGATACATATCGTGGCGGAGTATAGCAGATCATTCATCCTCCTGCGGCGTTCAAACCAGGTTCTCTTGAGCCACACACAGAACCTGACCTCTGCAGCCACCTCTGCTCACATTGCCTTCATCAGTCAGGATAGCCTCCAGTTGCCATCCCTTGGGAAAAGAACTTCCTTTCTCTTATGGACAACCTTCTGGAGAACCTCTGGGAAATATCGCTACAGTGTGGTGCTACGTTTGACCTTCACGGGTGGGAGGGAGAAATGAGCAGAGGTTGACTGATGTTCCTGGGTTGTGAGGGGTGAAGGGTTGTCTGGGCAACTTTTAAATATAGTGCCCAAAAGTTGGAGTCTGGAAGATACTGGAATAATGCAGAACTTTGTCCCGCAACTACAGTTTGATGTTTTACCCACTCGTGAATATTTAGTGAGCTGAGAAGAATGCAATCATGCAGGATACCACACCCAGAGAAGGAGGGAATCCCTCCTGCTTTCTCAACCCCCACTCCACACTTAGTCTCAAAAAACTAAAGTTCCACCCCTAATGAAGACACTGGTGCCAACTCTCCGACACCTTCTCCTACCACCCCCTTGATCATGACCCCACCCCCAACCACCAAACCATTATCTCCCAAACCATCCACAACCTCATCACCTCAGGTGACCTCCCACCCACAGCCTCCAACCTCATCGTTCCCCAACCCCGCGCCGCCCGCTTCTATCTCCTTCCCAAAATCCAAAACCTGACTGCCCAGGTCGACCCATTGTCTCCGCCTGTTCCTGCCCCACTGAACTTATCTCCACCTATCTCGACTCCATTTTCCCCCCCTTAGTCCAGGAACTCACTACCTACGTCCGTGATACCACCCACGCCCTCCACCTCCTCCAGAACTTCCAATTCCCCGGACCCCAACACCTCATCTTTACCATGGACGCCCAATCCCTATACACCTGCATTCCCCATACAGGTGGCCTAAAGGCCCTCCGCTTCTTCCTGTCCTGCAGGCCCGACCAGTCCCCCTCCATTGACACCCTCATTTGCTTAGCCAAATTCGTCCTCACCCTCAACAACTTCTCTTTCAATTCCTCCCACTTCCTGCAGCCAAAGTGGGGGGCCATGGGTACTCGCATGGGCCCAAGCTATGCCTGCCTCTTTGTAGGTTATGTGGAACAATCCCTCTTCCGTACCTACACTGGCTCTAACCCCACCTCTTCCTCCTTTACATTGATGACTGTATCGGCGCCACCTCGTGCTCCCATGAGGAGCTCGAACAGTTCATACACTTCACCAACACCTTCCACCCCAACCTTAAGTTCACCTGGACCATCTCTAATACCTCTCTCTCCTTCCTGGACCTCTCTGTCTCCATCTCCGGCAACCACCGAGAAACTGATATCCATTTCAGGCCCACCGACTCCCACAGCTACCTAGAATACATCTCGTCCCACCCACCTTCCTGCAAAAATGCCATCCCCTATTCCCAATTCCTTCGCCTCCGCCGCATCTGCTCCCAGGATGAGGCATTCCACTCCCGTACATCTCAGATGTCCTCGTTTTTCAAGGACCGCAACATCTCCCCCTCAGTGGTCAAGAACGCCCTCGACTGTGTCTCCCGCATTTCCTGCAACTCATCCCTCACACCCCCTCCCCGCAATAACAACCAAAACAGAATTCCCCTCGTCCTCACATACCACCCCACCAACCTCCGGATCCAACGCATCATCCTCCGACACTTCCGCCATCTGCAATCCGACCCCACTACCAAAGACATTTTTCCCTCCCCACCCTTATCTGCTTTCCGGAGGGACCACTCTCTCCGTGAATCCCTTGTCCGCTCCACACTCCCCTCCAGCCCCACCTCACCCGGCACTTTTCCCTGCAACCACAGGAAGTGCTACACCTGCCCCTACCCCTCTCCCCTCAACCCCATCCCAGGCCCCAAGAAGACTTTCCACATCAAGCAGATGTTCACCTGCACATCTGCTAATGTGGTATATTGCATCCGCTGTTCCCGTTGTGGCCTCCTCTACATCAGGGAAACCAAGCGGAGGCTTGGGGACCGCTTTGCAGAACACCTACGCTTGGTTCGCACTAAACAACTGCACCTCCCAGTCACGAACCATTTCAACTCCCCCTCCCATTCCTCAGACGACATGTCCATCCTGGGCCTCCTGCAGTGCCACAACGATGCTACCCGACGGTTGCAGGAACAGCAACTCATATTCCGCTTGGGAACCCTGCAGCCCAATGGTATCAATGTGGACTTTACAAGCTTCAAAATCTCCCCTCCCCCTACCGCATCCCAAAACCAGCCCAGCTCGTCCCTGCCTCCCTAACCTGTCCTTCCTCCCACCTATCCCCTCCTCCCACCTCAAGCCCCACCCCCATCTCCTACCTACTAACCTCATCCCGCCCCCTTGACCTGTCCATCCTCCCTGAACTGACCTATCCCCTCCCTAACTCCCCACCTATACTCACCTTTACTGGCTCCATCCCCGCCTCTTTGACCTGTCTGTCTCCTCTCCACCTATCTTCTCCTCTATCCATCTTCTATCCGCCTCCCCCTCTCTCTCTATTTAATTCAGAACCCCCTTCCCCTCCCCCATTTCTGAAGAAGAGTCTAGGCCCGAAACATCAGCCTTCTTGCTCCTCTGATGCTGCTTGGCCTGCTGTGTTCATCCAGCTCTACACCTTGTTATCTCAGATTCTCCAGCATCTGCAGTTCCTACTATCTCTGAGATATGATTAGTATCTTATGAGTGATGTTGTCATGATAACCCATGAGCAATAAGCTGGAAATAAGACATGAGTAGTGTCATAACTCATTCCTCAAAAGATCTTCATTATATTTGTGCTTACATTATCATTGATCTACTCAAGAATTAGGTCAAGTTGATATTGTAAAGTGGTTAAAAAAGAGTGACTATATTATCACTGCATGGGTGAATAAATTTATAGTAGCTTGGTGTGGATTTAACATGTTTGTGGTTTCAACATCGTCTTCAATGTAACCTTCAAATGAGGAATATGTCCATCAATTTAATGTTGCCAAGTTAATGGAGTATACCTCATGGAAACCTAATTTATGCACATCATATGGTTTACAGCCACATTCCCAAACTGCAGTTGTGGTCTCCAGGGGGTACTTAAGGTGGACATTTAACATCATGAGCCCTGTCCTGGAACTCCAACTGAATACTAAAAAGATGTGTAGCCCTTTTAAATCTTTGAATTTGTTTTAATACAGGGTGTGGCTATCTGATAACCTTTATGGGATAGATGGTTAAATGTTGTGCCACTTCCATTCCCAGGAGGGTAATATGGATAGTGGAGGGATAAGGTTATAGGCAGATTTTCCTCTTTTCTACATGGACATAATGAATCTTCTGACAGGGAACATCTATCCATTCAATTCATCCTTTCATTTAAGCAATTGTCTCTTGGAGCCATGATCCTCGCTGTCCAATTTTTTCTACCTATACCAGCCAAGCGGTTATTAACTACCAGAACCGAAAAGGAAAGTAAGTCCAGTCTTTTATTACAAAAGCAGGTTTTACAAAGTTTAAAATGGAAAGGGATGTTAATGGGGATGTTGGAAGCAGCAATAGCTTACCCTCTGACTTTGGAGTTATTCTTTGTACCATGACTCACTGAGGCAGTGCACTGGAAATCAAGCTCCACCATTCTCACAATCATCACAAATGCAAAAATATTTTGTCAAACTATCCAAAGTCCCCAGTTTAACTGACCTAATGAACTCAGGTTAAAAGCTCACCAGGTTTCAGCACTTAACAAGACAATAACTGTGTTAAACAACGCAATTAGAAAATATGAGTTGCTAACTTACAACTCAAATTCCATCTTAAGGTCCCTCCTTCACAAATGGACAGGCACAAAGAGAAATAAAAGGTGAACATCAAGGGCGGAAAAAGAAAGGCAAACACAGTTCAATGGCACCAGTCTGGATCACAGCTTTCTTTCTCTTCTTTTCAATTCTTTTTAGCTCACTGTGTCGACGCAATTTTGATTGGACACTGATGCTGTTTTTCATTCGCTGGTTGAGCACTTGTTATTCCATTGTCTTTCAAGCTGTTTTATTCCTGCTTTAATATAGGATTTGCAGAGAAAAGTGAGTGGAAGACAGCTAACTATTACCGCAGGCTTTCTTGTAGTCCAGAGACAGAGAAAGATTGTTTGATATTTTGTCTTTGCAGGTTAGGTGGTTCTCTACTACACTGGCTATACAGAAGCCAAGGTCAAGCATTTGTCCCTTAGTTCAGAACCCTCCAGCTCTGAGGTGTCTGCTTTTGCTTTCACTGTTCCAGGAGTAAACAACATTGCATACAACTTCCAGTCTGCTCCAGTAAACATCACTTTTAAAACCACAGCAGTCTCTTTGCACAATCTCCTTAGTTTAAAACAGCATGTTCCTATTTTCAGTTCACAGCCAAAAAAAATGAAGGAAATAAAAAGATGTGGGGTGAATCTTATACAAGGCCTTAAATGGCGTGAACTACAGTGCGACATCTGGGAGAATCACATAAGAAATTCAACGAGGCCTTTCTCAACATTGAGAGCAAGAAATCACATTTTCCAACAGAGTCCCCAGCATCCAGTGAAGATTTTCATTAAGCAGTAGCAAGATACCTATGTATGTGGGATTTTTACTTGTTATTACACTCATCAACACTGAGTCTAAACTCATATATATGGCACCTTCTAAATATGGTACAGGGTCCAGGGATGATGGTCTACTCTGGTAGATTGTGGCAGTGTGAATTCTTCTACAATGATGAGTGGTAGAATCTGATTTAGGAGTGCATCCAGTTCTGGTGTGGTGCATGCAAATAGTTCCTAGTGCTAGGGACAATTTATCTTTGTTCGCTACTAACAGACTGCATCATTACAGAGTCTACCTTCAGTCATCTACATCTTGTAGACTCCACTGAATGAAGCACTTTTCAGAAAGGTTTGAGAGGTACATTTAACAATATATGCAACATCCAAATTTGAGAGGCAAGTGTAAGCATTTAATCTTTATTTAATGTATTTTAACTGTTGTTTCCAAAACTGTTTCATTAGTCAAAACTTTTCTTTAAACAAACAATGTTTGTTATTGTTTCAAAAAGAGTAAGTTCTTGTTTGTGGCTGAATTCACTAGATTTTATTTTGGCTTGAATTTGAGTAAAGAGAATTAATTCCAAAATTCAGATGACCTGTTTATGAGCACAGTTTGTACCTGAGTAGATGGAGTGCAGTGGGTTCAAGAAGGCAGCTCACCATCACCTGTTCAAGGGCAACTGGAGATGGGTAATAAATGCTGGCCCAGCCAATGAGGCCCATATATAGTGGATGAATGAGAAAAAAAACATGTAGCACTTGTATGAATTGTTGATCAGAATGTATCATGGATAGAGAGACAACTTTTTTTCAGTGCTTTAGTGCAATTTGTAGGATTGGGCAATTGTTTCACATAGAGGATGGTGCGTGTATGGAATGAGCTGCTGGAGGTAGTGGTGGAGGCTAGTACAATTACACATTTAGAAGGCATCTGGATATGTAGAGAGTAGGAAGGGTTTAGAGGGAAATGAGCCAAATCCTGGCAAATGTGGGATTAATTTAGGATTTCTGGTTGGCGTGGACGAGTTGGACTGAAGGGTGTGCTTCTGTGCTGTACATCTCTATGACTCTATGACTCAGAGCTAAATTCATCATCATTGATTTTTGTCCTATATTTTTAGAAATGGGTTAAGTTAGAAATGTTGCATTTTAATGCCTATTAGACATTGCCCCAAGAATTTAGTGTAGGGCTTTCTCTTTCAGCTATCACAGTTCTCATGGTGACAGTTCTCCGCACGGTACATGTTCAGTTCTTCAGTCCGTCTGCAAGTCAATTTGTCCAAAGGTCGGAACACAATACAGGACAATATAAAATAGTTTCTCATAAAACTACAAGGAAATGTTCACATCAGATCTTTAAAATTAATGAGTACAATCCTGAATGGGATTGCATTAGTAAGTGCAAGTGATCAGAAGTCAGATGTTCATTACTTAGGGATCGCCTGTATTAGGTCAAGAATTCTGGGACATTAAGCCAGCAATGATAGTTGTGAAAGAAGAACTATTATTACACATTATGTATTGCTGAGGGAATAACAATATAATTGTTCTGGGTGGTATTAGTCACAAGGAAGTCGGTATATTTGTACAAATTCCTTTTGTCTAACGGTTTAATGCATACATTAATCCAAAATTACATTGCATCATCTTTAAAATTCATAAAATTCATAAAGAACTTCATATAGACATTTGTTACGAATATATTGTCCGTAAGATTTTAAATGACATCCATAGATACAAAATGCCACTTATTGTTATATTTTAAGTGTGACCACATCTTAAGCATAACACGATTTGCATTCAAATCATGGGGTGGGGCAGATTGTTAGCTCATCATGTCAGGTCTACATGTAAGACTTTAGGGGGAAAACGGAACCTTGGACTTCAATAAAATTGCAAATTTCAGTGTATTTCATGATATCCTAAATAAACAAGAACAACTCACATTTCTCTTCCAGCATCAAATATTAATCCATTTGAGGTTGATGCTGCGATTGGTATTGTATGAGTATTGACACTGTGCAAACAGTTAGGATATTGCTATTCCAGCCCTCTCATTCTTAGGCAAAGTCAAGAGCTTGACAAATTCTCTTCCTAATTATACCTGCCAGTGTTTGCTTCCCAATACAGTTAAGCTTCAATCAGATTTTTAGAATTCAGGATTAAGTTTCATGCTGTAATGCCTCAATATATGGAAAGCCTTGCATTGTTTAGCTTTGTTCTGTCGCGATCATAACTCAAGTCTAAGTTTAGTCAAATATTTCATTGTGTGAATAAGCACAAAATGCACAGTGCAAATTATACCTGAATACACACATATAAATGATAAGTAGCTAGCATAATGTAAAAATAATTATACATGCAAGACAACATTTGGCTTGGAAACTGTTGGCTTTTTGCATGCCTTAGGATTGAGTCCAAAAGTAGATAGACTAGTAAGACGTCTACATCTTTTACCCGATTTATTACATGAATATATCTCATAGGTTTCAAACCATCAAGAATTTCTTGACTGCAAATAAAAATTCTCTGTATGTGGACAATGCAGTTTTAGAAGTTATTATGACAAAAACAAATTACCAAAAATGATGAGAGATCCATATTATTCCAAACAATAAATTGCCATTAATTTATTTTTTTACTCGAGTGTCAATCAAAACTTGCTTTCTTGAGAGAAGGCTTCCTGACAGTATTATTTCTAAGGATAGTTTTATCAGGGCTATGGGTGCTACGTTAAAACCCTGGAGTTGCTCCTGGCTAGCAACTTGGTCTGTAGGTCTGGCTGAGCTGGCATTCTGACACATATAGCTGGATTTTAAGGGGGCTTATAAAATGTAGCATATATCCTTCCTAATGCCTTCACGCCTTTGTCCAACCTGTCTCCCATATTATGTTAAATGAGGGAGACATCATATCTCACCTGTCTGTGGGACTTTTGAGGTCTGTAAGTGGGCAAATAATGGCCAACTAAGTGCCTCATTCGTCCACTATCTCTATATGAGCTGAGCCAAATAAAAGAATTAGGAAGGTGTCCTTTGGTGGAGGGGCAGTTGTGAATATTGGAGGCAGCCTTCCCTCAGGATCATAGCCCTCTTTGACCCACCATCCTGTCCTCTCAATCCCAGTAACCCCCCACTCCTCTCTGGGATCTGACAGCCAGGCCTGGGTGATATACCAGACCTACCTGAAGTCCAGAGATTATCTGCACCTAGCAGTAGACACCGCTTGAACCTGGAAGTTATTGGACTACAGAGCTACCAGCCAAGTGGCTCTTTCAGCAGCTCTTAAAACAGGACTTCACCCTAAGGGTGCAAAGCTCAACCTTGGGCAATTGAACCTGCTTCCATTATAAATAAAGTGGTTGTTGAACAGTGGCTTTTTGGAGGTTGGCTCACTAGTAACTTTTAAGTTGAGGGGTGAGGAATATTTGGCATTCCATAAAATCTGGCCATGGTTAAAGGGTTTATGAGGGAATGGAAATGTTCCATCCTAAGAGTGTACAACATATACCCCATTGTTCATTGCTACTTTAAAGGATGAGCAGCTTATCATTTCCTCTGACGTGACAAAAACAAAGTTTAAAAGATTATTATGTTTGATAATATTCTGTGTTTTTAGGCAAAATGATGTCTGTCTGACAGTAAGCCTTGGGGTGGTTTAATTGTTAGAGAACAGAGGAAGGCCAAGATGGTGTTACTGGGAAGAACATGCATGCTATTAGTGCTAGGAAACAATCTCAGGAGCTATCTTTTGACTTCACAGTGGGTTGGCAGCAGAGAGTTATGTGTTTTGGCTTTGTGAGACATAACCAGAAATGAGAAGATCAGCTCGAGCTGAAGAAATGGCATCCCGTAGCCAATGAAAAATTCTGTAAGATTCGTCCTGTAATGGACGGGAAAAGAAGAACCCATGCAAAAGAATTTACTAATGGTGACAGATTTAATAATACTTTGTGGAAATGGAGGAAAGTGCTTGGAGATATTCACTCAAAGTTCCTATTCGAGAAGTATGGAACTGCATTGGATTCTGGGAGTAACTCTGGACTGTTAACTGAATTCAGTGGAGAGTGTGTTGTTTAATAAATTTAGATGGGAAATATTCCTCTGTGATTTATATTACAAGCCTCCTAGAATAGGAAAATAGTGTTTTGTCAATAGTGTTTTAGTGAATTGTTACAGTAAAAGTTTTAAAATGTGAATTATCTCGTCCTTTCAACTATCAACTGGAATTTTGAATCTTGCTTTAGAAGTTCTAGATCTTGATGGTAATTGTAACACTGGTTTGCAGAAGAGATCATAGGAGATGATTGATGCACTGAAAGAACACACGGTCCTCAAATCTCTCCAAGGTGACATAAGTTGGAACCCAGAGTCTAAGTCACAGTCAGTTTCACTTCAACCAAAGCTACAAAGTTTGATAGTACAGCCTTCTGAAGCAATGCCCAATTATTGTGGCTCTAGAAGTGACCATATGTTCCAAGGTAGACTGCTGAGCAATTGGACAGAAGACAAATTAGAAGTGGACTCCTTCCTGCTTTCAGCCAAAGCGTTGAAATTTATTTGGCAGGCTTTCCAATACCTCATAATTGCCTATGCAATGAAAGGTAGACTCTTATCATGGCTATTAAACTGAAGTTCAACATGAAAGTTATGCTAAAAGAGCTAGGAGATCCTCTGACCCTCTAGTAATTCATCACATTGATACTCCCTCTAACACTGATGTGCTCCTGCTCACTCACATTGGTGCTTCATCCAAATATAAATTCCTCCAACTCAACTGGAGAAGGACAGGTATTCACAATGATACATCTTCAAGAGGATTGCCCTCACCCAAGATGTTTTCAGAGTTTTGCTGCTGAGAAGTAATGAGTAAAAGAAGGAACGAGAGATAGTAAATACCAACAGACTAAACAACAGAAAATAACAGGTTTTCCAAGTTCATCTCAAAGTTGTTAGGCTGGCTGAATGTCTAATTTTCTCCATGTAGACACTGAGGTGCAAATAATCTGCACAAGCCTTCCCTTGAAGGATGACAGGCTATGACAGCTTCCTCTGCCACCAGTATATAAGCGTCATGATTCTATGTCCCCTTCCCCTGTTGTAATCCTCACCTTCGTGCTGTGCATCTTTTTGTCCTGCAAAAGTAGGTGACGGCAGGTGGCTACTGAAGTAAAAAGTGCTTTAGCATTTAGTGTAGATGATAAAAGGCAGAAGAAACTGAATGCAAACAGATTGGGAGTAGTTGACTGGAAAGCAAAATGGCTGGAGTTAAAGTGAAAAAATAATAACGAGGAAGGAGTTTCTGAATCTGCAAGTGCTATCAAGTGAGGGCAGCAAGCATGAGGTAAGTATGCATGAGAGATGATATAGTGGACTCTTTTGATTGTTGGCAGAGAATGTGATGCATAGGAGACAATTGTTCAGAAAGCTAGTGGAAGATGTCTCTTGCCAGGTGTTCTCAGAGTAATGGAGAAATGCAGCTCCTTGATGGCCATAAAATTACAGTACAGTTGTTTGTACTGAGTTGAAAACCTGGGAATGCTAATTCTGGAACAGGTCATCTTTGCCACATTTCCCCAGGCCTACATTATGGAGCTCATTTCACTTCTGGCAAGAAGATCATGCCTCTTTGCCCTCACTTCTTCCTTGAAGGCAGGAATCAAATAATTTAAAGGCAGGTTTACAACTCCTTGCTCAAATTCTCCTCGTTCCATCACTATTAATGACTGCAACCTCAGTTTAAGAGCTGTATAACCACTTCTGCAGGTTCTGAACATATCTGGTTGCTTCAGGAATGCAGCAATGTTTTCAATCACAAAATAAAGCACAGGAAGTATGAGAAAGGAATGGACAGGGGTAAAGATGAAGAAATTCTTGTCAGAAAAACTGCACTCTCAATTATTTGGGAACTTTGAGCTCCGTATATAGAGCTATTCCAAATGATCAATAATCAGGATAGTCAGTTGATATTAGGACAACGCCATTCATTCACTAAATGCTATAACAAGGTGCTTTTAAATGGCCAATTGAACATGTTAATTGTTTAATTGGTTTTAAATGGTAAAACATTCCATTAAAATCACCTGGTGTGTATTCTAATTAATCTTGCCCAAGTGGCACTATTTTGTTTCTCTTTATGACTGGGTCTGGTTTGGTCTTGCTCGCTATAGTGTGAATATCCTTTGCAACCTATTCTTAAAATATAATAGAGTGATTTAAACTGAGTTCACATTCCGATGCAATCCTGTCCTGGTACACATTTACCCCTGAGGATTGCCACGATGCCAACGTTCCCGCTTAGTGTACTGAGCCAAATCATTTTACTCAAGCCACTGAATCTGATAGTGAAATAGAGATGTCTGTTAGTATGTCTCTAAAATTACAAAGTGTATTAGAAATTAACTTCCAACAATTAACATTTGATCAAAGTGGGAATAATACCTAAGTGTGAGCCAAGAACAGTCAATTTGTTCCTCAGATTTTTACAATTGCTCCTTCGAGCAGTTTTTCTAAGAGAGGAAAAATTTACAAATTGTTTTTCACAGGATATCCCAATATGCTTGAGAGCCAAAGAAGTACTTTTGAAGTGTTGTCACTGTTGTTGTGTCAGGAAATGGAATAGCCAATTTGCACACTGCAAGGCGATTTGAAAATGAATTTGTGTTTTTCATGATGGTGACTGAGATACTGACCAGGACATAGGGCAACTCTGTCCTTCCACTTCAAATAATGCCTCTGGTACATTTATGTCCACCTGAGGGAGACCCAGATGAGTCCTTGATTTAACCAGATCTCCAGATGACAACGCTTGCAACATTGCAGCACTTTCTCAAAGCACTGCAGTAAAGCATCAGCATGGACTATGTCCCCACAGTTTGAAAGTGGGTCTTGAACCCACAATGTTCTACTTCAGGGGTGAGAGTGCTACCACAGGGCTAAGTTAAATAAGTTTTAAAAATGCTTTAGTTCATTTGAAAGACTTCAAAAGGCTGCCAATATAGTTAGCAGGTGCCATTGCACTGGTGGAAAATATACAGCCCAGTGTAAAGTAATGCAGATTAGAAAGCTACAGAGCGCTTGGTTTGGTGGCTGCAGTTGACATTAACAACCCAGGTTAGAAAGGGTAATACTTACTTTTAAAAGTAGGTATTTATGGATATCCAATGACGACAGGCTAAGATTTTACTTAATTGTTCCTCATGATTAAAAAAACTTGCTGGTGCTCACTGTCTACAAAGTAAACCGAGATGGTATACAGGCCAGCACCTGTTGAAGCATATCTTAGTAATTTCAGGAAAAGGAGAGGAGAAAAATTAGACAAAGTGCATGAAACCCAAATGAAAATGTCATTAATGTTCAGATTTAGGTATTATAGTTTGCTCCTAACTTTAAGACAACAAAAAATTAGGAAGAGCATCAAAATTTCTTGGTAGTGCTGCTATTCAATTGAATTTAAATCACTACGGAAGTGAAAACAGTGATCTTTCAGCTGTTTGAATGATTTTAGTTTTGGTAAAACTGTTAAACTTACACAACAGCTTGCATTAATGTCTCAAATAAAGATAGGGAATTCAAGTCAAAGTTTCATGGAACGATCTACACTCTTTCTATCACTAGGAGATATCTTCCATGTCAGCTCGATGCGAATCAGAAGGAGGTGCCCAAGTGATGTTTTATTAATTTGGGACAGGTAATATTGATGTTTACTGACCTGCAGAGGAGCATTGGGACAGAACAACAGCAGAAAAATCAGCCTGTACAGTTTTAAATTTGTATTCTTGCACAGAATAATAAAACTTAGAGTTAAAAGAAAGCAGATAAACATGAAAAAAATGTTAGGTTTTTAAACATTCATAAAATATAACAAGAATAGGTGAATGTCTCCCCCCCGCCATGGGTAGACAGCATATAGGTAGCTGATTTTTGACAGTTTCATTGTTATTCCCTGCTAACATTTAGAAATTGTAAATTCTGGAGACTACGATGGCAGCCAAGTATAACCTTTACATGTATTCTGTACTCTCATCCATGCTTTTTTTTTGCCTCTCATCTTGACCATTCCAATAGTGTCCTAATCTGCTTGTTATCTTTCACTTTCCATAAACTTTACCTCATCTGAAATTCGACCGCCTGTTTCCTAATTTACATCTAGTCCCTGTTCATCCTCCACCACTGAGCTTGCTGACCGAGATTGGCTCAACTGACCCACTGCCTCAATTATAAAACTAAATTGCTCACAATTCTGAAATTGGATGCTAATTGGGACAAATTAATGGTATATGACACTTCATTAGGGTGAGCTATGAAGTTTTATTTATGAGGGGAATGGGAGAATTGAGAGTGGTGCACTTGGAGACTCGTGTCCTAAGGAGTGCATGTTAGGGGAGGTTACTTTTTATTTTGCTCTGATATTTTCTATCCCTGATCTCAGTGTAATTAATGCTAACTGTGTGACATAAATTAAAACAATGTGGCCTGCTATGTAGTGACAACCCAAAAGCAAAAACACAATCAATAACATTTTTGACAATTTTATAATTAAAATTATTTCAGACTGTGTACATTACAAGCTTTTGTCTGAACTGCATAAATGCAGGAATGGGTTAAAAAAATCTAGCTGTGACAACCCATTGCAGTAAAAGCTGTGAGAAATTCTCCTCTCTCTCACAGAATCAATTTTAACACCTACAAGATCCTCGTTTTTGTATTACATGCTTTGGCAGTTCACTCCTCACACTTTCCATCTATCTGATCAATAACCTCTCGGTTTCCAAGAGGTGAAATAAGGCTCTGTAAGCCAAACAATGGTTTTACAGATCCTTTCTTCCCTAGGATATTTGTTTTTTTAATTCACAGTTTATTCCATGTGGCTCCTCTGCTTTCAAAGGGTTGTACAATTTTGATTTGCAACACCAGTGAGGTTTTTACACTGCTTTTGGCAGTTATCCTATTGTAAGCTGCTAAAAATCACGATTTCAAAGTCATTCAAATACTCGAGTGAGATTAAAATTTTCAGATGAAAGTACAAAGGCTAGATTGCAGAGTTAAAGCATTGTTTGAATTATTATATAACAGTAAGTCAACACCAGAAGGAATAAAACAATGCATACAGAAATATTAGAACCTATTAAAGTATTTATCCACTGTACTATTGACATTACCACAACTTTAATTAGACATTGAATAAATCTATTCTTACTACATGAAATAATTTTATATGACCAAAAAGAGCAACTGTTTGATGGAGACAGTGAACTCTGTCCATCAAACTCATAGGACAGACTTACAGAGTGAGGAGGAAGAGGATGGGATTGTATGTTATAAAAAGCCAAATATATCAAAATTTTGCATGCATGCAAAATATGTTCTCAGTTTCAGAAAAGAAAGAAACCTTATTTATCCAAACATGCTGTCTCAAGTGATTGATTCCACAGTATTTCAGTGTTTAAAATGCAATATTGTATCTCCTACTTTGCTTAATATACTGGTGAAGCGGATGCTGTTAGCAAACAGATATAACAAGGTGTAGAGCCGGATGAACACAGCAGGCCAAGCAGCATCAGAGGAGCAGGAAGGCTGACGCTCCCTAGCAAACAGATATGGTTGCTTGCTGGCTATTAGGTCTATTCCATATAGTGTTCCTCCTGCTACCTTTATGACATCCTCAACATACTCCAAAGCACACTTGGTTTTTATAACAGGACAGTACCCTGCCTCGCATGGCCTAAGTGAACACTCATTCTCAGAGTTGGTTCAAGCTTCCAAGCTTTGAACCTTGGGGTCAAGTTACCCATGCAATTTCGGCTAGTGCCAAAGATTGGGAGTTTTAAAGCTGTTATGCTACTTGTCTTTCCCATTTACTATCTGACACTGTATGTGATGGCATGCATTCATTTTCAATAGAATTACATTTTTTTGAAAATATATCATAAAAAGAGCTTCAAATAGCTGGAGGGAACTTGGATTTGTGGAGACTTAGAGAAGCTAGGATGATTCTCCTGGAGCAGTGAAATTTAAGGTGAAATGTAATTGTATTTTGTTCAATGTGGAAGTACATCCTCCAATAGACTTCAAAGCAAAATTGGTTGTAAATTTAAATACAAAAAAATGGCAGTGGAATAAGACTAATTGCTAACACTTTCAGAGAGCTGGCACAGTCATGATGGGTCAAATGGCCTCTTGCGGTGTATGATTCCAAGCCTCCACAATGAGTAAAATCCTCTTAAACTGTTTGAGATTTGTGACTCCACACATCAAAGCAGAAAGCAACTAACAGAAAAATTAAACACTGCGCATTTAAGGCATTTTGTTTGCCTGCAGTATTAATAGGAATGACACATTACAGTTTCTCATTTAAGGAGAGAATACTCAAATAACAGCTGTACAAATACGATGGGAGACACTGGATTGTATTCATCATCTCTCATAAGGTAGCTCTCCAACTCACACTGCTGATACATAATAATTATTGGATGAGTCTCAAGTATATCTCTAAAACATACAAGGCTATTACTAAAACAACAGGCAAATCTGACTCATTCCAAAACAGCAGTTCGTGCAGTAAACCTGCTGTGTAAGTAATGAGAAAATCCGTTCCTTCTGACCTTAGCAACCTCAGTCTGCAAGACCTTAAAATGCGATGTTTTCTTGGGTCTGTTAATCATTAATTGTTATGCTCAGACGTTTGTTAACTTTTTAACCAGAGGAAAAGAAGGTAACGTGAGCTGAAATGTGACTGATGGGCTGCAGTACACTAGTTTAAAATTATCATAGTTTAAGCATCACTCTATTGATAGCAAAGAGCTTGCCGATGGGGTAGTTAACGAAAATAATGTCACCATATGATATTTAACTGTGTAATTATTAGAAAGAACACATTTTAACATTATAACTTTATAACTTTAAGAAAAACATTTCAAGTAAGGTGAAGGCTTGAGGGCTGAGGGCTAGTTTTCAGGCCATTGTTGATTGACTAGCTGGGATATCTATCCCTCATGCTCACACTTTTCACTTGGGTGAGTTTGAACAGTTCCAAAGTGAGCTGCTGAAAGGAACAATGCACCTGATGCATTCACTTTACACTTTTGTTAATGAATGCTACCATCCTCTTTAAGTGTAAGAAGTGACAGGACCTGCTTAGTCTGGTGTGGTAGAGGAAAACCATTTCTTTTTCTAACCAGAACAGCCTCTTGTAGTTAACAAGACAGAACTTATTGCATGTTAGCAACTAGTTCCAGTATACATTTGTTTGATTGACCTTGTTTCGGAGACTTTGAGCAGGACCAGCTGTGAGACCTCAGTCTTTCAAGAGCCTAGGCTGTTCAGACCACTATAGCATTATCACAGTGGCTGGTGCTTGTGCTATTCCTCAGTATTAATCCTTTCAGAGGCAGATAAATCAGGTAAGTGTAAGACAGAAGACAAAGCAGATTTGGAAAAAGCAATTAGATGATCCCAAATTTAGGCCTCTGTGGAATGTGCGAGAAAGGAAGAGAGACACACTACTGGAGAACTGAAGCCTTGCGTTAGATTAACAAACAATACAGTGCACTTTGATTCCTGCCTCTCCAGTATTGGGAGAAAGGAGAACAAGCTTTAGGAGCAAAAAAGTCTACTCCTGATCCTGGTGTAAAAGCAGACACTTGTTAAGATGTCCAAGGTACTGGCTATGCCGAGACTATGCATGTTAATCATGAAGATGTAACTGATTACACAATCCTGAGGTCAGCAAAAGAGAAGACATCAGTCTTAATTGGCATGTGAATAAAGGGGTCTAGATATCACATGAGAGAGCTCTTTTGATGACTATGTACTGATGTAAAGAATAGAGCATTATAGTACAAAAGGAATTGAAGATCTATACTCAGGAATATGGAGCAAGGGCCATTGTAAGTGAGGACATTTACAGCCCAAGATATCCCCGACTAGTACGTCAATGTACAGCTAACAGTATTGGCTGAAACCACAAGATAAAGCAGTGTCTCTGCACACAGAGAAGAGACTGTGGTATTGAATGAATTGTTATGGAAGAAAAGTTAACGTTATGGTTTCCTCTGAGAATGTAACCTCTTGAATGCAAATAAATGTGTCTTCAATTGACTTTAATTACAAAGTCCTCTAGTCCTCTAATGCTAGGCTGTGTAAGAGTAAAGATTGCAGCAGTGTTTAGCTGAATATAGCGCAGAATAGACTCTACTAAGAGCCACCTTGTGGTCTAGGCATGCTCCCGTCCATCAAAAAATGATGGAAACTAGGGAATGTGTAGGTCCTAGCTTCCAAAATATTTAAAAAGTAGACAATTTACCCTGTTACTGTGTTTTATGAAAGAAAAATAAATCTTGTAGTTATAAAGCATCTTGTTATATTGTTACAAAATTTCAAAGAGCTTCACAATTAAGCAAAGCCTCTTTTTGCATAGGTAAAATGGCAGCAAAATCAACAAAAAAAAAGTTTTATTGTTGTAAAAGCAAGATGCTGCAGATGCTGGAGATATGACCTAAAAAACAGAACATGCTAGAAAAATGCAACAGGTCAGACAGCATCTGTGGCAAGAGAAACGGTTAATTTTTCTGGTCCGAAAAACTCTTCTTCAGAACAGTTCCAAAGAAGAGTCATAATGCATTTGAAATGATAACTCTGTTTCTCTTTCCACAAATGCTGCCAGATTTGCTGAGCTTTTCCAGCATGTTCTGTTTTATTCTATTTTTATATTTGATTGAGGAAGGAATACTGGGCAGGGAAAAACTCTGCTGTTCTGTACACGCCATCAGGGGATTTCTTCTGTAACCAAGCAGCTAATCAGGGCCTCAGTTTAATATGAGACAACAAGGTGCAGAGCTGGACGAACACAGCAGGCCAAGCAGCATCAGAGGAGCAGGAAGGCTGATGTTTTGGGCCTAGACCCTTCTTCAGAAATGGGGGAGGGGAAGGGGGTTCTGAAATAAACAGGGAGAGAGGGGGAGGCGGATAGAAGATGGATAGAGGAGAAGATAGGTGGAGAGGAGACAGACAGGTCAAAGAGGTGGGGATGGAGCCAGTAAAGGTGAGAGTAGGTGGGGAGGTAGGGAGGGGCTAGGTCAGTCCAGGGAGGACGGACAGGTCAAGGGGGCGGGATGAGGTTAGTAGGTAGGAGATGGGGGTGGGGCTTGAGGTGGGAGGAGGGGATAGGTGGGAGGAAGGACAGGTTAGGGAGGCGGGGACGAGCTGGGCTGGTTTTGGGATGCGGTAGGGGGAGGGGAGATTTTGAAGCTTGTGAAATCCACATTGATACCATTGGGCTGCAGGGTTCCCAGGCGGAATAGGAGTTGCTGTTCCTGCAACCTTCGGGTAGCATTGTTGTGGCACTGCAGGAGGCCCAGGATGGACATGTCGTCTGAGGAATGGGAGGGGGTGTTGAAATGGTTTGTGACTGGGAGGTGCAGTTGTTTCGTGCGAACTGAGCATAGGTGTTCTGGACCTCTCTGTCTCCATCTCTGGCAACCACCTAGAAACCGATATCCATTTCAGGCCCACCGATTCCCACAGCTACCTAGAATACACCTCCTCCCACCCACCTTCCTGCAAAAATGCCATCCCCTATTCCCAATTCCTTCGCCTCCGCCGCATCTGCTCCCAGGATGAGGCATTCCACTCCCGTACATCTCAGATGTCCTCATTTTTCAAGGACCGCAACTTCCCCCCCTCAGTGGTCGAGAACACCCTCGACCGTGTCTCCCGCATTTCCCGCAACTCATCCCTCACACCCCCTCCCCGCAATAACAACCAAAACAGAATCCCCCTCGTCCTCCCACCATGTACCACCCCACCAACCTCCAGATCCAACGCATCATCCTCCGACACTTCCGCCATCTGCAATCCGACCCCACCACCAAAGACATTTTTCCCTCCCCACCCTTATCTGCTTTCCGGAGGGACCACTCTCTCCGTGAATCCCTTGTCCGTTCCACACTCCCCTCCAGCCCCACCTCACCCGGCACTTTTCCCTGCAACCGCAGGAAGTGCTACACCTGCCCCCACACCTCCTCCCTCACCCCCATCCCAGGCCCCAAGAAGACTTTCCACATCAAGCAGATGTTCACCTGCACATCTGCTAATGTGGTATACTGCATCCGCTGTTCCCGTTGTGGCCTCCTCTACATCGGGGAAACCAAGTGGAGGCTTGGGGACCGCTCTGTAGAACACCTACGCTCGGTTCGCACTAAACAACCGCACCTCCCAATCGCGAACCATTTCAACTCCCCCTCCCATTCCTCAGACGACATGTCCATCCTGGGCCTCCTGCAGTACCACAACAATGCTACCCGAAGGTTGCAGGAACAGCAACTCATATTCCACTTGGGAACCCAGCAGCCCAATGGTATCAATGTGGACTTCACAAGCTTCAAAATCTCCCCTCCCCCTACCGCATCCCAAAACCAGCCCAGCTCATCCCCGCCTCCCTAACCTGTCCTTCCTCCCACCTATCCCCTCGTCCCACCTCAAGCCCCACCCCCATCTCCTACCTACTAACCTCATCCCGTCCCCTTGACCTGTCCGTCCTCCCTGGACTGACCTATCTTCTCCCTACCTCCCCACCTACACTCACCTTTACTGGCTCCATCCCCACCTCTTTGAGCTGTCTGTCTCCTCTCCACCTATCTTCTCCTCTATCCATCTTCTATCCACCTCCCCCTCTCTCCCTATTTATTTCAGAACCCCCTTCCCCTCCCCATTTCTGAAGAAGGGTCTCGGCCCGAAACTTCAGCTTTCCTGCTCCTCTGATGCTGCTTGGCCTGCTGTGTTCATCCAGCTCTACACCTTGTTGTCTCAGATTCCCCAGCATCTGCAGTTCCTGCTCCCTCAGTTTAATATTTTCTCTGAATAATGGCATTCACACCAACACAATATTCCTTTAGTACGTAACAGAAGTATCCTCTTGAAGTATCCTATAAGGATTATTGTAGTTGTAGACACTGTTATGACAAGTTGCTATGTGCTAAATATACTAAATGTTCCTTTAAGTTAAATCAAGGTTAGCTGGAGAATAAAGTGATTAGCTCTGATTTTACGATGAGGGTGAAAGATTTAAAATGGGTGAGGAGGAAGTAGGAATACGGCTTGAAAACCACACAGCAATGTTCTGTAATTTGACGAAAAATCAAGATTGTTTTTCACTGAAGACTGATTGTATGACTGATCATAGCAATCTCATACTTTATGTATTAAAGGTGACAATTTTTCAAGCCATTTGAATGTAATTTTGTTAGGAATAATACAACTAAGCTGGGTCAAATAGATACCTGTCTTACTATGCAGCCTACACAGAATGCAATTTCATAATGCTTACCATTCCTTCTTCTCCCTCCCACCCCATAGCGTTACCTTAAAATAAATTCCCATTAAACACAGGCATTTATTTTTGTTTTTGTTTTCAGTATATTTGCTAAGTTTTAACATCATTTTTCTTTTCCCTGCAAGCTATGAAAATAAGAAGGAAAATATGAACCAGCAGCAAACCTTTCAAAAGAAACAATATCTTCTCTGCTGCAATTCAGAAGCTTAGCTGCTTGATCATTTTTGTGGTGACAGCAAGAGATTGGATTGTTACCCAGAGTTACACTTATAATATTCAAAAAACTTAATCTCATCCAAAACAGAGTAGTAATTTGTTTGCCATCCCTGCAACCAAGCTCAATATCTATCCTCTTCAACACTATAGTTGTAGTATGTACTGCTATAGGATTGCCTTTCCTTTAGCATTACAAGGCTGAAGTTTCTGGAATTCCCTACTTAACACCTGCCCATTACTGCACAGACTACTGCTGTTGAAGAGAAAAATCGATCATCAAATTCTTAAGAGTAACTAGTTATGGGCTTAAAATGCATTTTCAGACTTGCCCTGTAGCCAAATAGGATGAAACTCTTGGGTAGCAATGGAAGAAAATGATAAATTGTCATTAATACCAAATCTCCCAAGAGCCATACCATAATAGTCAATTGCTTTCAGCTTATGTATCAGATGTACCTATAAAAGTATCTGAAAGTATGTCCGGATATTGCAGAAGATGGTAGAAAGATGGGGGAAAGAACATAGAGAGAAAAACCATTTGAAATAGTTGTGACCTAGAAAATTAGTAAAACTGTTGATAGAAAATATAATCAGCATGTAAACATTACAT
Source organism: Rhincodon typus (assembly GCF_021869965.1). NCBI lineage: Eukaryota > Metazoa > Chordata > Chondrichthyes > Orectolobiformes > Rhincodontidae > Rhincodon > Rhincodon typus. Next base: position 19,447,033 of record NC_063357.1, on the reverse strand, counting down.
GCATATTCATTTTTAAGATCCCAAGCTCTAATACATAGTCCTTTGGGTTCAGTGAAAGTAGCCCAGCTATGGTATAATTCCTTCGTGTATGAGATGAGCTTAGCAGCGGTCATATCTTTGGCAATGTCAAACAATTTCAAGCATAAGTTGTCATCCCTGGTACTCATTTCATTTGAAACTGTCTGTAGTCCTGCTTGAGTCACTTGGGTGTGTTTTAATTATCTATACCACATTTCGTGTCTGTATCCCAATTTCATAAGTGAATAGAAATGTTATTGTTCATCTTGTTGCTGAATGGATAGAACTAACTATTTTACTTTCTGTCAGGATGATAGATTTTACAATTGTTGATGATTACATTACACAGTCACTCCTTGTTTCAATGTTCTGCCACATTGGATCATGAAGTGAAATAGCAGCTTGAATTTCCTGGCCACAGTGTGACTAGAATGGAGATGGGATGGTTGGAAGATTGACCACCAAGGACTGCAACTGGAAGTTCTTCCACTTTTTCCCCTATTTATTATTCTGCATTTTCCCCAAGGGGTGGGCCATAGAATTGACATTCTAAATGGGATACTTAGCATGATTGTGTACACATTGAAAGCCTATCCCCCGTAAAATTTTCAAATTTTTAGTAAAGCATCTGGTCTGCAGCAGCTGTATGGTATCACAGCCAGGGTGTGTTGTAAGGTTGTGTGCAAAGATGCAGCTTAAAGTCTTGACAGGGTGAGTGTGGACAGGTGTGTGTTTCATTTTGAAAGAGAACCCAGAACCAGGGGAGTTACTGTTTAATAATAAAGAATCACCCACTTAAGACAGAGCTGAGGAGAAATGTTTGTTAATATAGGGTCATAAGTCTTTGGAACTCTTTTCCTCAAAAGCCAGTGAAAGAAGAGTCTTTGAATATTTTAAGCCAGAGGTCAAAAGATTTTCTATAAGCAAGGCTGTGAAATGTTATTGGGTATAGGGAGGAATGTGGAATACTCATAGACATAATGTCATAGCCAGAACAAATCTGTGGGGCTGAATGGCCTACTACTGTATCGAATTTGTATGTACATATGTTCAAAGTGGCGCCAATGAGGCTGAACGTGGCAGAGGGCTCCTACCATATTATATTAAAAAATCATCAATTTGAAATAACATATCATACACCTAATCTGTGTCAGATTACAAAAATCCCTCTGCCCTCTGAAATGTGGGAAATTTTAACTTTTGTGATGATCCCAGCTGATGACAATACCGAACAAGTCAGATCCCAGAGGGAGACATGGCTTGATGGACAATAAGTTTTATTTTTGCTATTTATTTACCAGGGTGGCCAGTCACTGAACATATTCACAAGAGGCTGCCAAACTAGTTTTAATAAAAGAACATCATGGTTTATTAAACTCAAAAGGACCAAAATGCAAACTGTTATACTGTTGTGGAGGCAAATCAGATCACTGGACCTTGGATATTGTTTACTTGTAACTCAACTGTGTCTTCTTTCCAAAAAAAAAATCTGCTACAACCAAAAACACCTAATGCAAATGTATGTTTAGTTGTCATAGGACTTGGCAAAGACCTGTGTGGGACATATGGAATGTCATACCTGTGGAGTGTCAGGGAAACTTCACATCGAGAATACAAATAAAAATACTTTTATTATTATACAATATTTATTATACATTATATATTTATTACACTTTAATTATTTTACATATATTATACTTCCAAAGTTTGCCAACTTTTATCCTAAAATATTAAAGTGCAAATGACAGTTACAAAAATGATTGCTGAAGTGAATCATGATATGGCACATTTTTTGACTGACTTCCCTTTGTTCCTGTGTCCATTTGGTTCATTAGACAGAAAACCTATCCTGAGGCAACTACCTTTCCAACCCAGTTAAAATAATGGCCACATTCAGTTTTGTGCCAGAAGGCCATTTTGATCTAGAATTTAACCAGCTCTCGCTTCCCCCCTCCAATGGTAAAATCTATGGTCATCTGTATTTCAAAACAATCTACTTGTTACAATATTTATATTTTTCAATTCTCATCCTTATTTTCAATGCTTTCCCTGTGCTCCTTCTATTCGCACCTCTTGTAGATCTGATTGTTCTATCATTGATGGCTGTGTCTTCAGCTGCATAGGCCCAATGCTGTAGAATTTCTTCCCCAAAACCCTATACCACCCTTTCTTCCTTTAATATACTCCTTCAAGTCAACCTAATATTTCCTTATGGTACATCACAAATCCTGTTTGTGACAGTACTCTTGAGAATTGGTGAGGTGTTCAGTTACATTTATGGTCTTATATAAATGCAAACATTTTTGTATAATTTGCATTGTGGCATTGAAACATCAGTATAAATAAAAAGAAGCATTCCACTATTGATAGCTTTAAGTCTATTGAATGCCCACAGGATTTCAAGAAGGAAGGGTAATGGGTCAACCTATTAAAAGTTTGCTAACTCTTGTTATAAATAAGATATGAAATCTTCTGCATAACAATGAGGGAAGAAGCAGAGGGAAAGGTTTCACTTGTCCTCAGAATGTCTGCTGAAGAGACATAAAGGTTTGACAGACAGAGAGAGAGAGACAGAGAGAGAGAGAGAAAGGTCATGACATGAGGACAGCAAAGGAAGATAGAGCTATTGAGGAGTTAGGGAGCTTCCTAGTAAAAGATTGCAACACTGCAAAACGGGAGTGATTGAAAGGTCACAGTGAGACTGACCCAACCAAAGACAAAAAAGTGAGAATTATTATTGTGGCGTTTTCCTTTGAGTTTATCCCAGCTATATCTCTTTCCCAGTCCCTATTTTAAATGGCATTGTATTTAGAATTGAACGGGTGCTCATTTAAAATTTATTTATTTTAATTGCTGTAGAATTTCTGATCATTTTAAAGCAACTCTAAGTTGTTCTATTTCATTCATTTGGCATTTTACCAAAGTTCTGCTTAGATTGTGTGAGGGCCCTTCATCTTACAGCTTTATGTGGTTAACAACATGCAGTTTAATTTACTCTACACACTATCAACACAAATACCTTTTAAATCAAAACTATTTGCATTCAGGAGGCCCACCATTCATTTCAACTTTATCTTGTTCAGAATCAATACAGTGTGGAACTGGAAGAACACAGCAGTTCAGGCAGCAGAAGAGAAGCAGGAAAGTCAACGTTTCAGGTTTACACCCTTCATCAGGACTTGGGTCCTTCATCAGGATGAAGGGTCCTGACCTGAAACGTCGACTTTCCTGTTCCTCTGATGCTGCCTGACTAGCTGTGTTCCTCCAGCTCCACACTGTATTGACCCTGACTTCCAGCATCTGCATTCCTTGCTATCTCCTAGCTTTAATTTGTTTATATTTTGATGTCACCATTTCACAGAAAAGTGATATAACGTGAAATAAAGAATTAACTTTCTTGTCCTAAATCTAGATAGTCAGTACATTCATGTGCGTGGATTCTAAAAGTGTAGCTGAAATGCGAAGAAAAACGCTGTAATCATTCAAGGCCTCTGACTCCCTGCGAAAAGTTAATATTACACTGGCAAAGAATGTGTTCTGCTCTTGTAATTAATCAGGTGGAAAAGTCAATTTAGCCATTTGTCTTTAGTTACCTGTTAGCTGTGGTTGTTCTTCCTGTCTTCAGTTATGGCCAAGGGGTTCTTGTTGCACTGAAGACAGGGAAAGTAACTTTTCTGAAGGCCTATTAGATCCTGGTAAGGATGCAATCTTAGAATAATTTATTCTCATTTGACCACTCTTGTTCTTGCACTTATACTTGCTCCCTCACATTCTTCGAAAGGAAGTGACTGGCCTTTTTCCATTGCTTTCCTCCAATTGTTCAGATATGATCAGAGGCTCATTGTCACATGGGTTGACGTGCATATGTATAAACCTGCAAACTACAACTCAGGCACACCACATTAAAGTTCAAACACATCGTACTACCTCAAAGTGCTTCCCCTGCAGACAATTCTCACACATAGTAAATTAACTTAATATTTCAAAAAGATTGTGCGCTCTTTAGGAAGGTTATATTTAACTTGCATGTCTTACTGCTTTTCTTCTGTTGCTATGCGTAACTTCAAGACTTTTTGGGAGATTTACTGCAAGGATTTCATTAAGTTCATCAAACTGCTCTTAATTCTCAATCTTATATATTAAACTGGGCTGAGTAGCATTGTTTGTTTTAGCCAAAATAACTGCTCATTTGATTCAAGATGGCCTCAATAGGCCAACCTGAACACAATCAGCTAAAGGATTACCATGGTAACAGTACAAATTTAGTAAACTCTAGTTGCAATGTAAAACTTAATCTTTAGTTTGTAAAATAAAATAGAAATAGAGATTCTGAAAAAGTAAAAGTACGTTTTTTCATGTAAAAGGTTCCAGTTGCCAAATGGCCAAGAATATTTTAATCACAAAACCTCTGAGAGATACGTTTTCACGCTATTAAAAATAGGGAAGTCTTGCTAAAATGATACAAGGCACTAGTCAGACCACAGCTGGAATTCTGAATAGCTTTTCTCTCTTTATCTAAGAGAAAGGTTTATAGGCATCGGAGGCAGTCCAGAGATGGATCATTTGGAAAATTGAGGTTTCTCAATTCTCAAAAGCTGAAAGAAAAGTCATGCCAAAAAAAAGGGACACTTGTTAGGGAAATCGCTAAATTGACAGCATTATTCAAAAATTGTAGCAAAAGAGTCAAAGTCAGAAGAAAAAGAGAACGATGGAGACCGGAAGTCGGCTCATTAAAGAAGGTCATTAGACTTTGTAAGGTTTCTAAGGTACAAGAAGTCCTTGAGTCCAGATGCTGTTTCAAAGGGATTGCCGAGATTTTAACCCAGCAACTCTAATGTAATAAGAATGTAATTCCACGTTAGAATGGTGTGTGGCTTGAAAGGGACTTGTTACTGTATTATCTCAATTAAATCCTTGCACAAGGTGAATTTAACCACAAAGTCCTGACAGAGAAGTGTATGGCACCCAAAATCAAAGTAACATTAAAATACAAAAACCGGTAGTATATCACACAGATGTACACATTCAGAAACCAGCATTTCTCACTTCTGAGCATAAAAGTATGCTTCACTCTTAAAATTGTATACAGTACAGAGAAACCTCATTCAGTGCAGAAGTAATTTGTTCAAAGTAATTTTATCGAACAAGAGAAAGACTTCATCAGTTCACTGAAACCAAGAGAAAATAGACGTCACTCAAGTTTAATTAGATTGGTGTATGTCCCTTCATGACAAAGGGAACAGGAGACACTACTGATTGCAGAGGTTTAGAAACAGATCTTGAAAATCTGAGTATCAGACATTGTTGACTCTAAAACCAACAGGAATTATTACTAGGCTCTTGATGCAGTCGATATATTAAAGAAGCAGAACCAAAACAGCACAGTTAATCTTATTGCTTGTGTTGTACCTGAAAAAATTATAATGTTATCCAAGTAAATATGTGCAAGGAATGGAAGAATCACATGCAGTTCTATCTTGTTGAAGTGTCAAAAAGAGAAAATTGTTTCTTTCAGAAAAGCAATTATTTACTCCGATATGATTTCAGGAAACTAAATATCCTGTTTAAGGAAGTAACAAGAAATTTAGAGAAAGGAGAGCCAGTGGATGTGATCCATTTGGATTTCCAGAAGGTCTTTGACAAGATGCCACACAGGAGGCTGCTAAATAAGCTAAGAGCCCATGGTGTTAGGGCAAGGTACTAGCACAGATAGAAGATTGGCTGTCTGGCAGAAAGCAGAGAGTGGGGATAAAGGAGCCGTTCTCAGGACAGAAATCAGTGACTAGTATAGTTCCACAGGGAACCAGAACTATTCACATTATACCTTAACAATCTGGTGAAAGGAACTGAGGGTATTGTTGCTAAGTTTGAACATGATACAAAGATAGGTAGTGTTGAGGAACTGGGGAGGCTGAGAAGGACTTGGACAGTCTAGGAGAGTGGACAAAGAAGTGGCTAATAGAATACAATGTGGGAAATTGTGAGGTTATGGAACATTCATTGGAAGAATAGTAGCCTAGACTATTTTCTAAATGGGGAAATGCTTCAGAAATCTGAAGCACGAAGGGACTTGGCAGCCCTCGTTCAGATTCTCTTCAGGTTAACATGCAGATTCAGCTGGCAGTTAGGAAAGCAAATACAATGTTGGCATTCAAGAGGGCTAGAATACAAAAGCAGAGATGCACTGCTGAGACTGTAGAAGGCTCTGGTCAGACTGCATTTGGAATATTGTGAGCAGTTTTGGGCCTAAAATCCAAGGAAGGATATGTTGATGTTGAAGGCCATCCAGAGGAAGTTTACATGAATGATCCCAGGGTTGAAGAGCTTGCCATATGAGGAGCAGTTGAGGACTTTGTGTCTGTGCTTGATGGAGTTTAGAAGGTTTGAGGGGGATCTTATTGAAACTTACAGAATTCTGAGAGGCCAGGATTGAGTGTACATGAAGAACTAGTAGGAGAAACTTGGACCTGAGGTCACAGTCTCAGAGAGAAGGGATACCTTTAGAACTGAGAGGAGGAGGAATTTCTTCAGCCGGAGGTGGTGAATCTGTGGAACTCACTGCCACAGAAGGCTGTGGAGTGTTTAACTCACGAATACTTGATTTGCTTAATTGTTACAATCTGCACACAATCACATTTTGAATTGTTATTGTAGCAGCTTTTTAAAATTCAAAACCTCTGCTACAATTAAGTGGGGAGTGAGATAACAAGAAAACCATTCCATCCATCCTCAACTGGTATAAGATAATGAATAACATAAGAAATTAGGAAATAGGAGCTGAAGTAGGCCATTCAGCCCATCCACCACACAACCAGATTAAGCCTGATCTTCTACCTCAATACCATTTTCCACATTATCTTTATATTGCTTGATACCTTTATTATCTAGATAGAGGATAAACATGTAGCATTTATGGGAGCAGAAACGGGTTATTTAGCATAAACGATCCATGCCGATATTCATGCTTCAATCAAGTCTCCATCTTAACCTCATCTAAATCACAATCAAAACTATTTATTCATTTTGTCCCCAGTTGTTTGTCTGTCTTCCCATTAAATGCACCTGTATTATTCCCTTCAACTAACCTTTGTTGTTATGAGCACTATGTTCTTATCTTTGTTTGTCTAAAAAGATTTCTTGTGAGTTCCTTATTTGATTTCTTGGTGACTATCTTATATTGATGATGCTTGGCTATGCTTTTTCCCCACAATAGGAAACATTTTCCCTGTATTCAGTCTCTGAAAAATTTTCATAACTTTAAACCCTCCTATTAGGTCACCCCTTATCCCTTCTTTTTTCCCAAGAGAAATGAGGCCAGGCTGTCAATCTCTTACTAATCTGTAAATCCACACATTTCTCATATCAGCCTTGTAAAATTTTATCTGTATACTCTGTGATACCTCTATTTTCCGTTTATAATAAGGTGTTGAAAGCTTGCATGCCATAGAAGTGTGGTTAAACCAAAGCTTGACACAAATTTAGCATATCTTTCCTACATTTCAAATCTATCCTTTTTGAAATAAAACTTAGTGTTTGTTCTTTTTATGGTCTCGTAACTTGTGACTCAATTTTTAATAATTGGAATGTTTTACTCCATCCCTCTATCCCTTGCCCACACCTAGTCTTGCATTTCCCATGTAATAAGTAATCTTCCTATTCTTCTTACTTGAATATATCATTCATTTATGTTGAACTTCAACCACCCAATAATTTCCCATTTTGCTTGTTTATTAATTCCTTCCTCTAATTTATTTCATCCTCCTTCATTATTGACCCCCTCTGATTTTGTCATCCATGCAAAAATTACAGCGAAGTCTTATTCTCTTTGTGTCATTGGAGTTCAACCTGTATGTGCCATTTTAACACTAACGAAATGCTTAGCGTTCAGGTGCAAATTCTTTAAAATAGGCATATGTGAATATAGTGCTCAAGGGAAGGATGTAAATGCAGAGAGCAGAAGAGATTACAAGAATGAAGGTCTTCAGTTACAAAGATAGATTGGAGAAGTTGGCCAGGCAGCATCAGAGGAGCAGGAAAGCTGACATTTCAGGTCGGGACTCTTCTTCTGAAACAGCAGCTTTCCTGCTCTGATGCTGCCTGGCCTGCTGTGTTCCTCCAGCTCCACACTGTGTTATCTTTGATTCCAGCAGTGGCAGTTTTTACTATCTCTTGGAGAAGTTGGGACTGATTTTTCTTGGAGAGTAGAGTTGATAGAAGTTTTGAAAATCATGAGGAGATCTAGAGAGAGTGGATAGGGAAAAATTGTTCCCACTTGCAAACCGATTGAGAACCAGATGTCACAGTTTTAAAATGCCTCTCAAAAGAAGCCAATAGAAAGAAGACTCTATTTTTAATCAGTTAGTAGTTTGGGCATGGAATGCACTGCTTGGAAGTGTGGTGGAAACGGGCAATAGAGGACATTGGATAATTATTTAAGGAGAAACAATGTTCAGGGATATGGAGGTAAGGCAAGGAATTGTCTCGGAGTTAAAATGCTCAGAGAGCAGATATTATGGGCTGAACAGCCTTCTGCACTGTAACAATTTTGTGATTCTGTCAAAGAATACTTCATTACACTTAATAACGCTAATTCTTGCAAATGTAAAGGAATCCTTCATTGTGTGCGGTGAACACCTGCTCAGTACTAGTTGTAATAATTCACCAAACCACTCAGCCAATTCACATTGTCCACAACCAGTCATAGATAAGATTGGTCATAAAGGAATATTGTGTGGCTCGGGCAGCCTATACACAAGTGGACACATTGAGCCAATTAGGATGAACTCTGTCATATATATCACCTAGCAGTTGTTGCTCGTACGAAAAATCCAGCAAACAACTTTTAGTTTGTTTTCAAGTATGGCTGTCTAACTGTGCTGAGTGGCAGGTTCAATCGATATGAATTTTGATATGTCATCAGGAATGTTGTTTAAGATAACATTTTTTAATACTAATTATTTTTCTGCTAAATGTAACCAACCATCATTCACTGGAATCCCAGCTCACAAAAATTGACCAAAAAGGTTACCTGGAGCACAAGCTCTGAAGCATATATTTAAATTTATACACCTTCCTTGCAAACTTTTTATAGTACAATTTTAAACATTATGCCCTGCTCTATATGCAATATTAATCTTTATAACCAGTCATTTGATCCTTTATTATATGATGTTGTACCTTGGGATCTGTGTGGGGAATTCTAAGGGCCAAGTTCTAATGAGGTGTAGAGTATTAACTCCTGTGTTTAAAACAGATAGGTTATTAATAGTGTCAGACTCAGCTCCTGGGTATAATTAATAACCATGAGATTAACCATACCACTGCAGGTAGCGTAGCTCAGTGAAGCAACGACTGCATCAGCAAAGTCCTTTTCACAGCATTCATCTGACTGAGAAAAACAGGCAGAACCAGCGTTGAAAATCACAAAAAATGTACTGTTTTATGCAGTGAGTTGTTGCTACCTGGAATTCACAATCTAAAATACTGGTAGAATTGGTTTTAGTAGTTACTTAGAAAAGTGAATTAGGTATATTCTTGAAAGAATGACATTTTCTTTTTAACGTTTTCATGGGATAAGGGTGAGACTAGCTAGGCCAGCATTTATTGTCCAGATGACAATTAAGAGTCAACCACATTGCTATGGGTCTGGAGTCACATGTAGGCCAGACCAGGTGAGGATGGCAGTTTCCTTCCCTAAAGGTCATTAGTGAACCAGATGGATTTTTTTGACCATGAAGCCATTGTTGATTGTCATTATTCGACTCTCAATTCTAGACTTTTATTAAATTCAAATTTCACCATGTGCCATGGCAGGATTCAAACGTGGGTCTCTGGATTAACAGTCCAGCGATAATGCCACCAGGGCTAAGGAGAAGAAAAGGGGTAGAAGCAATAAAATAACTCTTTTAGAGACCCCTCTTAAATGGAGTTGCCTATACTGGATGATTAATACAGATGAAAGGTAGCTGTTCAGACCTGCCACCTGATCCTTTCAGCCAAGTATCCAGCTATCATTTGCACGATTCCAGAAGTTTTTGCCTCGATTGACCTACCTAAAGGATCATTCAAAGTATTACCCCTTGAGTAATTAACCCCAACCCCTCTTTCTCCTCCCCTTGCAGGGCTGCAGCATACCTGAAGTATGTTGTGCTTGTCAAGGTCTTCCTTCGCCAATGGGCCTAATATTTGGAACTCTTGAAACAGGCCTGTTACCGCAGGCCTGCCTGCTGGTAATCTGAGTGCTGCCCTTCAGCAGTGACTGGTAAACAGTGAGGCCCAACAGGGATTGTGACCTGCTCTGGTGTTCCTGAGCTCTCATTGAGCCCTCTGATATTTCAATGCCAGACTGGTTCTAGTCTGTTTATAGATCCTCTGCATTTGGGTATGTCATAGACATGTGGGTAAAATTGAGATGGGGAGACCTAGAGCAACCCTTCTTGCCTCATGGCATGAAACATTAGCATAGAGATGCCCAGCTTCAGTCGTATGCAAAAGCCACATTACCAATTGTTGTGAGGTTTCTCTCGTGCTGATTTCATCAAAAAAGCAGAAATTGTTAAATTCTTTCATGGGATGTGGGTGTGTTGGTCATTTAATGTCAGGGGAAAAATGTTATCACAAATTACGCAGAAGTTGGAGAACAGTTTTTGTTGAATTAACAGAAATCTGGCAAATTTAGATGAACTTATCAACTTCCATTTTGTTGCAGGTTTGAAATGTGTCTTACATCATAGGTAACAACAGGGAAAAATTCAACTCAAAAGTTCTCTTACATTTTGTGTCCTATCCAAGGACAATGTGTCAGAACACAGTCCTGTCTAGTTCCAAGTCCTGGATTCGAATCCAAACCAAATCAAGACAGTTTTTTAGCCCTGTCTGACAGCTATGAAGAGCACAAATCCACTGAGTTCAGCATTCTTGATCCAGCTCCTAGTTTGCATAAAATCAGAGCAAAAAAAAATTCTCAGAATTCAACACCATGTTTTTTTTTAAATACTTTCATGTGCTGTGAGTGTCACAGGCAAGGCCAGCATTTATGGTCCATCCCTAACCAACCTTGAATTGAGTGACTTGCTAGGCCATTTCACAAGGCAGTTAAGAATCAAATAATTGATGGTAGTTTCCAATTTCAGATCATATTGTTGATTGAATCCAATTGCGATCATCTTCCATCATGGGATTTGAACTCATATGCTCAGAGCATTAACCTGGTATGCTGGATTTTTAGCTGAGTCTCATTACCACTACACCAGCACCTCCCCTGATGTGCATTGTATAGGTTTGAGACTGAGTAGTGCATCTAACTCATACTGTCCCTGATCTAGAAGAGCTACTCCTAATGTGTGTATAATAAAAATGGTGAAAGAAAAATGGTCATTTCTCAAGGCTGACAACTCAACTTGAGAGAACAAATTCACCAAGTGTGGGAGGCTTTGAGATTGTGCCTTACACGTACTAACACTATTGTTCTGCACAGGCAATTCTCATAAACTAACAAACACTACGCAAAGAAAAATGAGGTTTTTATTATCTCCTTTCAACTGGATTAAAAATAGCAATAAACAGGAAGAAATATCTTTAACTATCTCCAAGGCCACAGTGATATGAGGTAACCATTCTGTACAGAAAACCTTTTGCCCTTGAAGAAAACAAAACAGATTTGTTTATTCTCACTGCATTTTGAAATTAGGCTGAAGTTCTTTTCTAATCATTATTACTATCTTCTGCTGCACTATGAATGCTGAGTATTCACACTTCGCACAAAACAGGATAAAAAATTATTACTTTAATTTTTGTCTATTCTTTCCCAAATGAGGATGCAAATGGAAAATAGGGAACAGCTGTAATTTCCTTTCTGAAAATCACAATTTGCAGCTATGGAAAGCCATATTGAAAGAAAAACTGTTTCCAATGTACAGGATCCTTGAAATCAAAATGACTTTTAAAGTGACAAACGTATGCTTCTGTAAATCTGCCTCCTACACCAACACAGTTCCACCACCAACTATTCCATTCTCACATTACTTGCCCCATATTTCAAATATATTCTGTTAATTCATTTGTTACAGGGGGTCTATTAGCTAGGTTATCACTGGTACAGAATAATTCATCTTGGCAAAGATAATGAGGGAGAAATTTTGTTCACGTGGCACAGTTTCAAGTTGCACTCTACAGAGCGGGGGTGGGGGAAGCTAACATAATAGTCTTTACCTGTTTGCCTTCAGCAGGTTTCTTCAACAAAGAAATCTTCCTGCACAGTTAACAACCTACAGTAAAGTCTGTCAGAGTTACAAACGTGGGTTCTTTTCAAGTTCAAACAGAAGAGTTCCAGAATTAATTGAGAGTAGATGATGCTCATTGGTTTTTGCAATTGTCCAATCAGTTCATTGTTCAGAGGCTGTGTTACCTCCTTCAGGTGACAAGCTCTCTTCTGTTATATACTATTGTGGCCGAGTGGTAGTGTCTCTCCTCTGAGCTAGGAAACCTGGGCTTGAGTCTGACCTGCTCCAGAGATTGTGTTGTAACACATCTGATCAGGTTCATTAAAAATGTCTACCTACTGTAAATGTGTGAGCCATGTTTTTGGTGCTTTTTGCTACTGGTGCTTTCTGATGTGAAGTGTGATAGATCAAAATGATCATTATGACCTTCTGAGTTGATTAGGCTAATTAAAATTCAGCTACCATAATCCTTCAAACAAAGGGACAGCAAAAAAAAACATTTTGCACAGGAGTATAGGGCTTTCCAAATGGGTGGAGGCTAATACACCAAGCTGATTGCCATGAGTTCCTAAATAATTAGACCAATGAAAATTTAGCTACCACAATGCCCAATTAAAAAAGAATTTGTTTTGTGTCAATTTCTTAGCCGTACATTAGCTATTACTATACAGTGCCAAGTTCAGGAATGGCTCAGGGGAGCCAAAACTGTTAAAAAAAAAACAAACCTATTGAAGTGCAGAAAGCTGGGAAAGGAGTGCATCTTTCACTTCTCCCAATTGATGGCTCTTTTCAAACAGCATTTGAGGAAAGCGGAACATTGTTGAAATTTTCTTCCAGATGGTCATGGAGAAAGATCAAAAAGATGAGGAATATGTGTGACAATAACCTACAACTGTGGAGCACTCCTGCTGCTCTTTCTGCTGCAGCAGTCTATTCTTCCTGACACCATTCTGAACAATGGTGCTAACAGCTCTCACTCAATGTAAAAATCAACACTACACCTTTCAGTCAGTGGACCACTATGCCAACTGCTTTTAGAAAAGTCTTAGTTGTTAACCCTCAAAGCTGTTGTGGAGAGGTGGGAACCACAGGGACTGAAGTACATTTTCTCCCCCACTAATACCATTTTGATTGAGACCATCCCTTGCTTCTGCCACTTTTCAATTTTTCTATTATTGTTACAATGCTCCTACCAGGCAGTGTTTGTTAATTGGTGATTCGTTCACTTTGTAGTGGGTTTATCTTACAAAAACAAACAGCTGAGTTGTTATTCTCAACTGCCTGCCTTTCTTCTACATCCATGCCTGGGTGTCCTTAGAGACAGAGCACATGCTGTCCACTGGTAGCCTCAATGCTTTTAGAGGTAGGTGGGAACCACATGGTGTGTGGTACATTATTTGCCCCTGATAGGCAATGTTTGTTAATTGGGTGCTCTGTTATTTTGGTGGTGAGCTTTATATTTTATATTTTATATTTAAAAAAGAGCTGAATTATTATTCCTGACCATCTGCATCTCTTTTGTCATTTTGTCTGTGCCCAGATATGTATGGATTTGGAGCATGTGTAGTGTATGGAGTAGCGTCTACCTATACCATCTTTTGCAGACGGGTAGGCACCATGGAGTAGGGGTACATTATCTCCCCCACTAATATCAATCTGATAAAATTCAGCTCCCTTGTTTTCCTCCCTTTTTGACTTCTTGTTATTGTTGCATTTCCATGACTGGAAGTATTTGTCTTTTGATTCTTTGAGTGATTGGATAACTTAGTGACATTTTTTATAAATAGAAATAAAAAGAAGTACAGAGCTGAGCTGCTCAGGGCTTTTGTGACTCGGAGTCATGTCTGAGTTGGAAAGTCTGGATTCCAGACCCACCTGCCATGGGGATGTGTGTGAAGCTGTGGATTTTCCTTTAAGGAAAGAGCTGAGTTCTTTCCCAACCACTCAGTTTCCCGTTTGGCATTATTGCATACCTGATGAGTGTTTTTTATTTGTTGTTTGACCTCTCCCTGGGTCTGTACATGGCAATGATAATGATGATGATGATGTAAATAATACCACTACTCTTACATCAGAAGAGTGCAAGAAAGCAGTATAGAGGGAAGCACACAATGAAGCAGGACTGAAACACTTGCTTCTGTAACATGTATTATTTAAGCGCAATATAGAGTTTGCAGCACTGAAGAAAGCGAGAGAGCCTTATTGGAAGATAAGGTTAACCTAGGGATGCTAGGTAGTTAAAGCTAGTGAAACAGACAGCCTGTAAGAGTGCAAGTGTAGACATCCAATGCACTAGAATGTTGTGAAAGGGCTTTAGGACTCTACAGTAACCTTCCAAAGATGTTATGGAGCTTCTAGCTGCTACAGGAATAACTAGCACAGTATGGGCAGAGTTAGTCAGATAGGTTGAAAGTGGAAGATCTCTCAGCAATCTCAGTCTCTCAGCAATTAGCTCTGAATATGGTATGTCTCAGATTACCATGTGTAGAGAGAAACAAACTGTTATGATCCCAGTTGATGTTCTTACAAGTCATATTCCAGATTGAAACCTGACTTGATTGATCACATTTTGTTTTGTTTTTATTTAACAATATGCAATGCTGCAGATTTGGTTCTAATAATGGGGAAAAAAAAGCTTATTGTGCAAAGAAAATGAAGAATAAATAGAATAAGCCAACAAATTTACATTTAATATAATTTAAAAGATTTTAAAACACATGGTAAATACAATCTCATCTATCCAAACATCGTCACTTTATAGTATTCAAAACCAACACAATTTCCCTTCTCCAAAACATCTGTAGGTTTGGCTTGACAGTTTCTTTCCATTCACAGTTTTGAGAGTTAACAGCATTTTTCAAGTTTATTCACATAGCTGAGCTTAGACTTTCTTAGCTTCAAATAACCCCTTCAGAGCTCTACCCAAACACCTTAAATCTTAAGCTTTCAAATAAAACCCAAAGATTGAGGTAGCCTATTTCCTACCTGTTGTAAACTTACTCTTTTCTCCAGAAGAAACTGTTGCTTACATCTAGCCACAACCAGAATTTCTATAAACAGCACCAAAAAGCTTACCAGGCAATGGGTTCTTCCCTAAAGCAAATAAAAATGTCTGATTGTTCACAACCAAAAGCAAACTAGTGCTTTTCAATCTTTACAGTACCCAATCATAAAATCCTTATAAGGCAAACAAATTCCTATTGTTGCTCTGGGAAATATGCATTCTCTCGGGTAATTGTAAAAAGATCTGGGCTCCAGAAATATTGACAAGTTAATCATTAAACTACTTTGTACATACAGACAAAAAACCCAGGTACCACCAGTTTAAAATTCAAGCACAAAAATAATGGTTTTAATATATAGATACAAATATATATATATAAATCTCACACCATACATCACAAGTATTGATATGTAAGAGGCAATGTTCCACAGAAACCTATGCCTGAAGACAGTTCTTGCACTTGCCTTCTCATCAACCAGTCTGTCTTCAATGCAAACTCTCATGGGTAGCACTAAAACCATATGAGAGAAGATTGAGAACTAAACAAGTCTAGAATCCATGAAGGGACAAGCCACCCAAAACTTGGTAACTACAGCATGCTCACAAAGCATACTCACAGCTGTATTCTCTTAAAGCACTGGCCATTCTGGAGATTGGGACAGGGAGCTTGAACAGACATGGAGATACAGGTTTGGGTGCAAGTGGGGAATTAAATTCCTTAAAAGTAATTTCAGGTTGAGCTCCCAGCATCATCTCATTCTCTGATATAACAAGGTGTAGAGCTGGATGAACACAGCAGGCCAAGCAGCATCAGAGGAGCAGGAAGGCTGATGTTTCGGGCCTAGACCCTTCTTCAGAAAATGCTCATATACTGGTTCAGATGTTGTAGCATACTTAGAGATGTTCTGAGGCCGTGATAAGGAGATCTAGAAATGTAAATTTGTGTTTTCAAATTCTTGTCCACTGATGACATTACTTCAACCTTATCTGGGTGAGATTTGTTTTATAAATATAACTATCGGATGTTGCAATGCTAAAGGTTGTTTCTTTTGGTCTTTGTATCTCTTTACCAGTTTTTTTATAAAGGATATGGACCAGATGATAATTCCTATTGCCTGTCCCTTTGAACTAACATATCACAGAAGTAATCAGGCATGCGCACCCATATAAGTATCCAATTACAATGGTTATTGGTGAAAAACCAAAATTAACAGATACAAAAATACGATGGTGCTGATTCACCCTTCTCACAATACATACTATTCAGGCAATTTGAGATAGTAATCTTTACTGATTTAATATAGTAGTTCCTTGTTCTCAATCTAAAGAGATATTGTTAAAAGAAGCCACTGACTTTCTTCTCAGATTAATTAAATATTTCCTGTGAATGTTGGGAGTTGTAGTTTCATTGTAGATTCAAGATCGATTTAAGATAGAACTTGCATTTGTCTCATATTTTATCATGTTTATAAATATTGTCAATATTTCACAAAGAATAAATTACTTTGAACCCACCATGAGTGTTGTACAGGCAGATGTGACAGGCTATTTGCACGCAGCCAGGTCTATGTACAGTTAATTTTCTTTTGCTGGAATTGTTTAAGTGAGAATATCGATTAGAACACTGGGATCTTGTTTTAAGCTCCAAAGAACAACATCTTTAAGAAAGCAGACCACTCAACATGGCACTGATTGGTCAACAATAACAACTTAAATTTATGTATTGCCTTTAATGAAGAAAAGAATCCTAAGGGATTACTAACATACAGTAATGGACACCAAGCCAAATGTGCTGTTAGAAGAAAAGCTTGTCTAAGAGAGTCTTAATGGAAAAGAAAAGCACAGAGCAATAGAATTCTGGAGCATGACTGTATGCCTTTGGATGATGTT
>NC_063357.1:19315524-19424900 GCF_021869965.1 Rhincodon typus | reverse complement strand
CCCAATGGTATCAATGTGGATTTCACAAGTTTCAAAATCTCCCCTCCCCCCACCGCATCCCAAAACCAGTCCAGCTCGTCCCTGCCTCCCTAACCTGTTCTTCCTCCCACCTATCCCCTCCTCCCACCCCAAGCCGCACCTCCATCTCCTACCGACCAACCTCATCCCGCCCCCTTGACCTGTCCGTCCTCCCTGGACTGACCTATCCCCTTCCTAACTCCCTACCTACACTCACCTTTCCTGGCCCCATCCCCGCCTCTTCGACCTGTTTGTTTCCTCTCCACCTATCCTCTCCTCTATCCCTCTTCTATCCGCCTCCCACTCTCTCCCTATTTATTTCAAAACCCCCTTCCCCTCCCCCTTTTCTGATGAAGGGTCTAGGCCCGAAACGTCAGCCTCTCTGCTCCTATGATGCTGCTTGGCCTGCTGTGTTCATCCAGCCCTGCACCTTGTTGTCTCAGATTCTCCAGCATCTGCAGTTCCTACTATCTCTGCTATAGGTATTAGATCTTTCTTCACTACATTCGAGCATTTTTGGCACACAGGAACAGAAATGGGCCATTCAACACCTTGAGACTACTATGTCATTCAATTAAACAATGAATGATCCTCAAATCCTGCCTTGGCTCCAAATCCTTTGATAACTATAGCTCACAAAAATAAATCTATAGGTAGACAGACATCCTTTCTGGTATTTATTCCAGTTAAGTCTTTGCTTCTTCGGAAATTTTGAAAGAGTTAAAAGCCTCAGCTGCAAGAAGTTATTGCTAACAAAACCATGCTCTGAGAATTTGTACTTCCAAAAATCATACAGGTGCTCTTGTTAAGTTTTTTTTGTTGAGCATAGAAGAATTATAAACCTCTATCCCAACACAACCTCCCCACCCCGATTATTGGTGAATAAAGCAAAATATCACACTAAAAATTGAAATACTGAAATATGATACATTATAAACCTCACATCTTTTGACTGTCTATTAAAATCGCTGCAGTAATTCTATATTTTTCTCTTCATGATACTCGTCAGTCCTGGCTAAATTGATGGGGGAAATACACCAAGCCAGTAGCCCGGTATTGTGTACATGACCACTAGAAGGCACCTGAGAGCAGGCTGAAGTGGCTTCGCATTCAATTTGTACTGTTTCTTTTCAGCAAGCCCTAAGACTACACTCAGCATCTCCCCACTGTACAGTTGTGAAGTTTGGTACCTGGTCAAATGAGAAACTATGAGGACAAATACTTGTACTGCTGTTCCACACTATAGTGCACCTCGTGCTCCAGAACGTGAATCTTTAACCTTTCTCGTGAGTTCAAGATGGCTCAATGAACACTCTACTTCAGGAGAGACCTTCCCACGATGCTGCCGATGGAACAGGACCACCTACTACCAACTCTCAAGATCCCTTAAACATGCCTGACTAAACACAGCTTTTTTAAAATGCACACTTGATAAAAATCGTGAATTTATATTGTAGCAAATGTACAGCTGAAAAATGGTTCCTAATGAATGTGTAGGAACATGAGTAGGCTAATCTGTCCCTCGAACCTGATCTGCTATTTAGATCATGGCTGATTTGTATCTTTAATTAATCTATGTGGTTTCAGTAATTCTTTTTTACCCAAAACCTATCAATCTCAGTTTCAGATTTCGAATTGATGCCCATGCAGCTTCAACAGCTGTTTGTGGAAACTGTTCCAGGTTTCTATTGTCCTTCATATCAAGAAGTACCTTCTGACAACACCTTCAAATAGGCTGGCTCAAAGTTTAAGATTATGCAGCCTTTGTTCTCACTCAGTTAGTAACCTGAATACTCTGTAGACCATCCTTAATATTCTATATACAAGGAATACAAGCCAACTCAATGAAATCTGTCTGCATGATTTAACCCGTCTTATCAGATTTTATTCTGATTTATCCACTCAGCGTCTCCTCTGAAGCTACAATACCCTTCCTGTGGTGAGGTGCCCAGAACTGTATGCAATAGTCCAGGAGGAGTCTAACCAGAGTTTGGTTGAGCTATAAATGTGGTGGTAAGCCACACAGAACACCCACACATTGGTCCTTTAGGTGGTTTTAGTCAGAGCGGTAATGGAGTTGTTGGCACAGAATCGCATGTTTTTAAATTAAGTGAGGTAGAAAATCTGGCAAAGTTCTGTTTGAAATCGTTAACTACTGACTCCTGTCAAGGGCCAGCACAAGGAGGTGATAGCAAAGGGCAATTAAGGCTTTGTCATACAGTCAAATGAAATTTTATCGGTCGGCACTGAGACCCATATAATGCTATAGTGACATGGTCTTTGAAGCCACTACCTACCCTGAGTTGCTGGTTTTAGGAAAGGAAGGTTACATGAGGACAGACACTTGAGAAAAGAGA
Source organism: Rhincodon typus (assembly GCF_021869965.1). Lineage (NCBI taxonomy): Eukaryota > Metazoa > Chordata > Chondrichthyes > Orectolobiformes > Rhincodontidae > Rhincodon > Rhincodon typus. Next base: position 19,422,525 of record NC_063357.1, on the reverse strand, counting down.
AAACAAATTGTGATATGCAATCTGTGTCTTTTTTTTACCGTTTATTAAATCAGGGCATAATTTATTGCTTTTCTCCCAAAAGATCGTTAAATGTCACAAGTACTTTTTTAATGGCTTTGCCATCTCTTTAAGTGTCAATGAAAAAGATGGTTGGAAGAAATTAGTATCTGTGTGCGAGCGGAGCACAATAATTTAGCTGTGCTTCAAGCCAATGGAGCCTGACCTACACCAGGCCCTTTACAGTTGCCTAATTTTATTGGTCCTTCATGCCAGTGAAGCATGACCCTTTGCCTCTTGTAGATTTAGGTACAGCACTGGCCATACGTGACCTGCTGTGGATTGCAAATACAACGCGGTTGAATCAGTGAGATTCCTGCTACAATGTCACCTGCTCCCCTTCTAATCCCGCACCCCACTACACCCCCATAATGATTATGAAGACCTTTTGCTGAAGGAAGCAGATCTGCTAAGAAACCAACCATGATTTAAGTTACAGGAAGAGCAGTCAAAAGCATCTATACAGAGCTCTGTTCCAATCACCTATTATTTATTAGTATACAAATGCATATAAAAAGGCAGAAGTGTATGTATTTTTTATATATCTGAGTTAATTTCACCTATCATTTTTATAACTGAATTTCATTGAATTCAGAATAAATTCTCTGCCCCAATAATCTACTGGGCAGTTATGTCCACTGGCAGCCTCTTCCCCTGTTAACATTGTTGCTGTCTTAGGAAGACATGCTCTTTTGCATGGGTCAGTAGGGAGAGGGTTGGTGGCTTCCATCTTTATGCGCCTGGAAAATCTATCATCTGTTTACCACTGGGTGAAAAGCAATAGCCCCTATGCCCTTCTCTTCCTCAGCCCTAAAACACTATCTTCAGATGATAAGTGGGCCAATCTGAAAAAACAAAAGACTGACCTGTTCTTTTGGGGCCTAAACCCACGCCTGGATCTTGCAGTTGGGGACCACTTGTGACCTTCTGGAAAACAGTACTCTTCAATTTTCCGAACTCCTGGCATAGAGATTCCTCATTTACCAAACTGTCCTACCACTGTCGCTGTCTAATAACAAAAAGAACTATGGCATGTAGAGGAAAGCAGAGGGTACAGTTTCCTGAATGAGCCTTTGTGTTATTCACCTTTTAACACATTGCCACCTTGGTACAACTAACTGAACAGTTGAAAGGGAATAACTTCGCCAAATGGATTGTGGAAGTCTGGGAAGAAAGCTCACCAGCACCTCCACAAGGGCCACTGGACATGGGCAATAAATGCTGGCATCGCCAGAGATGTGTGTGGCCCTTAAATGCATAGAAAATGACAATATGCATCTCTATGAAGGCAAATTCCTCTGTGCAAATGAAGCACCACACAACATAATCTACCGTCTGACTGCTACCAACCACAGCATGCAGTGGGTATGCTGCTATCACCTGTTCTTAGAATTACAGCAACAAGGCTGTGTTTCCTTATCAACTGGTTATAGTATTCTGCCCCCTGCAAGTTCAGCAAGGGTGCGTAGAATGGGGCATCCATTCTTCTAGGTGTTGTAGTGTGGTATTTATACATTTTTATGAGTGGTATTGTGTGCTTAATGATATAGAAGGGTACCTCCTTGTAATCCTTGATACTGCAAAAAGTTTTCACAGGTACTCTCTCCGTCTCCCCCCCAACCACCCCACTACACCCTACCTCTACTCCCTAACCAATATGTTGGGAGGGTGTAAAAAGAGATGGAGGGAACTTATCTATCATTCTTGACTGCTCAGGTGCACGTGCCTGAGATTGAGATCTTCAAGTTTATGGATTTCTGATCAACAGATAAAAAACAAAGCAAATGATCACCACTGAGGGTGGAAGCATTAGGTGTTGTGAAATGTGTTTCTCTTCACCAAAGAAACAGAAAGCCTGAATCACTGAAGGATAACATTCATTCCCAGGTTTTACTGTAATTAGTTGCATTACACATAATCCATACACTATTTTAAAGAGAAACGGTTTGGCAGGGAATTACAAAATAATTTTTCCAGCAGTGGTATGCAGACAACAAATGGTGCAAGGTCATGTCGTTCTATTGTATCACCCTTGACCTGTGCAGGATATGAGCCTGTATGCAGCAAGCTATAAATTTGTCACTTATTTGGCATTTATAAGTCAGTGTGTGTGTGTATGGAATAATTCAGTATAATTACTTCCATTCTGGTTGGAAATTATGATAAGGACTAGTTGCACTACAGCTGGTATTGACTTTTTGTGATGAAATAAGAAATTATTTGTGTAGAATACTTTTCCCTCACTGGCATGGCCTCTGACATTGTTTATGGAGATGGAGTTATCAGAGCACAAAGCCATTATCCAGCCCCAGGTATCCGTTTACATTTGAACTGCCTGTGGTATTACCTAGTCACGGCCTATACCTTCAGGCTTATGTCATTTTCCATCCTGGCTGATCAAAGGAAAACACTTATTTCTGCAATGATAGCTATCCCAAGGCCATTATCAGCAGCTGAATTGAGAGTTTTACTGGCGCGATCTGGCCTACTCTTGTGGGGGCTTGAACGCACTCAGGGATGATTTACAGAGGTTGGAAGCTGTTGTCACACTTTGTGAGTGTGACCTGGTTTTGACCCCATTGTATATTGTGCTGGATTTTCCACGTAATATAAAGGAGAGGATGGAAAAAAAAGGCTATTAGATATGGTGTGTAGATATGATCACTTTAAACATGCAAAATAAAATGGTAAATGATTGAAAACAACCTTCCCTATTCATTTTGTGTCAGTCTAATTGTCACTTTTAAAATTAGCTTGATATTGACCTTTTTATGAACTGTATGTTCCCATTGTCTGATTGAATTTATGGGCATTTGCCATCAATCTATATTTTCACTGGGCCTGTTTATCTGTTACAAGTGAGAAGCATACCAGCCACTATTTAATGAAGTGCATTTCAGTTAAATGCAGTCCAACAACACACAGCACACCTAGCTACCTAATCTGAACTGTTTAGCCCCTGTGACGGCTACCTTGCGGCAGTGAAAGGGGAATTTGACATGTCAGGCAGATGAGGTTTGAGAAATACAGTGAAAACATTTAAAAAGAAATAAGTTTCCAGTTGTGGCATATTATGTTTATTAACATACCTGCAGAACTCAGACTTTCAGAGCAAGCTTTGCTAGAAATGCAAGGAGCTGTCTGATGCTTATTAACCTGAGGACTGCTTTATTATGATAGGAGATGTTTGAATATTCTTTATCAAATTAAGTCAAACATTCTAAATGGAGAATAATGGATATTTTTCAAATGTCTAGATGGAAGGGCAGTAATCTAATACTGAGGTTTAGAAGGCATTATAAAACACACAGGCAAACATTGAGTGGCTTCTGATGGCAATTGAATCCTAAAGTAAAATCATATTATAGCTGTGAAACTATTTCCTGTGATTTCTGCTAGTGGTAATGTTACTGGTCCCATAATCATAACTTAACTAATGCTTTACAGACTTGAGTTCAAATCCCTGCTTGGCAGCGAGGGGAATTTAAATTCAATAAATCTAGAATAAAATGCTGGCATCATTAACAACGGTTATGAAGCTACTGGATTATTGTAAAAACTGATCTGGTTCATTAATGTCTTTACGGAAAGAAATCTATTATCCTTATCCAGTCTGGCCCATGCGGGTCTCCAGATCCATATCAATGCGGTTGACTCTAAACCATCGTCTGAAATGATTTAGCAAACCGCTCACTTGTATCAAACTACCACAAGTGGAAAAACAATATGGCTGCACAAACAACACATAGACTTCATCAGTGGTTCAAGAAGGCAGTTCACCACAAGCTTCTCGAGGGCAAATTAGTAAGAAATGCTTGTCTTGCTCGTGATTCTCGCACCCTAACAATGAATAAAAACCAATGTGGCAGGTTGATCTTGTATAGATAAAACATTCGGGAGTGAGACAAGTCAGTTGTTTGTTTTGTCAGTTCCATGAAGCAATCGCTTGAGCTGATTGTGAAATGACTACAGATTCGTGTTATAACCTGCCATTGAAGAAATAATATGCATTCAATTATGCACATGGGAGCATTTATTTATTTGAGCTCACAAATACTTTAGATCTTTGCTCACAGATGAATTGTAGGACTTTTAATTTTCAAGAGGTGACAAAGAAGATTAATGAAGGCAGAGCAGTAGTCTTTGTCTATATTGACTTTGGCAAGGTGTTCCACAAGATTCCGCATGGTAGACTGGTTTGTAAGGTTAGAGCACGTGGAATCCAGGGGGACCTGGCCAATTAAATACAAAATTGGCTTGAAGGTAGGAGACAGAGGGTGGTGGTGGTGGGTTATTTCTCAGACTGGAGGCCTGAGAACAGCAGTCTGTCACAATAATTGGTGCTGGATCCATTGCTTTACATCATTTAAATAAATGATTTTGATGTGAATATAGGAGATGTGGTTAGTAGGTTTGCAGATGGCACCAAAATTCGTGGTCTAGAGGATAGTGAAGAAGGTTACCTCAGAGTACAACGGGACCTTGATCAGATGGCCCAATGGGCTGAAGAGTGGCAGATGGAGTTTTGATAAGTGTGAGGTGTTGCATTTGGTAAGGCACACCAGCGCAGGACTTATACAGTTAAGGGTAGGGCCCTGGGGAGTGTTGCTGAACAAAGAGACCTTGGGGTGCAGGTGCATATTTCCTTGATAGTGCAGGTAGACAGAGTGGTGAAGAAGGCATTTGGCACGCTTGCCTTCAGTGGACAGTGCATTGAGTACAGGAGTTGGGAGGTCATGTTGTGGCTGTACAGGACACTGGTGAGGCCACTTTTAGAATGCTGTATTCAGTTCTGGTCTCCCTGATAAAAAAAATGTTGTTACACTTGAACATGTTCAGAAAGGATTAACGACAATGTTGTCGAGATTGGAAGGTTTAATCTATAGCAAGAGATTGAATAGGCTGGGTTTTTTTTTCCCTGTAGCATTGGAGGCTGAGGGGTGATCTTGTGGAGGTTTATAAAATCATGAGGGGCATGGATGGGGTGAATAGCCGAATTCTTTTTCCCAGGGTAAGGGTGTAGAGGGCATAGGTTTAAGGTGAGAGAGGAAAAAATTTAAAAGGGATCTAGGGGACAACTTTTTCACAAAGAGGGTAGTGTGAGTATGGAACAAGCTTCTAGAGGAGTTGTTGGAGGTGGGTACAAATACAACATGTAAAAGGCACCTGGATGGGCACATGAATAGGAAGAGTTTAAGGGATATGGGCTAAATGCTGGCAAATGGGACTAGATCATTACAGGATATCTGGTCAAAAGGATTGAGTTGGGCCGGTGTCTGTTTCTGTGCTGTATAACTCAATGACCAAATGATTGTAATAGCTGTCTCATTAACAAAATGTGAGCATGGACGCAGTACAAATCCATGTCCATCTCTTCCTCAGCTTCATGTTTCATTTCTCCAATCAGGATTCCCATCTCCCCTTTATAGCAGTGAATGATCTTTCACATCCTACCTGTGGTTGTTGACCTGGTTGAACATATCATCTTCGTCCAGTACCCACCTGGTTGAGATAGCCCTCACTTAGTTCCAAACATGCCTTCCCAGTTGTAACCAGATACACACCTGCAATGGCAGTGAATATCCCCAAAGGATCCACCCTTGGCTGCCCTCTCTTCCTCCCTGCCACTTGCACCAGTTCTATCTATATTCTTTCCTCTGTTACAATTATGGAATTTACAAAAAAGGAGAAGGAATGTAAATGCAGGAGATGTGAAATTAAATTTATGGAGAAATTCAATAGCCTGACAGTATCTGTTGAGCTGTTCAAGATGGTTCTTCTTAGGAGCTGAAAGGGGCAGACAAAGTGGTCGGTTTTATGCTGTGGGAAAAAAGTAGGGAGGAAGAAGGAGAAAGTGAAACAGATAGCAAAGGTCTCCCAGAACAGAAGACAAAGGGAGTGTTAACATTAGTAGAGAATGGATATAGATAATGGGTAGTTATTAATGATAGCTCACTCTGCTGATAACAGACCTGTGCAAACAAGACACTTGGGGGGTAAGGGGGAGGTAATCAAAATGGAGGACAGAGCTCATGGTCTGAAGTTGTTGAGTCCTGAAGGCTATAAAGAGCTACACAGAAAACGAGATCATGTTCATTCAGCTTGCACTGAGTTTAACTGGAGTGCTGCATGTTAGAAATGAGAGTGAGATGGTATATTGAAATACTCAATACGTCAAAGCAAGTTGCAAAGTTCCAGCAAAGCCCATTGCAAGCTGAAGGAACAACACCTAAATATGAGCTAGCTTCCCATCTTCCACCCTCCCCTTAATGTAAACTCATTCCACAGTTATCCTTTTTTAAAAGAAGTCCTGTTCACCAATTATCCTTTTCACTGAAGGCCAAAGGAAACTAGGCTGGGAGAGTGCAAGACTGGGACAGACAAACAAAACTGGAGATTCTAGAATAATTATCAGAATGGAACTGAACCAGAAACGAGTTAATGAACGATTCTCCATGGCAAAGATTGATTTTTAAGGTGAATCCTTACCCTATGCTTTCAACCTTCAAACTATTACTTAAATTTTTCTTCCACTGCAAGTACACATGGAATGTAGTCTTGTGTCAAAGTACATTTAGCATGAAATTTTAATTGCTTTTAATGTTACAACCTTTCTGCAAATGATCAAAGTTTAGTTTAAATAATACAAAGCAGTGTAATGTATGAAATCATCCTGGCATATTTTCTTTAGTATTGCTGAAAAGAGAGACACGTTGCTGAAGTTTTTCATCTGGTGCTTATCAGGACAAACACAAGAATGTCAAATTTCAAATTACCACAGGAGAAAAATGCACTCAATGTTTTCAAGTCACCTCTGATAGCCTAAGGCATTGCTGAAGAGAAAGCAAAGAGGAACGATAAGCTCCCCAGCTAACTGGTAATTCAAAAAAAAGGCACAAGGTTTGAATGTATGTCTTTTGTTTGCAGAATAAAGGTCAATTCTAGCAGATGCGAATGAGCCATGTTAAGAGCTGATCCTAGAGGTAATCCTACATTGGTTGGTGGTGTCAATATTAGCTCATTTGGGATGATTGAGCAAGTGCTGACCAATCACAGTGGGGGAAATTGCAGAGTAGGGGTCAGCGGCAAGGACATAGCAGTGGCTCCAAGTGTCCTGCCTACTTCACCGGCTTACCTCAGTCAAATGAAAAGTGGCTTTGAAAACCCCTTTGGGACCCCCTTTGGAAACCTGCAAACAACCCCAACAGGGATTTACTTTTAGGCTTTCAGCATGGTTTTCTTTCCTGCATGCCACTTGGTAAATATTACATGCAGCCAGATGGGAGCCTTAAATAGTAGATGTTTTATTTTGGGTTTTGTAAACGTGGGCTTGTTGAAAATAGACTATGCTCTGCTAATTATAGGGACCCCACCGCCTTCCCACTTTGCCCTGTTGACATCATGAAGGCAAAACCTGTAGATGGTATTCTTGCCTCATTGCCAAATAAAGTGCTGAAATGGCAATTTGTGCCTGCTTAGGTTCTCATCCCAATCTACGTGATATTCATGGAACAGCAGGCAGAGGACAAGCCATGTGGGAAGTTTGGTGTTGTTTGCAGGCTTTCAGGGGGGTTTCTTCATTCAAAGGCACTCATTGCTTGACCGAGGTACATCGACAAAATGAGCGAAGGGGACACAGAGAGCCCCTACTATGCCCATGCTGCTGACCTCCCCTGTGCAATTGCCCCACCTGCCATTACTAACTTGTGATAACAAGGTGTAGAGCTGGATGAACACAGCAGGCCAAGCAGCATCAGAGGAGCAAGAAAGCTGACGTTTCGGGCCTAGACCCTTCTTCAGAAATGGAGGAAGGGAAGGTGATTCTGAAATAAATAGGGAGAGAGGGGGAGGCGGATAGAAGATGGATAGAGGAGAAGATAGGTGGAGAGGAAACAGACATGTCAAAGAGGCGGGGATGGAGCCAGTAAAGGTGAGTGTAGGTGGGGAGTTAGGGAGGGGATAGGTCAGCCCAGGGAGGACGGACAGGTCAAGGGGGCGGGATGAGGCTAATAGGTAGGAGATGGGGGTGGGGCTTAAGGTGGGAGGAGGGAATAGGTGGGAGGAAGGACAGGTTAGGGAGGCAGGGACAAGCTGGGCTGGTTTTGGGATGCGGTAGGGGGATGGGAGATTTTGAAGCTTGTGAAGTCCACATTAATACCATTGGGCTGCAGGGTTCCCAAGCGAAATATGAGGTGCTGTTCCTGCAACCTTCGGGTGGCATCTTTGTGGCACTGCAGGAGGCCCAGGATGGACATGTCGTATAAGGAGTGGGAGGGGGAGTTGAAATGGTTCGTGACTGGGAGGTGCAGTTGTTTGTTGCGAACCGAGTGTAGGTGTTCCGCAAAACGGTCCCCAAGCCTCCACTTGGTTTCCCCGATATAGAGGAGGCCACATCTGGAACAGCGGATACAGTATACCACATTAGCAGATGTGCAGGTGAACATCTGCTTGATGTGGAAGGTCTTCTTGGGGCCTGGGATGGGGGTGAGGGGGGAGGTGTGATCTGGGTCTCTTAGCATTTATGGGGCTTTGGTGTATGTAATACCAGCAGTGGCCACCATCTTTCAGTTGGTGCTGTGAATGACAAAGAGCTACTGGTCTGTGATCGAGCACATTAAAGAGATGAAGCCACGGACAGGTCAAAAGATGGAAGTCCAGAGTTAAGAGATTAGGCAGCTGAAAGCACGATTGCTAATAACAGAGTAATTAAATTTGGGGCCTTGAGTGGGCAGAATTAGATGAGTGCAGATTGTCAGACAAACCCAACAATGAGATGAGTTATTAGGTGTCCAAGGTGATAGTAGTGAGGTTGGAATCAGATAGGCCCAAGCCTGAAACTAAAGCTCAATTTTGGGGGATGGGGTAAGTAAACTCAAAAGGTAAAATCCAAGAATTATGGACAATTTCTGCTATTCAGGAATAATTTATTGACTCCCTCCCTTGCTTTGTTTCAGACAATAACATTGTAACCAAGGAGAAATCCCCTCTGACCAATATTACAACCTGAATAGTGAGTAATTGTTTTATAATTTATACTGGCCATTGAATTTCTCAGTAATTAACTGCAAATTATTTCACAATAAATCTGTCCAATGTCAGAAATTCTTAATTCTGCCAGTTGTAGTTGGCACAGTTGTCTGCTATTGGCACAAAAATAGACACAAAATAGGAAAGTGAGCAATAAATATTATATTAAAAAGTGACCAATGACCTGGAGTAATTTCAAGGCAGCAGTCAAATCTGAACTATCTGACAACGGTTACGAAGTCTGAGTACTTTAATATCTTGTTGCTGCAATTTACCTCAAAAAATGACATCATTGTTCATGCCAGTTGTTCTATTTTCCTTCCAGCAACTCTTGTTTAACTTTGTCCAATGTTCCAATGATGCACTGTTATTTTCTTCTGAGCACCCTCTTGGATTCAAGCATAAGAAAGAAACATTTGTTATTTTATTAGGTTGTCCCCCACTCTCTACAGCAGTCTCCAAATTCTCTCATTCACAAGTGTATTGTCTCTCTGTGTCTTGCTCACATTTGCATTTATTGCTGTTCTTAATTTTCCTCACTTGCTCCTGCGAAACTGCAAAAGTAACTCCTGACCGGCTCATCCTTTTTCTGATATCCTCACTGTATGAAACTTGAACAAAGCATGTAGTCTTCTAGTGCAACAAAAACAGAAAGTGCTGAAGAAACTCAAAAGGACTGGCAGTATTTGTAGAGAGAAAAACTGTTCTGAAGGAGGTTCGCTGGACTAGAAAAGTTAATTCTGTTTTTCTGTGGACAGATTCTCCTAGACCTGCTGAGTTTCTCCAGCACTTTCTGTTTTTATTAGATCTCTAACATCTGCAGTTCATTGCTTTATTGTAGTGATCAACTGTATCTGCTTATAAACAATATATCTGCTTTGGAACAAAAGAATTCATCCCTTCCTTTACTGCTTCCTCTCTCTTACAATCATCAAGTTTTTAAAGCCCAAAAGTTACATTTTCTAAACATTGCTTCCTAATTTGTTTCTTTTTCTTTTACTCTTCGGAACCATTGGTGTTTTGCATTTGGGACTGAAGCTCTTCACCTCTTGGCTTCTCACGTCTGAAGAAGGTCCTCAACTGGTTCTATAGTCAAAGATTTGGTACAACTCATTGGAGATATGCAGGAATGTTCTTCAATGCATGTATTGGTTCTCTTGTGGAATTAAGAATTTACCACTGAATCACTTCTTTTTCCAACTGCTGCGTTTAGACAGGAATAAAATCCAAGTCCTTCCAAAAAAGATGTTTCCACTTTTATAGAGCACAAAAGCTAGACAAATACTCCAATGCAGTATTATAGGAGTGCTCCACCGTCTGAAGTCCTGTATATTTTCTTAAGTGGATGTAAAACGTCCTAGAACATTATTTGATAATGTTCTCCTGGTGTCCTAATCAATATTTATCCCTCTTTCAACTTCACTAAAAACCAGTTTATCTGGCCATTATCACATTGATGAATATGTGACCCGGTTATGCTGTCTGCCATGTTTTCTACAACAGTGACTACAGTTCAAAAGTACTTGATTGTCTTTGTGATGTCCTGGAGCTTTGAAAGGTATTAAAGTGGTGCAAATCCTTCAAATGATTCCAACACCGCCCCTCAGTCCCTGCTATTAGCTGCGATGGGAATACTGGATTTTTTGCAATGGAAATAATTCCAGGAATGTGTTGTTGGATATATTAGCACCACTGACCTCTACTTGTTACTTTAAGTTTTGCCTGACTGTCAAAGTGCAGAGAATATGTACATGCTATGTATGATTCCGTTGCTAAAATTTAAATACCAGTACTTGGAATGTTACATTTTAACAGCTTTGCTTGTTTTTAGAAGGGGGAGGAAAGGAAGATTAATAATTAGCCTGAGTCACTGCAAAATTAAATAGAACATTATTTTCCGTATTAAATGTGAGGATCATTGTTTGTACATGTTTGTGATGTCACAAGGCAAAGAGCCAAAGAAGAATTTTAATATGTGGCCAAAAAGCTGTAAATAATCTAGCTATTCGGGTAAACCATTAACTGAGCTTTTTTAACTCTCTCTCTTATCCTATGTTTACAATGGCATGCATGTCGCTTAGGTCAGTTTCAAGCAAAATGCCAGTTGTAAGTGGACACTGTCTCACATGCCAAAAATCTGGCAAACATTACTCCCTGTTTGTGGGATTACTAATTTGCAATGAGCAAAGGCAAGTCATGCTGAACTTTCCAAAGTTTTACTTGTCATTAGTTGGTAGGTCTAAACTATTTCTTGAGCATAATACTAAGAAGACCTATAAAGAAGAGTATCAAAGCTAATAAGAGAGAATCCAATCAATTCTTCCTCTGGATGCACCATTTGGCCTAGAATAACAGTTTTAGAGGAAATAGGGTAAGGAAAGAAGAAATTCAGCAAGTTGCAGAATTATTCAAAAAGGAGATCATTTTTTGTCCCAGAGAGGACAATAGTTCATTTGGGAAAGTCATTGCTTTACCAATGATCATCATTAACAATGTGTTGAGTAAGAAGTCCTACAATAACAGCAGGATCTTATACACAGCAAATGTCATATCGGGAAATTACAGCTCATTGCCCATCGATGCAGTTTCCCAATGAACTCAGTCCCATGGCACCAAAGTACATAACATTATACCCATAGTGTTCCAAAAGGAGGTTTGCAGCATTAAATATAGCATTTTCCATTTCTCTATAAAATTATCATGACACATTGAAGGTAATTTCTTTGGCATTGGAGTGTACGAGGACCTCCTGTGAACATAATAGGCATTATATAAAGATTAATTCTTCCTTTTGTGCCAAACCTCATACCACATTTCAGCTGATTTTAAAGAAGGTTTGAATTTTCAGGAGCGTGCAATGCGAAAGCATTTTTATTTGGCTCCCTTTTGAAGTCTTAATGTCAACTTGGTTCAAGTTAGTGTTACTGTCACTTTTGGAAGAGGAAATTAATGGTTCAAGTTCTCTGAAAGGACTTGAAAGTATGATATAGAGTGGGACTTCAGTCAGGTACAGTAGGTGTTGCATTGATGACTGTATTGTTCCTTAGATAAGATTATGCAGTCAAGTTCTGTCTTTCTGTGGATACAAAGCTGTAAAATGAAGATTGTGTGTATTGTAAGCACTCATTGTTTAAAGAACTGCTTTCATACAAGCATTTTGTATGACGACTTCTGAATGGATTGGTATCTATGGTTTGGAGTACATAGGCAACTGCAGAATAGACCGTCCTCTCCTCCACTGACTGCTGAACTCTGAGATGGCGAGAATTCCAAATATGGCACATGTCCATCAAGCATTAGAAATGGCAAGATATATGACAAATTGTTGACAGGAACTCGTAACAAATTTCTGTGTTTGGGTCCCAGCTGAAACATTGACACACCTTTCTTGTTCAAAAGTGAATTGGTGTGCTTTGCATTTTCATCTTAAATTAAGATTAAAATAATGAAATAAATAACTGCTGGTTTATGTCAATGCAACAAGCAATTAATGCCAGACGCATGAAATGACAAATTTGTTGAGATTTTTTCAAACCATTCTTCTTCCCCCGCCCCTTAAAATGATCCTGCCAGGTTATTTATTCATGTAATTCCAACTTACAACTGGCATGTAATTCCTATCTGTTAAAATGAGGAAGACTCTAAGGTTGAATTGTCAATTTTGATTTCCACTTGTCACTCAATTGGCCACCTAGCTCCAAGGATATTAATGATCTATCCTGGATTACAACCCATTTGGAACTGGGTACACAGCAGTCATATGAATTAGACTCCTCTCACTGTCTCTGTGCCCAAGTTTGTGATAAATTAATTTATGGCTTTGTTTTCTGTAATTCAGAGGGAAACCGTTCGTGAAGGATTTTACAGAATGGAATATTAATTATATGCATTTTTAAAATACTAAATGCTGTTCAATCTCTATTTTTGTGAACAAATTGATAAGGTTTAAAATTAAGCTGTGGACCAAAATCTTAGCTCTGTGTCTCACTGTATCAAAATCTTTTAGCTTGGACCAGGCAAAGCAAATAGAATTTTTTATCAACATTGAGAAGATATTCAGTGCAGAGTTTGAACACGCAGCCTAATGCAGAATATTAATGTTTGACCAAAAATATGAGTTGGTCATTTGGTAAATATGCATGTTGCATAAACAGAAATTTCATTGAGAAATAAAATATAGCATTAATCCCAGTTGTACGGATCACCGTGGCAACTCAGTCTTCGCTTTATCACTTTTGAGTTATCGATGCTTCCCCACAAGTGGATTAATTTCTCTATTCCATTGAGTTCTTCTGAGAATCATTTCTTTGCACAGTTGATGTGAGCCTTTAATACATTATAGGCACAAAGGTAGTGCAAGTGCATTTGGCTTTTTTATTTAAAATGCTCTTCATTTCCAGTGACTACTTTAGTTCTAATTGTTAGCACAAAAATGAAGGGCCTTTTATCAGACTTTCAGACTCCAATAAATTTACATGATGGGATAGTATTCATAAAATCATTTTTAAATGACAACTTGAATGAAACAATTGCAGCATGTTTGAATTTTTTTTTGCTTTTAGCTTCATTTGAAACTACTCAGGACTTGCTCCGTACACGCAGAACATGAGCCGTGTTGACCACTTTGGATCAACACCCTTTGTTTTGCTTCTGTCGCTTTACATGAGTCAGACAAAGTAAAGATAAGGTCCAGATGTCCACTTCTCCATGAGACTAATTAGCCCAATTAATTAAGAGGTCAGCTCATGTTTCCAGATGTCACTGTGGACTATATGAAAGGTCCTGTGGATGTAATGGCAAACGCTCAGTGGGTATTATGCTTGGCATAAATTATTTTATTGAAACAAAATAAACTTTGCCTTCAAAATCTTTTCATTGAAATTGAGCCTGCAGGTAATTAAGGGAGCTGTTCTACTCGCATTCACAGAAGTTTAAAGAGTCACAGTCAGAAATGAGAGTGTGCAGAGAAACTGGGCCAAATGATGATAAGACACAATCCTTCAAATTAATAAACTAATTAGTCTCCTGTGGAGTCCCTACTTATCCCAATTTTTTGGCACAGCTCTTGGCTGTCTTAAAAATCTTTGGGCATAATTTCCAAATTTCTGTTTAGGCTTACCCTGACAGAAAGATGAAGTGCATCAATTGCATATTATAGAAACAGAATGTGATGGAAGGTCTGTGAAAATATTATTTATTCCATTGTTTTAAGCCCCAGTATGATTATAGTGGCATATTAAGCAAGGAGCACTATTCAGGACATTTGGTTGACAAGAATCTCAGATATTTTATTAAACAGTCTAAATGAGGTAAAACCAGGCCTTAATCTCCTGAACTTGGAGCGGAACCAAGTCACTCTCAGGATGTAAAACACATTATTTGTAATGCTATTTTGTTTTAATATCTGTGCATTTTGTAAATGAAGTGCTAATAAAGGAATAGGACAGTATTGGGGACTATTTAAAAGAGTGATCAATAAGAGAAATATTTCCTACTAAAAAGCAAGAACAAACTAGCCAGAAGCATCCATCATGTATGAGTAAGGAAATAACATTAGATTCAAAATAAAGAAAAATACATACATAAAGTATGTGGACAACAAAGAGGATGACTAAAGACAATGTGAACAGGTTAGGAAGAAAGCCCAAAAAAATCAGTAAAGAGAAAGCACAAAACTAAATTATCAAGGTTTATCAAAATATCTTTGGCAATATCCCTGATATCCAAATAATAAAATAAAAGCAACATGGATAAGTGCCACTGTAGTGTTCAACTGTTCTAAGTTTGATGGTAGGTGAATCTGTTTTCCAATAATTCTCCATGTGCCTGATTGGTTAAACAGTCTATAGGAATAGTTGGAAGGAAAGGGCTATTAGCATAGAGTAGACAACTTCAAGTGCCATGAATAAAATTTTTGTTATACATTTAAGATGTGTTATCATTGGATAACTGAAATATAGAATATACAAGTTACTAAAGGATACCTACAATAAACTCACAGATAATAGCAGCAACTCTGCAGAAATTTCTAAATACTAATTTGCCTTGCTATTTAACTGGGAGACTAATATTATGGCATGACATTAGTAGAAGAGATTGGAAAGATACAAAGTAACTTAACATGGAAAGAGGGGAGAGATCATTGATAAACTAACTGAACTTAGAGAGGGTAAAATTCCTTGGTCCAAATGGAATGCATCCACCCCTATTAAAAGGAAAGAGATAGCAACATCACTACTCCGTACTTTATAAAATTATTAATAAAGGGAACAGTGCCAGAGGACTGACAGACAACTAATGTGATTCCAATATTTAAAAAGGGAAATAGGACAAGTAAAGGGAACTTTGGATGATTTAGTTGGCTGCCAATTTGGTGGAAAGATAATGGAATCCTTACTCATAGAGGTAATTAAAAATAAAGTTAGAAACTTCAGATAATGAATAGTAAGCAAGAATTGTAAACGAAGGGTCATACTTGATTAATCTTAGCAATTTATTTGAACAAGTAACAGAAGGACAGTTGTGGGTATGGCAACACAGAAATTATGATTTTCATATTTCTAATGGTACAGGGTTAGGTGAAGAGGGTGAGAGGAGGCTCTTGCAAAGATCTTGTGAGTAACACCACATGCCAAGTAGTTTTTTCTTAATTGATATAAAATAAAACTGAAATTTCAAATTTAACATTAAAAATCTTTTTAGCTTGATCCTGTTAGCAGCAATCTCCACACTGAACTAGTAGATTGTTGGCCCCACTTTCAAAGCCAGTGCGCATAAGCATGACTGAAACTTTGGGATAATAATAGAGAAGGTTACTGTTGACGGTGACACTTCTGTCTGTTTAGCCAATGTAAAATATACATTCAAAGATGGACACCAAGTGTGGCCTGGCCAAAATTCTTTCCTTGTACTCACACTATTTAAAAAAAAATGCAGATCTTTTGATTGTTCGTTTGATTTGCTAGTCATACATCCTTACATATAATTGGCTTGCTATGTTTGTAAAGTTAAAAGTAATGCTTACAGCTCAATGTCATTCATAGTCTAAGCCATAAATTCTTCATTAATCCAACATATCATAGCAACCACTTCTTGACAGCACAGTCAGATGTGGTGGCTTATTGTAGGGATAAGCCATTACCTCTTTGCCTTAGACAAAATTATAAACAAGGGTTAACCATCAAGTCAAAAATACACGTACTTGATGAATGATATCTGTGATCAATGGGAGCAATGTAACTATGAGTAATAATCACATTGATTGATATGTATACAGAGGTGGGGAGTGAAGGGGAGGAATAAGAATCACTCACAACAGGAATGGATGCTTGTAGGATGAGGTGAAAGTTCCAATGTTAATCATCGGGTGAAAAATGAATGAATGTCAGGATGTAAATGCAGTCTCCAACTACTTGTACTGAAATTCTTCAACATCTTATTAAAACAAAATATTCAATTAAATCCAGAACTATTAACAGAAGAACCAGATGGAGCATCCTGCGTAATAATGTATGACTTTTAGTGATGCAAAGAGAATGAAGTCAAATGCTTATTATTGTGACAGTGGGGTAGGGATGCATTGCAATTCTTTTTAAGATGGAAGCCTTAAAAGACGCTTAATGTCTGCAAAGGTACAAGTGAATGAACACAATTGACAGATATTAGTGAGAGTGAGCTTTCCCAATGACTGAGGAAAGAAATAACTCCATAGAGGCTGATATCCCGTCACCAAGTCACCCTTTATTTGTACATGGAAAGTCCCTGACACTGACCCAGCTCCCTCAGAGCCGACCCTCAGTGTGTCAGTATCTCTGACACTCCTATATTTATCTGTCAGCCAAGGCTCCCTGATTTGATCAGATTAACAGCCCCAATCAGGGAACACATATTCTATGAGGGTCCATCTAAATAGCCTCCTTAAAATCACTACAAGAAACCAAAGGAATCAGCCAATATGGCATTAAAACATACACATCAGACCATTCCAGTCTTGATTCCTGTTTGAGGATATGTTGGCTAAAATCAATAGAGGTAGAATCAGTTTTTGCAGAAAGGTGGGATAAAATCAGTAGCAATTCCTGACCTGTGATGTGTGTGCACATGTCTGTATGTGCTTATGACTGTGTGCACGTGGGCATGTAAGCACATGTGAGTACGTTTTCATTCTTAGCAGTGGTTTGATGTGCCAACATCAATTGTCTAGGCTGACATGTGAAGGATGCCAACTCAGACTATTTCCTGGTAGGCTGTTAGTGCCCCGACGCCATCCAGCAGTAAGCAGAGTGAGAAAAGGAGACAACTGCAATAAAGTAAATGAAGCCAGGAAACGGCTTGGCAGTTCAGTTTGAACTGATTTAGTGTGTGAAGGCATAAATTAAGAAAATTGTTTCCCTGGCCTTGGTCAAATAAATATTGACATTTGCTTAATGCCAGCGGTAAACATGGTACAATATTGAAAGAAAGGTTTGTTAAACAAAGGAGTACATTGGAACGTGGTAATTGCATTCAGCCTGCTCTGATTGTAGAAACATTCCCTTATGCACTGCAGAGTGTAGAGTCTTGACAAGAGTCCTAATATACGCACCTCCCCTAATGTCCATACCTACCCCAGGCTGCGGATTAACTGGAGATTGATACAATGGACACACATGCTCATGTGCTCAGATCAGTCTATTCATGTGTGTATTACTTACTCTAATCAGGATTACACTTTAATGAATTGTAAGGAGTTAACAATATAAAGAGGCAAGTGAAAAGAATAAGTCGTGGTAATTCCACTTTGCATAGCTTTCTTGGTTCCTTTCTTTGAGCAAAAGGTGTAATCCTCTTTGAAATCAAAGAAGGTACAAAGTATGAATTTTAATTTGACATTCTGGGCTCTTGCACAGTGTTCAGTCGAGATTAAGTCTTTCTGAAGATTTGAGAGTGAAACCATCTGCTGTCTGTTCCACGTTGCACTGCTGTGGGCTCATGTAAGTATTAGAAATAAGTGCGGCTGTCTATAATGCTGAGGAAGCATGTCCAATAGAAAGTACTGGGTGTTTCTTTGTTCTGGTATTATGCAGCTCTTTGACACTGATTCAGCCCCTGCTCGTGGGTGGTTTAAAAGAATTCCATTATGCAAAGTAAAGAGTTTGCCTGTGCCCTCAGTCCCTCTATTTAAAATAAAATCAAGCAGTCACCATGTGTTGTCAAGCCAATGTCAGTCTTATCCTGCGTTGGACCATCTTTTTGTTTAAGTAACAACTACTGATAACGATACCACTGGTGAAGTTAGTTCATAACAGTACAGATACTCTCATTAGACTAGGCTGCTTCAGCAATGGTGTCATTTCAACTGCGTATTAATTTCACTCCAGCGCAGTCGAGTCCAGGAACTGCTCTGTCACTTCTCTTCGTGTCATCTGGAGTGTAAGCGATCTGTCACAGTCCAACATCCCACAACAAATTCCTTAACTTTCTATATTGACCATGTGTGACAGTATTTGTTGCTCAAGTGTTGAAAGTGTACATTAAAAATGCCAGTCAACTAACAATAATCTGTCACTCGCTTTAAACTCAGTACCTGTACTGAATTTGATTTGATTTATTGTAGTCACATGTACCTAAGTACAGTGAAAAGCTTTGCTTTGCAAGCAATACAGGTGCGCAAAGCAAGGTCAAAATTATGTGAAGCTAGAGAGTCCATTCATCAATCTATTAATGGCAAGGAAGAAGGTGTTCTTGAACCTGTGGGTGCATATGTTCAAGCTTCTGTATCTTCTGCCTTATGGAAGAGATTGTAGGAGACCATTACCAGGATGGGAGGGGTCTTTGATGTTGGCAGCCTCTCCATGAAGTCCATGGATGGGAGGTTGGCTTCTGTGATGGTCTGGGCTGTGCACACAACCTTCTGTAGTTTCTTATGGTCTTGGACAGAACAGTTGCTGTATCAGGCCGTCATGCACCCAGATAGTCTGCTTTCTATGGTGCATCTGTAAAAGTTGGTGAGGGTCACAATATTTACTGCTTTCAAGAAGAATTTGCATCCACTGCTGCTCAGGTTAGAAGAAGTAGGAGGAGGAATTTGTTGTGCCTAAGATCCTGTTCTGCACTGTAAAATTCCATATAATAAAAGAGTAATGGCCCTTTACAAAGTCACCTTTACCTCAGTGATAGCACTCTTGCCTTTTGAGAAGAGAGGTCATGCATTAAAGTCCCACTGCAGAAACTGAAGCATGTAACTTTGGCTGACACTTCATACTGTACTGAGCAGTCACGCTTCACTGTCAGAAATGCTGTCCTTTCAATGAGACTTTTAAATCAGGGTCTCATTTGCCTCTCAGGATCGATATTATAAAATCTCACAGTGGATCCCACAATTTGTAAATGAATAGTAGCATTTCCCTGGCGACTGATTCAATATTTATCCTTTAACTAATAAAATGTTTGATCATCTACATACTTGATGCTTGTATGATTTTGTTGTGAGTGAGTTGATTGTATGTTTCCTTATATCGAAATAACAGTGACTGCAGTAAAGTGCTTTCTTTCCTATCCTGTTTAGTAGCCAAGTTGTGGAATTGACAAATATGCATAAAATATCTAAACAGACATTAAACTGAGCCCCGTGGGCTGGATGGTTTGGATAGTGGAGAAGTCAGCAATTCACAGAGTGTGAATTGAGTGCAGGCAGAATCTCGACCTCTCACTCAGGAGAAAGTCCTGCCTCAGAGACGTACCGCCAGTCTGATTAACAGATCACTTTGGGTCCCAGCAGGACCCTCTTCTGGGACCACAAATACTCCCACCTGCCCAAGTGCCAGAGCCCACAGGGCCAGCTTTAGTGTGGAGTCTGCCAGCAGAGACGGGTGCGTGAGCAGATCCTGAAGGCGTGATGAGGTGGGGCTTCTTTTGAGACAGATCTTGTGGAATTGGTGGGGTGAGGCATCATCTAGAAAGGTGACCAGTAATGTTGGTACCAACTCCATCCTCCACCTCCCGCCACCCACCCCTCACCTCCACCCAAATCGGAGCAGACTTCCCTTGTCCCTGAGCTTAAAAACTACTGCAGCAGATAGCCCTTGTAGAGGCGAACAATGGCCCACGCAAGTTGGGATCAGAGCAAGCAGGTGGGCCTAGGCTTTGTTCGGGTCCTGTAAAATTACAGACAGCTCTGGGGCATGCAGGCCAAGGATGAAAAGGCAGCCTAGTGAATATTTGGGGAACCGTCCCCACCCCAGCCTGCAAAGCTGATGTCGATAGCATTCTTTCGGATACATCCTTCCAGAAGGGAAACTTAACTAAACTCCTTCATTTTCAGCATTGAACAAACCTGACCCATACTGCAGTAGCTTTACTTTCTGTGTTTACTGGGACTACCAAGCTTCTACTCAGTAGCTTCGCCATTTCCCTTCAGACAACTTTATATGAATGTAATCAACCTGATAAAATTTAACTGTCAAATTATTTCAAAAATTTTCCTTTAATTCATAGGGAGAAAAATTCAAAGATATTATTAAAGCAACCAGGACATGATCTGTCCAATCTGTTCCTGCTTTGATCAGCAGTTTTTGAAGGATTTTCTGAATCCCACCAGTGTGATGAATTGAAATTATCATGCTCAATGAAATTAGAATGCATGATTAAATTAACATGCTAGTAAACTATAAGATTTTCCTCTTGGAAATCAGATTGGACCTTCCCCTGACATCAATAAGATCAGAAACTTAGCAGTGATAACTGCAATTGTTGATCAATCACACCCGATGTCTATACAGTTTGTTCGGTTGTCACTCTTCAATCTGCTCCACAACATAAACTGAAAAAATTTACAGCAAAACAGTTTCTGCCTGGTTTGGAACGTGCTTCCAGTGAAAATTATACTTGCAACATCAGCATAGCCTTTCTGCATAAACACAGGCTTCAACATCCACACAGTCAGTAACAGAGTTAATGACTTCCCATTTAAAGCTGCCATTTTCAACAGCCTCCTGCATACAGCACTTCCATGAAGAAAGTGTATGAACTGCCTGCATCCAAGATTAACTCTCCCAGTACAATCCTTGCACTTGAAAAGGCCTAGCACAACAGCAAGCTAAATAAAACAGTGTTGCCTCTGTGAGCCCTTTAAAGTTCCGTATCTTGGTTACACAGAGCACTTTTCCACATACATTCTACTTTGTTGAAAGCTGTCTATAAATAGTGAACTTTTTCTTTCCATTATAATGACATGGCTGTGGGAATGAGCAGCAGGGCCAAGATAGACTAGTGTGTCAGAAGTCGGAACTAATTTCCGCACCGGTGGTCACAGAACCCCAGACAAAAAATGTATATTTATTGCATCATTGTTGGAAAGAGACACGACATGTGAATGTTCAGATTTCCCATGCTAGGATATAGTATTTAAGGAGCTTCTGGTAGGAGTCTGTTCTGTATGTGGTGAGCAACATAATTCAGTGTAAAACAGAGGTAAATGGAAATAAGAATGATTTCTGATTGTATAGGGACCTTGAGGGAGAAACAAGGCTCCTGAATTTGTACCAAGGCTTAATGCATAGCCACAAATCTCTTGAATGTATTCATTTATTTAAAAATGTATTTAAAGTGAATCTGCCCTATTCATATGAGACCTTGTGCAAAGAAGTATGTTTTACAAATGGAGTAAAGTAAAATTTCATCTTCATTTGAAGGTATCTGCACTGCAGTAGACTCCAGAGGAGTGCAAAGCAGAAAAGAAAATAGTTCCAAAGTACAATAGCTGCGGTGTCTTAACTCTGGATAATAGCCATCTCCAAGAAGTATTGCAACACAAACAGTCTATCAATGATTGCACGTTTGTAAAACAAAGCAATGTTGCATATCCCGGGTTGACAGTGACAGCCAGAAGGATGCTTTCTCCCCTCCTAGAGTCGCACTAGTACATGTCAGAACACTTCCACGGTTCCCCCAAAGGAGACAGCCTCAGAATGGAGGTGTCATTTGTCGCCTGTCCCTTTTGTCATTGATTTTAAGGTATTAATTAATGCTGGGTGCCAACTGTGAAGATAAATTCAGACCAAAGACTGACTCCTCTTTTGCTTTTGTGATTGTAAATAGTATGGATCTACCATGATGGAAAGGCTGAGGTCAGAGAGCACCGGGTCCCTGAATGTGAGATTGACATTAAGAAGGTATTCTCGGTTCACTTAACACCTAGAGAGTTTGGAAATGAAACTGCACAGCCATTGAAATTCCTCTCTGCTCATTTTTAGCCTGCTGTTTAACACATTTGCATCAATATTTTTTATTACCTTTAAGCTAAAATATTGCATAAGAAAATTGATAGGAACAGAAGTCTCTAAGAATATGAAAGCAAATGATTTGATGAGATCAGATGTTCAAGACTGTGCACAAACGAACTTCAACCTGTAGTGAACAACCAGTGATAAAATATGGGCAGCTGAATGGGAGTAACAGTGTTCAGGCATCAAGGCCCAGAGATTAAACTACAGCAATTCACTCACGGTCCATAATATTTTCTTAATGTATGTTGTGTTTGCAAAAGGCAAACGGTAGAGTTGAAACTTCATTGATTGATGATAGTAAAGTGCCATCCTAATGGTCCCTCAGCACTATATTGCTAGTTTAAGATTGACACAGAGTTGTTGCAGGAAAACATGTTGCGGGAGAGAAATAGAGTTCTCAGACATTTTCAGTCATATTTCATATAGTACTCACAGAATGATGGATACCTGTGAAGTTGCTGTAAAACTGTAATGTATAGGATCTTGTCATCTTAAACTGCAGAACTATGTTGATAAGGATTAAGTGAGCCACAGGATCTTCACATTGACTTGAGCTTTCACCAAGAGTCATGGTGCTTCTTAGACTATTTTTATAGTGTCCATATTTTTTCCTACAAAAACAAAACATGATTTTTCAGCTTTGTGCTTCTGTAAGGAATGGTGATCTGCCAAAGCTCAAAACAAACATCTAGCTACTCGCTGCTTGTGACTTCCCAAGTGTGTAAAGGTGAGATGGAAGATGCAAAGCATTTTGCTTCTTACCTTGTAAATATAAACAGGAACCTGCCTGCCTCAGTTGAAGCCAGAGCACTAGATGGAGCACTATCAAAGAGGAACAGACATCTTGCCTATTCCCCTCCCAACCCAAATAAACACTTCTGCTGCACATTCCCATAACAGTGCAGTGCTAAACAGAAACCACAATTTCCCTACATTGCGGCTGTGGGAAAAGTGTTTGAAGGCACAAAGGTGGAGAATCCTTTTAAAGTAGGTTTTCAAAACATACAAAACATGAGATGAAATGTGAAAAGAAGTTTTAGATTCTGTCCCTGGCATATTAACCATTATGCAGCCATTATAGCACTGTTATGGAGGTCACAAATAACTAGTTCATTTTCTATCAGTCAAGCACCTTACATCGTGACAACAGATCACTTGATGTTGGAATTCAGTGAGATAGCTCCCACTTAACCTTTCTGTTCTGTGTACTATTAACAATAAAAGCAAATCATTTATCAGAACTCGTAAGTGCGACAACACTCACTTTGTAACATCTGCCTCATTTTTTGGAATCTCAATCAGTAAACACACTTGCTTTTAATGTCCTTTTAATTCTTGATATATATTAGGTTTATGCATGAGCATTCAGAAATTTCCTTGCATATCTGCAACATGTGGTATGCTTGGAGCATGATTTTTTTTAACATCTGTGAGTTATTTGTTAAAGAAATCACAATGCTTTTCATTCTTGTTTTGACACCAGCTACTTCTTCACACCAGGAGATTACTTCCTCAACTTTAAGAAACTCAGATTTGACCTGTCCAGTCTTCGGAGGATTTGTTGCTACTTATGTGAAAGGGATTTTTCTCCCATTATATTTATGTGGTCTCAGACTCGTTGCATCTTGAGGTTGCATAAGTGCATTTGTAGCTTGATGTTATCACTGATATTCCAAAGCATCAGTCAATGTTTGTCCAGGATACTGAGTTGTTTTAACCTTGTTGCATATAACAAAGCATTGCAGAAAATAGTTCGTCTTTGGGAATAATACTTCTTGTCCTTGCAATTATATTTCCTTCCTCCTCCTCTGCTTCCCTGAAGTTTTGTCTTTTTCCTGGCCTTTGGTTTCCCCGTTTACCAGTCTCCCTGTAATAGCTTGATGAAATTCATGTGTGATCATTGCAATTTCACTAAGGAGGACATTGCTGCTGTGCCAGATCCAGGTCCCATCTGATTCCCATTTATTGGGCCAGATTTGTACAGCTCACGTTTGACCTCGAGTTGAAATGGAAAGGAATGGCACTGCATTCCATATTTCTGTGCAGCACAACAGCGTTTTCTTCCCTCTTTTCTCTATTGATGCAAACTTTAAATGCCCTAGCCAGCAATGTCCACACCCCATGAATATAAAAAGGTTCCAAGTATTTACTTGTACTTTTCCTTTCATCGCAATTTTTTCTGGTCATTTGGTGCAGAAGAAAATCTGGTATGTCTATTCCTGGTCTGGCCCACTATCCATAGATCCAGGATGCAAAGGACCACTGGGCAGACTTCTTTCAAATCTGACTAACAGTCACACCTGGGTTGCTGTTGCCCATGAATCTACAATATCCAGTGATTCATTGGTTACTCCCCACAACTAGTGGATATAGAAATCTCACCGTTCCATTCCCCTTATGCAATATTGGTTTACTTAATATGTTCAGCTTTTACAACCTTGTCCAAGAGACCATTGTTCACAAGGGAGCTTAATAGTGACCACTTACTAACTGTATGACCATGGATTGTAAGGGAAAATGCAATCAAGAATAACCCTATTGACATTCACATGACCACACACTATGAGCTCCACAATAGCCTCTGGATAGCAGTTAGGAAAGCTGGCTGAGTTTGGGTTTCTGCAAGACCTCAATTTGGAACACTGAGAACAACCTACAGTGAGTGCACAATAAAGAAACAAGCTGTTTGGCCCAATTGGTCTGTGTTGGTGTTTATGCTTCATAGGTTGATGCCCACCCCCATCCCCTTTTGCACAACAAATACTGTCCCTCCTGAGGTTAGTTAATTCAGCACAGAATGGAAATTAATCCAGCAGACTGGTCTATATGGCTCAGCTACACCCTGGACAACTAAGCCATCAAAGAAGCCTTTAAAAAAATTTAAAGGAGCCATGAGTTTTGGATTGGTCTGAAAATCTACAACTGTTATTCTGTCCAGAAGTCTACTGGATCAGTGTATGTTATGGACCAGACCAAACCCCCTCAAAATATATTAAGAAGATAGCCTAGACCCTAACATTTTCTTACTTTAAAGATAAGTATAGAGTGTTTCAGATGCAATTCAATTGGTCAAACTACTTGACTTTCCTTTTACATCTCGTATAAACAGAATGGTTAAGAAGGCGTTTAGTACGCTTGCTGTTATTGCTCAGACCTTTGAGTTTAAGAGTTGGGACATCATGTTAAGGTTGTACAGAACAATGGTGAGGCCTCTTCTTGAGTACTGTGTCCAATTCTGGTCGGCCTGTTATAGGAAGGATATTATTAAGATGCAGAGGGTTCAGAAGAGATTTACACCCCAGGATGTTGCCAGGAATGAAAGCGTTAAGTTGTAAGGAGAGGCTGGATAGACTGGGACTTTTTCACTGGAGTGCAGGAGGTTGAGGGGTGGCTTTATAGAGGTTTATAAAATCACGAGGGGTGTAGATAAGGTGAATGGCAGGTGTCTTTTCCATAGAGTTGGGAGTTTCAAGACTGGGGGACATATTTTTAAGGTGAGAGCAAAAAGATTTAAAAAGAGATGGGGGCAATTTTCTTACAAAGAGAGTGGTTTGTGTGTGGAATGAACTTCCAGAGGAAGTGGTGGATGCAGATACAGTTACAACATTTCAAAGACATTTGGATAGGTACATGAATAAGAAATGTTTGGAGTGGGCCAAGGAGATTCTACGTTAACTTTCATAGAATAGTCATGCTGGACCAATCAGCCTCCATTAACGCTGTATCATTTTATGAAGCAGCTTTCCACCATTTAAAATGAAGTGAATCCAAAAAAAAGTTAAAAATAAATAACAGAATAAATGATGCCCAATGATTGCAAACCAGCTGAGACATATACAGCTGGACCAGCCCAGATTTTTTTCTGCTAGTGTTAGACAATGCAGATATTATCATGAGTCTATATGCTTGTGCATCCAAGACTAGTCCCATTCCTCCTGACTGTACAGTGAAAATCATGGTGTTTCAATGGATTGAGGTAATAAATAAAATGCTGCAAAAAGGAGCTTTCCACAAAGTAATCTTTATTTATTTTACGTTTAGTCAAACCTGTCGTCCGTAAAGTGAAGTGAAGAAATGTTTAAAGCTACAAAGAAAAACATATTTTGGCCCACAAGCACTCAGGCACTGAGGAGCCTGGATTTTACTTCCATATCTGAGGTAAATAGATTTTAAAGATGCAGACATTGAATGGAAGGGTCACGTATAGAGAACTGGATCACAGCATTTGATCAGACAATTACACGGAATCTGAGCAAGACAGCTGAGGACAATGAGGTGATGAGGCAATGAGTCAAAACATCCTGGTAGAATTTGCTTGCAGCATTGAGGACATGAGTAAGGTGAAAGCCCTTGACCCAATATACCGCCGTCATGTTAGTGCTACGCTGCACATTCAAATTATTCCCAACCTGCAAAGGTCTGAATTACATTTGAAGGCTTTAGCAGTCCTTGAACCTGGCAACTGATCTCAGCCATTGAATTTTTGGTCCTAAACATGCAAATTCCTTTTTGACCCCTGCAATCTTCTCCAGCTGTTTGAACTGTAACTCAACTTAGTGTTATATCTATTATCTGATACTATTTTTCTAATTCGAGGAAAATCCACATGTCATACCCAGGGACAACGAGAACAGATGCCTGATTTACACCTCAATCTGATTTACTGTTCTTTTGACTTTAATGGTGTGAATAAATTGAGTGTTGTGTGTGTGACCCCACCTTTCAACACCCTCAACTCTCAACAACCCAACCCCACTCCCCAAACCCCATTCCTGGTTTTTCGTGCAATGGATTTGGCTAGAATCAAGGCTCAATTCTTTCAAGTCGAGTATCAGTGTATTGTTTGGTTTATCAAGATTCTGTTCATGAATCAACAGAGTTGAAAGGCTGCAAACTGTGGTAATTGCTCTGATATACTTTCTTGATAAAATGTGAACAACATTTGACTCAAAAGTGCTGCATATGTGTCACAAATGGACATTCAGTAACTCTGTTCATGCATATTCATGAATTTTGAAGAATGAACTTTCAAGTTCAGGTCAGCTGCATTCAACTGCCATTTATATTTATGTTAGTTGATTTGTGAATTTTAAAAATATTGTTTTACATCTGTGTTCAGCTTTATTTATTATACTAATAATGATATATCAGCATGCGTAGATGTCAGACTAACTGTCAAAATGAAATATAAACAGCCATTCAATACTTTTCAGTTTCATCCTGAATAGAGATGCACATTCCCATTTGCAAAATGCTCCAATTAAACAATTAAACTCTAAGTAACCCTCAGATTGTTTTCAGATATTCAAGGAATAATAGGGTACCAGGATGATCTGATACCTCAAAGAATGGTCATCCCTGCTCTTTTGGTATTCACCCAAGGCTCAGGAATCCCATAATCAGGGCTACAAAGCTTGGCCAATGGTGGACCCAGGGAACTTTCATTGGTGGTGGAGGGAGAACCTTGGAGGAACAAAGGCTGCTTTAGAGATGGAGCATGCTTAGGGAAGAGGACTTTTATATTTCATTAAACACACATGAGCAAGCAAATAGGAAAGCACTTTGTGTGTACTCTTCCTTTATCATATTACTCATTGATGTTGGATCCTGAGCTTGGGGTTACTCTCAAAAGAGCAGAGATGATCATCCTTTGAGGGTTCAAGGAGTTGAAAAGGAAAGCACAGGATCATGAGGCATGGAGAAATGAACAGAGGGTCTCCTTAGCCTGATCACCACTACAATGCTGGAGAAACATCAAAACTAGAAAGTAGAAGGCAGACAATCAGAGCATTTACAAGTGCTGGGATAACAAGGTGTAGAGCTGGATGAACACAACAGGCCAAGCAGCATCAGAGGAGCAGGAAAGCTGACGTTTCAGGCCTAAACCCTTCAGTGCTGGTATTGGTTTTTCAATTGGAGTTATTTTTCCTAATCATATTTCTGTATCCTTTCACTGTCACCTTTTCTATCTTCTTTTTCACCTGGGCACTTAATTTCCTTTCATATAATATTATTATATTAGCCCTAGTAGTCAATTTGAGTAAAAGGTTATATTTTCAGTAACCCAAACTTTCTTCTCAGTTCTTTTACCTTTATGTAATAGCAATAAATAAAAAAACTTGAGTTTATATGGTGGCTTTCATGATCACAAGATCAATGAATCTTGAAGTCATAGAGCCATAGAGTTATACAGCACAAAATAGACCCTTTCTGGACCTTTTGCACCTGTCCTGTTCTGTGATAACCAAGGTACAAGTCACATGAGTACAGTAAGCCAGCTAATGCATTTAGGGGATATTTGCATGCAGTACCATTTGGAGTTACAAGTTATGCAAGTTGCTCATATATGTTAATATAAAGAGAGTTATAAATCATTAATGAAGCAGTGTATTCATTCAGGTTAGTTTTACTTTCTTCAGTTTCTGCACATACATTACATATATAGTCTTTCATGCATGCAGGTCTCCTAATGGTACACATGCAAGTTTTCATTGGCTGTTTCTTTGGAATCAGCTCATTCCTAGGGTGGTGCTCCTTTTCCAGGGAGCACCATTACCACAGCAAGAACTGCTGTGATGATTATAGTCATTGATGTTCCATTTGCGTTAGTGGGGAATAGAAGGCCTTTGAGACTGGTGGCCATTCTGGGATCTATACAAGTGGTGAGATCATTTCTTCCTGAACTGCTGCTTGCAGTGTAGGCACAGCTTGTCTAATCATACGTAGATACCTGCGATTGGAGCAATATGTCTGGATGTCCACGTTTACTGCATACAATTGAGGTAACAATTGAGGTAACTCTCCACTGGTCCCAAATTGTCATGTGGTCTGTTCTTTGTTCAGAGCATTGAACAAGTACACTTTGCCAGGTTGAGCATTGGAGAGCCAATGAAATGTCAGTCTTATCAAAGTGAAATTTGACTCTCTGTCATTTCCCATTGATCTTACCACTCATGCCCATTACTATTTATGGCATCTGTAGTTTTCTTTGTTCTTGGAAGAACCCTTCTGCATTGTGACATTGGTCTTTGGACTGTACCACTTTCCATGTCTTCAGTAGGTACATATCAGCACTCGAGGACTGCCTTACAGAAGTCTGACCTGGATTTGCTCAATTTCATTATGGTCCATTTGACAATTTTCACTGCCAGTTCCATCTTTCTACTTCACTGGGATAATGGAGATACTGTATGGTGATGCATTTCTCTATCCCTTATGAAGTGACTGAATCCCCTTTCGTGAATTGAAGGATATTGTCGCTCATCACAATGGCTGACAAACCATAATGACTGAAATGTTCTTTTCAGGCATTCTACAATCTTATTGGTTGTCACTAATGTAAGCTGGTCTCACTTCCAGTTGTCCAAATAATAAGTGACATGGCAAGATAAACACTTTCTGTGAGAGTGAAGAGGTCTACTCCAATCTTCATCCACGGTCTGTCTGAGATATCTCGTACCATGAGCAGATCTTTAGCTTACTTAGCTATGTAATCATTACAGGCCCTGCGCTGGCTGATATGGTCCTTCATCTCATTGTTCATGTTTAGCCAGTAGAGGAATTCTCTTCCCTTTCTCAGATGAGACAGAATGCTATAGTGGTTTACATACATGCACATCAGTATCTCCTTTCTCATCTCCTAAGTGACTTTTAGATCTTTCATATAAGATGCCATCTTTTGCCATGAAATATGCACCAAGATGTAATTCTCCAAATATTGCAGGGATTAGTGAAAGAATTGCATCTTGATTTGAATAAGATATTTGTCCTTCAGATTAAATGACTCTGTTGGGTTGATGACTTCCAGTGTTATTTCTTTTCTGAGAATTGAAGGTTTCACACTCTGTCTTAGCATTCTTGATTTTCTTCACAGGGAGTGCTGCTCTCAACAACTCCTTGACAATGTACATGTTTCCCATGCTTTTACGACTTGTCCAGGTGATGCCTCTGCAAATGAAGTAACATTCATTGCAGACACTTTGGAGCAAATAGAGGAAGTTTGAAAAAGATGCTTTGAAGTTATTTGTACCTCAGTTGGCTGAATGGCTGGTTTGCAAAACAGTGATGCCAACATCATGGGTTCAATTCCTGCATTGTCTGAAGTTATTATGAAGGACTCTCCTTCACCTGAGGTGTGGTGACCCTCAGGTTAAACCACCATCTGTCTTCTCTCTGCAATGAGGGAGTAGGACTATGACATCCTTACCTTTAGTCAGATTCCACTGTCACTTTGATTCTCTCAAACAAGGATTGATTGAAATGCTCACAAGCAAAGATGATAGCTTGATACTTTGTCTCTATTTGAGTGTAACTTTGTTTCAAAAACAAATTGCTGGAGAAAATCGGCAGGTCTAGCAGCATCAGTAGGGGGAAAAGCAGAGTTAATGTAGAACTGAAAGCAGCTGGGAAAGGGTGGTATTTATACTGATGATGCAGAGGAGGGAATGCAGTGGAAGGAATGAATGGAATACATGGACACGGTGCCGAGAGATACCATATAAGGGAAGGCAAACAAAAGGATTGCTGATGATAAGCCAAGGGAGAGATATATGCTGAGTAGGGTGCTAACAAAAAGTGTGGATGATTGAGAATGGGTT
This sequence comes from Rhincodon typus, assembly GCF_021869965.1. Taxonomy (NCBI): domain Eukaryota; kingdom Metazoa; phylum Chordata; class Chondrichthyes; order Orectolobiformes; family Rhincodontidae; genus Rhincodon; species Rhincodon typus. The sequence continues at coordinate 19,391,579 of NC_063357.1, read as the reverse complement.
GGCTTTGCTGGGAGTAATCCATACAAAACAGGATCTAGTGGTGTGGGGGTGAGCAAAAAACATGGAGGAGGGTGTTCACATTCTGAAATTGTTAATCTCAATGTTGAGTGCTGAAGGCCATAAGATGCCTAGGTGGAAGATGAGGTGTTGTTCCCCCAGATTGCATTAAGCTTTGCTGGAGCACTGCAACAGGCCGGAGACAGAAATGTTGCCATGGGAACTCTGTGGTGTATTGAAGCGGCAGGCAACTCGAAACTCAGGGTCATTTTGACCAACAAAGCTTTAGTGTTTTGCAAAGCAATCATCCAGTCTACGTTTTATCTCCCAATGTAGAGGAGACCACATTGTGAGCAGCGAATACTGTAGCTAGATTAAATGAAGCGCAGATAAATCGCTGCTTCACCTGGAAAGTGTGCCAGTGCCTTGGATAGTGAGGATGGAGGAAGTAAACAGGTAGGTGTGGCATCTTCTGTGATTGCATGGGTAGTTGCCATGGGGGTGTGTTGAGTTGTTGGGAATGGAGAAGGCGTGGACCAAGGTGTGCTAGAGGGAATGGTCCCTGTGGCATGCTGATAAGAGAGGGGAGGGAAATCTGTGTCTAGTGGTAGTATCCCGTTGGAGGTGACTGAAATAGTGGCTTATGATCCTTTGGATGTGAAAGCTGGTGGGATGGAAAGTGGGGACCTTGGGTACCCTACCGCTGTTGTGGAAGGACGGAGAAGACAATGGAGACCTGAAGTGTAGGAGATGCGTCAGGCGCAGTTGAGGTCACAAAATGAGATAGTAAGAACTGCCAATGCTGGAGTCAAAGATAACACAGTGTGGATTTGGAGGAGCACAGCAGGCCAGGCAGCATCAAAGGAGCAGGAAAGCTGACGTTTCAGGTCGGGACCCTTCTAAGGATCCTGACCCAAAATGTTAGCTTTCCTGCTCCTCTGATGCTGCATGGCCTGCTGTGTTCCTCCAGCTCCACACTGTGTTATATCTGAGGTCACAAAATGTTGCTCAAATTCCTGTCTCACTGGAATCACAGTGCAAGGTGACTTCACCATTAACATTATAGTAGCTTAGCGTGTCATTGTCAGCACTAGCTGTTTGATTCTGGTGAAAGCAGCTCTGGTTCTGTAATTGAATCATCGTGAACATCCTTAGCAGTGAGCTTATTTTGAGGTTCAAACTCTGATAACAATTTAGGCAATAACTTTTTAAATAGTTCTCAAATCCAACAAACTACTGCAATGCTTTCATATTTGTTGATCACTGCATCTCTGTTAGAGCTCTCACCTTATAAGTGTTGAGACAGAATCCTTTTGCTGTCAGTACATGACTGATCTACTTGACTTCAGACACATCCAATTGCATCTTTTTCTGCTCAGCTTCACGTTCACCTGGCAAACTCTCTCAAGCAAATACCCTAAGTTTCAATTGTGGTTTGCAATGGCTTCTTCCATTGTGCCTCTACATCCATAGACTAGCAGATCATCCAGAATAACTTCCACTTCAGGAAGATCCGTGACTATCTCCTGCTGTCTACATTGTTACTGTTATTGGGGCTCCATTAGCTTAGTTGGCTAAACGGCTGGTTTGCAGTACTGTGATGCTAACAGTATGAGTTCAGTTCCCACACTGACTGAGATTGCCATGAAGGACTCTCCTTCTCAACATCACCCATCACCTGAAGTGTGCTAACTCTCAGGTTAAACCACCAACAGTCATCTCTCTCTAATGATAGACCAACCCTATGGTCCAGTAGGACTATGATGGCTTTACTAATGGAGCAGTGGAAATGCCAAACAGCATGTGCAACCATCTGTATGTTCTGAATATATTTGGAAAACTGTTGCTTTCATCCAGCTTCACTTTGTCATAACCATTTTGGTAGATGCTGCATTGGTTCGAGAATCTTCATTCACTTCAAAATGATATTCACCAAGAAGACATCCAAGGCCTGTAAAAACAAGTAAATTAAATAAAATTTGCAAACAACTAGGATCTGTTCAGCAGTCAGTTGATTCATGGATGTTTTCTTCCTAGCAAAATATATCTAGCTTCTTGCAGTTAGATACTTTACTTTTGTATGATGTCCTCTGCAATATTTACAACCTGGCTTTGTTGGGAGTCTTCTTTTCCTTTCTCTTAATCTGTTGTTTCCCACTTGGTCTGGAATGTCTCTCAGCAAAGTACAAAGCCTGATTTGTTTCCCCAATAATACAGTCCCGCTCATAACTGAAAACTTCAGAGCTTTCGAATATGTTGAGAGCATGTTCTTCTATCTCAGCAGACATTCTCTCATGGTAGGATCTCTAATGATTGAAATAATACTATCTCTGATGAGCTAAACTATCAGTTATCCAAACTCTCAGGATTCATAAGACCATAACATACAGGAGCAGAATTAGACCATTCAGACCATCAAGTCTGCTCCACCACTTGATCATGGCTGGTATGTTTCTCAACCCCATTTGCCTGCCTTCTCCCCATAATCTTTGATCCCTTTACTTATCAAGAATTGTCTATCTCTGTCTAAAATACACTCAATGACTTGGCCTCCACAGCCCACTGCAACAATGAGCTCCACGGAGTCACCACCATCTGGCTGAAGAAATTCCTCCTCATCTCGGTTTTAATGTGTCAACCCTTCACCCTGAGGCTGTATCCTTGGTCCTAGTCTCTCTTACAAGTGGAAACTCCTTCTCCATATCCAATCTATCCAGGCCCCTCAATATTCCCTAAGTTTCAGTCAGATCCCCCTCATCCTTCTAAACTCCACTGAATATGGACCAACAATCCTTGACCTGCTCCTAATTTGTCAGCCCTGTGACTGGCTACTTACAGCTCTGACACACCACACATTTTCATTAGAATGTATACATATCATCACACAAGTCTCTCCCTCTCCTACTGAGCTCTGATGCTGAATACACACTGTTGATGAATAACATTAATCTGGGTTCAAAGCGTACTTGCAAAGGCTCTAAAATCTCTCCTGACTAGCTTTTTTGTTCCATAATAAGATCTGGGCTGCAATATAGCTTCTAGCACATGTTCCCTAACACAAATATCAGGGCTGCAACTCCTAGTTGATTAAGTTTTTCAAAAGAAAAATAACTATGTTACTATTTCATAGTTTTGCCCAATTTTCTCTCATATTTTCTTTAATTTCCACGACAGCAGGAATTGGAAAAATGCACAGTCGCTTTGACTCACCCACTAATTCAAAGTGACTATTGTTTTATTATTTAACTTCTTCCTCGCTATTTTTGTTTCAGGGATTGGCTCCCTTACAGCTCTGACACACCTTTTTAGCTGCACCACTCTGCCACCATGTTTCAAGTGATTTGTTTGTAATGTCCCCCCGCCCCCATAGACTGCACACAGAGTCACTTACTACAGAGATAGATGCCACAAAACAATGGCAAGCCAGCCAGAACACAAAGGGTGCAATTGCATTTCTCCGAGCAATAGTACTGATGGTGACCTCTTAATTGGACGCCACCAGTAAAATCCTGTCTACAGTCCTACCGTCCAGGCAGCATGGTGCCTCAGTGGTTAGCACGGCTGCCTCACAGCATCAGGGACCCGGGTTCGATTCCATCCTTGCAAAACTGTCTGTGTGGAGTTTACACATTCTCCCTGCGTCTGTGTGAGTTTCCTCTTGGTGCTCTGGTTTCCTCCCACAGTCTAAAGATGGCAAGTTAGATGGATTGGCCATGCTAAATTGCCCATAGTGTCGAGGGATGTACAGGCTAGGTGGATTAGCCATGGGAAATGCAGGGTTACAGGGATAGGGTAGGGAGGTGGGCCTGGGTGTGATGCTGTTCGGACGGTCAGTGTGAACTTGATGGGGCGAATAGCCTGCTTCCACACTGTAGGGATTTTATGATTTGTATGCTTGGTTTTGGAGCTTGCATTTGGTAATGGCTGCTGGACCCACTGTGTGGTGATAAAATTATGATCTACATTGCAAATGTTACCTCAATAAGCATGAAATAGATACACTATTACAACAAAGTTCTAGAAAGCCCTGCAGATTTAAGTTTCGTGCTCGAGTGCATTAAATCACCATACGGTTAGATACATCATATAAATTTCATAGGTATAATCAATGATATTTGATGCTAGGGTTATGTATTAAGCTCATAGGGATCAAAGCTACAATAACTGATTTAGAAACCCCAATGTACATTCTGAGGGTATTAAGGTCTTCTCAACAGTTATTTAGCATTTTGACATTTGTAACTAATTAAGTTTACTGCTGGCAGGACATTATTGAAAAGCTAAGAGGGTAATCATCTGTTCCCAAAATGCCTATCTTGAATGGCCTACCCAAATAAATCAGATATTTCTACTAATTCCATGGCACTATGGGAGTTTTACTTATGTGTTTAGATCATACATCATAAGTCCATCCATTTCTCTATTGAAACCAAGAGTAAGTGATGGCTATTTCTCATTGAACAATAGAATAGTATAAACAGTTCCAATGTTACATTTTTGTTCTTTGTGTTTTAGTTGAACCACATGATTGAGCACTGTGAATAGTAAGCTACAGTTAAGAGCATGTCCTTATGAGAGAAATCTTAAAATGGTCCCCATTGGACTCAACTTCATGCATGTTGCATCAGAAATTAAGGTGTAGTAGATGTTGTTGAGGAAAGGAGATAATTAACTTTTATCTTGGATGACAGCAACAAAGTTCTGTCTTACCTTTGAATATTTTTGTTTGCTTTCCAAAAGTCAAGGGAATTGAGTATTATTTAAAACAACTCTCTTTTCTAAACCCACTCAGATTTCAAATCCAGTGGTACAGACTGGAGCTTCAGACATGCTAAATCTGACACTTTTTATTTAAGTGGCTACAGATGGGACCCTTGGCAACATAAACAAATAGGGAAAGTCAAAGTCTCAACTGTCAGCTCAGGACATGCAATAGCCCGTTCCATGCTCAGAAAATGGTGCTATCCTCCAATGAGATGTTTTAGTGAACAGAAATTATACCTAAGTCATTTTGTCTTGCAGTCTTTCAGCATAACATGAAATACGATATAACAAGGTGTAGAGCTGGATGAACACAGCAGGCCAAGCAGCATCAGAGGAGCAGGAAGGCTGACGTTTCAGGCCTAGGCCCTTCTTCAGAAATGAAGGAGGGGAAGGGAGGGTTCTGAAATAAATAGGGAGAGAGGGGGAAGCGGATAGAAGATGGATAGAGGAGAAGATAGGTGGAGAGGAGACAGACCGGTCAAAGAGGCGGGGATGGAGCCAGTAAAGGTGAGTGTAGGTGGGGAGGTAGGGAGGAGATAGGTCAGTCCAGGGAGAACGGACAGGTCAAGAGGGCGGGATGAGGTTAGTAGGTAGGAGATGGGGCTGGGGCTTGAGGTGGGAGGAGGGGATAGGTGGGAGGAAAGACAGGTTAGGGAGGCGGGGTCAAGCTGGGCTAGTTTTGGGATGCGGTAGGGGGAGGGGAGATTTTGAAGCTTGTGAAGTCCACATTGATACCATTGGGCTGCAGGGTTCCCAAGTGGAATATGAGTTGCTGTTCCTGCAACCTTCGGGTAGCATTGTTGTGGTATTGCAGGAGGCCCAGGATGGACATGTCATCTGAGGAATGGGAGAGGGAGTTGAAATGGTTCGTGACTGGGAGGTGCAGTTGTTTAGTGCGAACCGAGCGTAGGTGTTCTGCAAAGCAGTCCCCAAGCCTCCACTTGGTTTCCCCGATGTAGAGGAGGCCATAACGGGAACAGCGGATGCAGTATACCACATTAGCAGATGTGAAGGTCAATGTCTGCTTGATGTGGAAAGTCTTCTTGGGGCCTGGGATGGGGGTGAGGGGGGAAGTGTAGGGGCAGGTGTAGCACTTCCTGCAGTTGCAGGGAAAAGTGCCGGGTGTGGTGGGGCTGGAGGGGAGTGTGGAGCAGACAAGGGATTCACGGAGAGAGTGGTCCCTCCGGAAAGCAGATAAGGGTGGGGAGGGAAAAATGTCTTTGGTAGTGGGGTCGGATTGCAGATGGCAGAAGTGTCGGAGGATGATGCGTTGGATCCGGAGGTTGGTGAGGTGGTACGTGAGGACGAGGGGGATTCTGTTTTGGTTGTTATTGCGGGGAGGGGGTGTGAGGGATGAGTTGCGGGAAATGCGGGAGACACGGTTGAGGTCTCGGTTCTCGACCACTGAGGGGGGGAAGTTGCGGTCCTTGAAAAATGAGGACATCTGAGATGTACGGGAGTGGAATGCCTCATCCTGGGAGCAGATGCGGCGGAGGCGAAGGAATTGGGAATAGGGGATGGCATTTTTGCAGGAAGGTGGGTGGGAGGAGGTGTATTCTAGGTAGCTGTGGGAGTCGTTGGGCTTGAAATGGATATCGGTTTCTAGGTGGTTCCGTAGATGGAGACAGAGAGGTCCAGGAAGGAGAGAGAGGTATTAGAGATGGTCCAGGTGAACTTAAGGTTGGGGTGGAAGGTGTTGGTGAAGTGGATGAACTGTTTGAGCTCCTCATGGGAGCACGAGGCATGTTTCAGGAGTAACATCTCGATGCACAGTACTGATTTTTCTGGCCTCCTTAAGATTTAACCCTTTTCAAGTGCTTTGATACCTCATTGGAAGTTTGTTACATTGGTCCCTTAGAAGTCTCTTGCCCAAAGCTTAACCAGTAATGTAAGCATGTGTGTGAAGTGACACAGTTAATGTGTGATTCCATCCAGCAAATTTGTTATGAAATTTGTGAATTCAACATAGCTACAAAGATTAGGCAGCACAAGAGTTAGCTACTGCAACGGTTGGTTCATCAGCTCCTACAGGATGATATTCTTCTCTATTTCAAAAGCTGAACATGCCTGAGAAAGATGTCAATATGAAAGCACAATCCTTTTAATTAGATGGAGTCATGTCGACCTCTCACTGTACTTTCTCCTTGCAGCTGCATAATAGCAGCAAGATTTGTTCAGTGGGTATGAATTTTGATCGAATGGTCTAAGCTGAAGGATTTCATTTTTCTGGCTGAGCCACATGTTGCCTTTGAAGTACTAGCTCATTCAAGGAAACATGAAATTAATCTTCACGTTCACTTATAACCAATAGACCCCAGAGCTGAAACTTGAATGTGACTGTCATTACCAGTACAGAATGTCATGTACATTGAGAATAAAAGGAATGGTCTCATAATAGCAACCCTCATTCCTTTATTGGGAATCGAGGTACAAATGAAAATATGGAAGGAAAGGTTCAGCATCAACAATGTGTGATCTACAGAGAAAATTATGAATTATGGGTTTCTTAGTAAATATAATATAAAATCTATACTCTGGTGTTAATTAGTGATGATGTAGTTAAGCAAAATCAATGCAATCTTCCAGCCTGACGTGATCTTAGAAATAATTTCAGCTTGTGATCCAGCCATTAATGCATTTGGAATGAGCCTTGCCTTTAAAATGTTACCTGACTGTTGTAATGTAATCCTTATAAGTTTGAGCATTGCCTGTTCAAATTTCATAAAGAGAATAAAATGAAAATTCTCTCCCACTGGAAAATGTATTGATTGAAAAAATTAAGCCATGTTAGAGCATCCCTGCCCATATTAAAATCAGAGCAGTCATTTCACTTGGCAGTAGCTGGTAGAAGCAGTAAAACCGATCCTAGTAGCTGAAGGATCTGATAACTGAGCTGTCCCATGATCAAGCCAGTACTGTTTAGAAACTCCTAGTTATATGAATAGATATTTAATAGGCCAGGCGAGGATAAGTGCAAGTCTTGTTTTGGTTAACTCCTACATGTGAATCTAAATGAAGCATGAATGAGTTTGTGTAACTTTCCTCAGGGTTAAGAGGAGGTCACAAAGGTTCCATTCCTTGGCCTTGCACCAATTTTGTGAAGTTGTGAGTGAGCACCGCAGGCTCATGGGAGTTTAACCAAATACCTGCTGCGTATTATAGTTCAGTAAGACTTTTCTGCTGAGATCTAGAGTAATAAAAGGTGAAGACAAAACAAAGCTAGAGTTCAGTTTTTTGAAAGGAGGGGATTTGATAATGTTGCTTCTGCAGTGAGGTCAGGCCATGAGCATACGTTTCTGAAATTACAGTGATCTGACTGGAAGGATCACAGTTGAAAGGGGCTACTGTTTTGTCAGATGGTACATTTGATGAAGTAATCATCAAATTAAATTGCCGCCACTTCCCACAGGCTTGTGGCTGTGAGTGAGTGCAAAGGAACAGGTGGCAGAACATGCTAGAATGCGAAATTCATTACTCCCAAGTTTCGACGGGCTGATGTCATGAGATGTGCAGTGACCTTTGGGCAAGAGATCTCATTGAAGTATGGCTTCAAACAAAAAAGAGTTGGCAGAGGATTTTCTGAATATTTTCTCAGCCTCTGCTGTTCCATTACCTAATTGTGAAGATTGAGTCCCACATACACGCCTCTGTTGGAAGAATACTAGGAGTATGGGAAAGAAAAGTAAGAGGTGTGCTCGTGGTTGTGAGTGGTAGCATCCCTGCCTCTGAGCTAAAAGGCCTGGGGTCAAGTTCTGTCTGCTCCAGAGGTGAATAATGATATTGCTGAACAGGAAGATCTGAAAATATCTTTCAAGTGTGGGTTGCATTGACTTGGAATCTCAAGGACTAGTATCCAAAGGATAATGGAATAAATCTAATCCACTGATAGTGAGCCTTTCTTTCACCACACCGCTCCACACTACCTCAACCCCCCCACCCCAAAAACATATATACACTCTTCTAATTCTGGCCTCTTAAGTCTCCCCAATTTTAATTGCTCTACGATTGGTTGATGATATCCCAAGCTCTAGAATTCCTTCCGTACATCTCTCCACCTCTTTGTCTCAATTTCCCCCTTTAAGTCACTCCTTCAAATGCCCTCTTTGACCAATGTAGTAGTAACAATGATGTAGTATCTTCTTATGTGCCCCCATGTAATAGTTTGTTTTAGAATGCTTCTGCGAATCAGCTTGGGATGTTTCTTCACGTGAAAGGGTGCTGCATAAAGTTGTTGTTGTTCATCATTTCACATTGTGAAGCTGCAAACTGGGGGTCAGATACCTGCAAGCAAGTAAGTCATTTATATTTACAAGCATCCTGAGGCCATCATCCAGTATACTTTGTGCATTGTCCAGGTCCACATTTGTTTACAGTTTGACTTGGATTTGGGGGTTGGAAGGAGTCTAGAGCTGGGAAAGGAACTTAGAAAAAACATGTAGTCAGCAAGTTTCAATGTGAAAGAGACTGCAAAGGGAAATAAAAGACAAGAGCCAAGCTACAGCTAAATAGTATGTCTTGCATGACTACAGGATGAAGCTGCAAATTGCAGTTTTGATACTAAAGTTATTTTTCCTAGTATGTTTTAAACATAAGGAAATGGTAAAAATGAATTCACATTTCTGAGTTCTACCTCAACAGTTAAAATTAACTAGTAAGAAATAGGATCCTCCTCTGCCATTCGGTACAATCATAGCTGATCTTCTGCTTCGTCTCCACTCTCTCATTTAGCTTCCCTTATCTCTTGATGCCCTGAGAGAGACCAAAAATCTTCCTGACTCAACTTTAAATATATTTATTGATGGAACATCCACAATCCTCAGAGACATCAAATTCTAACAGTTCACAACACTTTGATCGACTTAAGTGGTTGGCCCCTTATCCAGAGAGAGTACTCCCCCTCCCAATTTTAGATTTCCCAGCCAGATTTAGCAACCTCTCAGTATCTACCATGTCAAACCCCTCTGTAATCTTGAAAATTTCATCAGGGACATCTCTCTTTCTTCAAATCTCCAGAGAATGTTGGCCCGTTCTACTCAGTCTCTCATCACAGGACAACCTTCTCAACGAAGGGGCCGTTTAATGCTCCATATGCCACATTGTTGGCCAATCTTGTTGCAGCCTTTTTGTATCTTTCTCATAGATGGTATTTCCACATAGCTTTGTATCATCAGTAAACTTAAATTATTCTCTATCTCTTTATCCATGTCATTAATATTGATTGTAAGTAGTTGAAGCTATACTAAACATAGTTGCCAACTTGAAAATGCCTAATTTTCCCTGCTGTCTGCTTCCTATCAATCAACAAATCCTCCAGCTGGGCTAATATATCACCCTCAACTCCATGAGCTCCCACCTTGTGTGTTTGTTTATTCATTCATGGAGCATGTAGGTTTCTGGCTAATCCCTAATTGCCCAATCTCTTTTTGGGGCTGGAACCACATGTAAGCCAGTCCAGATAAGGATAGTTTTTGCCTTCCCTAACGTACATTAGTGAACATTAGGTGGGATTTTACAAAAGTTAACAATGGTCATCATTATGCTCTTAATTACAATTTTTAAAATACATTCATGTTCTATCATCGTGGGATTTGATCCCAGGTCCCCACATTACCTGGATCACTAGTCTAGTGACAATACCACTAGGCCATTGCCTTCCCTAATTATTAACCCTTGTGAGACACCTTATTGAATGCCCCTAGTATACTACAGTTACTAGTCCCCCTTTATCTACCCTTCTTATTCCATCCTCAACAAACTCTATTAAATTTGTCAAACTGGATTTCTCTTTCATAAAACAACGTTGGCTTGCTGTAGTAATATTGTTTTTCCCAGTGTATTGCTAAGTCTGCCATACTGATAGATTCCAATACTTGCCCCAACAAGTGATGTCAAGCTAATTGACCTGCTTTATCTCCACTCCATTTTTTGAATATCAGTATTATATTTTCTAACTTCCAATCTGCTGAGAACTTTCCAGAATTTTGGAAAAGCACGGCCAGAATGTCCACTATATTTGCAATATTTCTTTTAGAGTTCTAAAAGAGACCAATTAGTATAAGTTTATGTGCCTATTAATATATTGTTTGCATGTAATAGTTAGCTGCAATTAGGTTTGTTAGATTCCTCAATACCATGATATCCATGGAAGATAACATAAGCACTGCCACGTCAGGTAAAATATTCACTGGAGCCAAAACTAGATCATGGTTAGCAGCACTGGCAATCTAATAATAAAAACTACAAGATCTCATTGGTAGACAGTTGGAAAACTAATTGAAGACCAGCTGAACAATAATTCTGGACGTCAGAAAATCAGCCAATTTGAGTTTCAAATCTATGTGAAGATTAAAGTCCCCATAATTATTGCACTGCCTTTTTTCCAATGCCCTCATTATCTACTGATTTACTCTCTATCTTACAGTATAGCTACTCTATGGGGCCTATAAACTATCCCATAAGTTTTTTTTTCCCTCATGTTATTTCCTAGTTCCACCCATATGGATTCTACATCTTCTGATCCAAGATCATTTCTTGTTATCATACTTACACCCTCCCAGGCAGTGGTTTCCAGATCCCTCGTACCCTCTGGTTGAACACAATTTTCCTCAAATCCCCTCTAAACCTCCTGTTTTTCGCTATAAAATAATGCCCTTTTATTATTGAGCATTTGACTAAGAGGAACAACTGCTTTCTATTATCTTGTCCATACCCATCATAATCCTCTACACCTCAATCAGGTTCCCCCTCAGCTTTCTCTGCTCTTAAAAAAAAACCCAAGCTTATCCAGCCTCTCTTCATAGCTGAAATTCTCCATTCCAGGCAACATTCTGGTGGACCTCCTTTGCACCCCTCCAGTGCAATCATATCTTAACTATAGTGTGGTGACCAGAAAGATTGTAAAGCTCTTATGAAGATGTCTGTGGATAGTTAAAGATTATACCAATTAACCTCTATTTCTTAATGCATTTGTTTTGTTCTGAATACAACATGAATTTAAACAAATAGCCATTAATTTTGCCATTATTTCCCCCTTGACTTCATTTGCTGCTATTTTGCTAAATTTATATACCCTTCTCCCATCCTAGATAGTGTTATCCAAATAGCTACACTGAAATGCTGTCATATCCTTTTGCTTTATAGTCTTCCATTTCCTCACCCTCAAACCCTTTCCCACCACCCCCCTCCCCATTAAGCTTAAAGCCCTGCCCACAGCCTCAGTTTTCAATTCACCAAAATAGTTCAATCAAAGCCTGTCTCAGCAAAACAGCTCCCGCCTAATCCTGTACTGGAGTCAGTGTCCCTGAACTGAAACCCATTCCACCCACGCCAATCTTTGAATTAGGCATATAACTTCTTGACTTTATTACCTAATGCTAGTTAGCCTGTGACTCAGGTAGTAATCCTAAGATTATTACTTTGGAGGGTCTGCTTTCTAATTTAATTCCTGTCTGTTCAACTTTTTTCAGCAGAACCTCCTTTCCAGTGATATCAATGTCGTTGGTACCAACATGGGAATGACAACAACTAGAATTCTTCCTTCCCACTTCAAATTCCTCTTCAGCCCTGAGAAGGTATGTTCAGCCATGGCACCAAGCTGGCAACACAGCCTTTAGAACTTGCACTCAAGGTTGTTGTGGTCACTTCACCCATCCTCCAGTCCACACAGCTGGAACGAACCTCATAAATGCAGGGGCCAAGGCTCCTCCATTCCTACACCTTGAATGCCCAAATCTGCCACACTTGCAGTCTCACCCTCCCGTCCCTGATCACAGACTAAATTTGAGTTTAAATTGCCCTAGTCTGAGGGCTGTGACCGCCTCATGGAGCAAAATGTTGAGGTAATGTTCCCCTTCCCTGATGTGGTGCTGTCCTGTGGCTTGGACTCCAGCTCAGATTCAACGTTCGTCCATCTGCAAACACAAAAGACCTGTTTACCCTGCTGTTTTGTGTTTACTCTGGATCACTTTGATGTCCAGCAAGTCCCACATACTGCAAAGGCAACACACTACCTCACCTGCCATCTCTATTGTGTTTAATTTGCTGCATTAATTATATATATATATTTTTTAAAGTATCAACTTATACTTGATAAGCTAATTTTACAAAATAGAGATGATAAAGGTGAGAGACCTAAACATAAGCTGAAGGTCTTACTTCTCCTTTAAATACTAAACATAGTCACCAATCCTGTTGAAATTTAAACTTAGAAATTTAACTTTGAAAAGACATAGCGTGTTGAATTTCCACTTTGAAGAAAATTCCCAGATATACTCATGCAGCCTTTATCTTAGGCCTTCGACAAGGTGCCGCATAAGAGGCTACGGCATAAGATAAGGATGCATGGCGTTAAGGGTAAAGTATTAGCATGGATGGAGGATTGGTTGACTAACAGGAAGCAAAGAGTGGGGATAAATGAGTGCTATTCTAGCTGGCAGTCAGTGACTAGTGGTGTGCCTCAGGGATCGGTGCTGGGACTGCAATTATTTACAATTTATATAGATGATTTGGAGTTGGGGACCACGTGTAGGGTGTCAAAGTTTGCAGATGACACTAAGATGAGTGGCAGAGCAAAGTGTGCAGAGGACTGTGAAACTTTGCAGAGGAACATAGATACATTGAGTGAGTGGGCAAAGGTCTGGCAGATGGAATACAATGTAAATAAATGTGAAGTCATACATTTTGGTAGGAGTAATAGTAAAAAGGATTATTACTTGAATGGTAAAAAGTTGCAGCATGCTGCTATGCAGACGGACCTGGGTGTCCTTGTGCATGAATCACAGAAGGTAGGTTTGCAGGTACAACAAATAATTAGGAAGGCAAATGGAATTTTGTCCTTCATTGCTAAAGGGATTGAGATTAAAAGCAGAGAGGTTATGTTGCAGCTGTACAAGGTGCTGGTGAGGCCACACCCGGAGTACTGTGTGTAGTTTTGGTCTCCTTACTTGAGAAAGGATGTACTGGCACTGGAGGGGGTGCAAAGGAGTTTCACTAGGTTGATTCCGGAGTTGAGGGGGTTGGCTTATGGGGAGAGACTGAGTAGATTGGGATTATATTCATTGGAATTCAGAAGATTGAGGGGGGATCTTATAGAAACATATAAAATTATGAAGGGAATAGGTAAGATAGAAGTAGAGAGGATGTTTCCACTGGCAGGTGAAGCTAGGACAAGAGGGCATAGCCTCAAGATTAGAGGGAGCAGATTTAGGACTGAATTGAGAAGGAACTTCTTCACCCAGAGGGTTGTTAATTTATGGAATTCCTTGCCCAGTGGAGTAGTTGATGCTACTTCAGTAAACGTTTTTAAAGATAAGGTAGATTTTTTTTGAACAATAAAGGAATTAAGGGATACGGTGAGAACGCGGGTAAGTGGATCTGAGTCCACGAAAAGATCAGCCATAATCTTATTGAATGGCGGAGCAGGCTCGAAGGGCCGGACAGCCTACTCCTGCTCCCAGTTCTTATGTTCTTATGTTCTTCTGTCTTACTCGGATAAAAATCTCCACTCACACTGACTGAGTGTCCTTATTGTCTGAGAGTCATTAGACTCAAAACATTAGCTCTGTTTCTTTTGTCATAGATACTGCCTGACCTGCTGTGTTTTTCCAGGACTTTCTGTTTTTATTTAAATCAGCAGCTTTTGTCGTCATTTTCATCAGGGATCATCGCATAACTTATCAGATACATTGTTATTAATTGCACACAATGACAGGGTCGGGTTTGAGCTCAAAGCCATTTGGTTGTTAATCCAGTACCATAACCACTTCCTGCATTCTTTAAGTAACTATATAAATTTCTCATTCATGTGTGCTCTGGCCTAAGGCAGGATCTTGATTCATTGTCTGATTATGCTTCAGCTTGAGTCATTTCCTTGGTGGTTCGCCATTCAGGGACAGGACAAGGAGACAGATTCCAAGTCTGTCTCCACAGCAAAATGAAGGAAAGCTACACTGTTGGCATTAATCGCAACCACGCATCAGCAACCTAGCCAACTGAGCTAACAGGTGGCCCAGGCATTACATTACAGTGTCCAAACTGACAGGTTTTGATATGGTGCAGCAGACAGAAAAATAAGAATGCAAAAAAATTAGGTTTAGGAGAAAAATAACTTTCAACTACTTCGCTCTCCAGAAAATGATTATAGATTTTGTCACATCTTCCTCAGCAATTTGTCAGTTTTGTTTGCCTGGAAGGTGAAGAGGAAGTATAAGATGGTTTGAACTGAAAACAACGGAGAAGAGTCACTGATAAGAAGGACCGAGTCCTGTAGTAACTCTGTAGATCAGAGATCAGGTAGATCTGGAAAAGATATCATTAGATGTTAAAGAGTCAATGATGAGCCACGTTGCATACAAAAATTATTGCATTAAAAATGCAACTGGTTAACAACAACTGTAAGATAGAGAATCCTAAATTGACCTGCTTTTATACCAGTCAGCTGTGACTGCCCAGTGTGGTAGGGATTGGAACTGGAAGACTGTGTGCTGAAGAAGGTGATGGTCTGATATTCTTGAAAGGCGAGAATAGTTGTTGCATGTTTGACATGGCCAGGCTAGAGGCTAATATAATAATATTTTGATGGTCCTACATGAAAGCAGATGTGAAACAAGAAGAAAAATTCTGAAGATTCATCTCTCCCAAAATGAGAGAAGATTTTCCAAACTTGCCTTTCGAAAACCACCAGCAAATATAACATAAACGCAATAAATTTTCAAATCACTGGACCAGATGCTGTACGCAAGCTTTCTCAAGATAACTTTGGCATTACGTATGAGGATATAGATACACTCTTCATAATAAATTTAGTAGGCATAAGACCTTTATCTCCTTCTGAATGATTTCATTAAGTTATTTTCTGTGGGATTTGTCCAGATAATGCAACACAGTGGAGCAGATTTTGCTCTCAAAATATCAATGAGACTGATGGTATTCATTGTTATTCATGCACAAATAATATAGGAGTTTCATGTGAACAGCAAGATGTAGGCTTAAACACCGATATACTGAAGGTAATGCCTGAGTTACACTGCTCACCAGTAGCTTGGCAAAAGCAGTATCTTGCTGTCTGAGTCACCAAAGACTTGCATTTAACAGAGTGAAGTTGTTGATTTATGTGCTAGATATGAACAAAACACGCTACTGGGAATAAGATCTTGTCATTTTAAGTCTCAGTGCCTTTTAAGTATTGTGACATGTTAATTAGTGCTTTCAACCTCTTTTGCCTGAAAATCAACCGTTCACATCTTTTTTAATTCATTCACGGGATGAGGGCAAGGCTAGGCCAGCATTTATTGCCCATCCCTAATTGCCCAAAGGGAAGTTAAGAGTCAACCATATTGCTATGGGTCTGAAGTCACATATAATCCAAAGCAGGTAAGGATGGCAGTTTCCTTCCCTAAAGGACATAAGTGAACCAGATGGGTTTTCTTCAAACCATCAACAATGGGTTCATGGTTATCATGAATATCTTATTAACAGGTTTTATTGAATTCAAATTCTACCATCTGCCATGGCAAGATTTGAAACTATGTCTCTGGATTAACAGTCCAGCAATAATACCACTAGGCCATTGTCTCCCCTAACCCCATAACATATGAAGTCGTGATCTTTAAGATTTAAAAACATAAAATTTAACATTTTAAAATGTTTTCCTTACTTTTTGTTGGTCTGTGTTTTCTCTCTGTTAATTCAGGTTTTCTTTTTTATCAGTATTTTCCTCCTGCATATGAGTCCACCTGTTTAAATTTACAACTTCTTTTCAGTTTTTGCACTGAAGACTTCAAAGTTATTGATCAAGGACATACACCATTTTATGTATTGTTCACCCAAGTCTGAGAAACCTGGTTTCTCCTTCTGTGAATGAACGTACACTCATGTGAAAAGCTAACATAAAATTTGCCAAGCAAAAGCTCTTAAACTTAGAACAAGAGTAAGCCTATCTAAGTATTCTGCCACAACACCAAATTCTGGTTCAATTGTCATTAAACAAAATTGCCCCTTCCATAGAAGTTGAACTCTTGCAAAGTTATTTTATCTTTCATCAATCTGTGTTGTGCCATATCTTTGTTATGGCCATCGTGCCCTGAAATGAACATGAACCTATAGAACAGAGGGAGGGACACTACAACTGTACTGCAAGACTCTTGTGAAACTGTGTTTAATATACAACAGCGATCAAACTATTAATGTTGGTGTCAGCTGCAGGTGCAGGAGCAATATAACTATATTCTTTTGTTCTACATGACACTAAGTGGCATGCTAAAATAATTGTAATCAGCTTTTCACTTTGCTCTTAATAATAATTTGATCAAAATAGCTGTCAGTAGTGTAATTTTAAATATTAGCTCATCTTTTGTTCAGGGAAGTATCTTCAATGGGGCTGGGTATAAGTGAAGGAAACATGACTAAATCAATGCTCACAAGCGAGCAGTTACTGCATTTTTGTGCACAAAACATTCCCCTCTTCCTTTGTACTGTGAGCGATGATTTAAGGCGACCAAAATCAATAAATCAATAAAACCTTTCAGCTTTCAATCTGTTGCCCCCAAAAAGGTGATTTTTGGGTGTTTTGTCATTCATACGCTTTGGTGACAAATCCTTACCATCATCCACGAATAAAATCGATCAACTCTTCCGTTTCATTAAAGGACAGAGAGAAAGCATTTTGTCTATCTAGAGTTCGAAAACAGGGGAAGAGAAAGGACCTGCCAGGCAGTTGTGGCATCAGCAGCTGAAGGTATTAGGAAAGAGGTCAAGTTCAAAGGTCAGCGGTCAAGCAGGTTGTCATCAGTTTCTCACAGCTATCAGACCGGGAAAGCAGCTGCTTCTTATTAGCAAAATCCCTCATGCTGTAAAGAGAGAAGGCCCAGCTCAGTGATGTTGGAGCCAGGAAGCTGTCTCAAAAGCTCATTCCTGAGAGGAGATAAGTGTATACAATAATCTTAGCAGCAGATCCACCTTGATAATGTCTCGTTTAGTCACTTTAACACAATTCATTTTTATTACTCTCCGTAGCTTTCCTATGAATTGATTATTTCAGTTTTATCTTGCAAACTGATGCTATTTTTCCATCTAGATTTGCATCTTTTTTTTGACGATTAGTGCAATTATGCATTTTTTTAAAACTTTACTTCTGTGTGTTTTTTTAGATTGAGAAGCCATGGTGAAAATCGAAGGTCCATGATGCAGAACATCATGAAAGCTGCAGAGAGCAGGAGGAAAGACATATATCACAAGCTGGTGGCACGAAGCTTGGATTTTGTTCAGTAAGAATGCTGAATTCCTCTTTGGCCTTGCGTTTCATTAAAATGTGCAGCTTTCCCTACTCAGTGGGTTCTGCAGTTTAATTTTGCTGCACAAGCCTGCATTCTAAATTCTTAATCCTTAAAATTTTTAAATGATAAAATACGAAACACCATGTTATTTATCTGTTCCTTTACATTCCATTATAAGAGTAGTTTGGGTTAACAATGAAGTATTATATATACCTCTCACACTGCACTCCCTGCTCGTGTCATGGCTACCAGTGCGTGGCTCAGATTCATTGACCTGTGCAGCAGGGGCCACCTTTATACCTCATATTACAGGATCTTGGTGACAATACTGCTGGAGTAAAGCCAGCACAATCCATCGAATGCACCTTAATAGCCATGATTATAGCTTCAACCTTCCAGTGTCCCTCAGAGATGTCAACTCTTTCCAATTGTATTCACTAACAAACTGATTTCCTAGACACTTATTAGTGAGGAAATAGAATGTTATTGTTCATTATTGCATTGCACAACAGTTCCAATAAAAATTAGAGAATCATAGTAGATGCATAGAATCATAGTTTGATCAAGCTTATGCCTCCCAGCTCTTTGGCTGCAAGTTGTGAACCAGGCATATTTCAATCTCTCAGTCATATTTATTTTCAATGTAGATGTCTTCCTTAATGAATAACTTAACTTGCCATTAACCAACTTTGTAGGTTTACAGCAATTGTTTTTAAATCCCATTTCTTGGCCTCTGTCCCAGGCTTATATTCCCCAGCTTTGCAACCACATGATTCATCTGTCAGTTTAAAGGCCAAACCCAAGGACTGGTTGTGAATTTGGTGACAACTATCAACGTGGCACATTCATCTGATCTAAGACTTGGAGTGGCACGTTTGGAGGTAGCATTAAGTGAGCATAACTGTACAATCTTAGATGCCCTGTTCAGAGTTTATTTATTTTAAAGTCAAAGGGAGCTAAAATATTGCATGGGACATATTAAAGAAAGCAGATTCGGTGCTATTCATCTTGAACATTGGTTCTATTTTTGCTCCTACTTTGGTTTCATTCAACGGCCATGGACCAAACTGAGTGGTAGCACTTGTTTCTGAGTTGGAAAGCTGTGTGTTCAAGTATCACTTAAAAGACTTCGCCTAAAATCTAACCTGACATTACATTGCAGAATTGAGGGAGTGCTGCTTTGTTGAAATTGCTGCCCTTTGGGTGACATGCTAAAACAGATCTCAATCTATTGTCTGGAGTGGGTTTCAGAGATTCCACGGCAGTATTTTGAAGAAGAGCTGTGAAGATCTTTTGGTGTCTGGCCAATGTTTATCCTGCTATCAACATCACTAAAATGATTACCTGGTCATTATTTACTTGCTGTTTGTGTGTTTGCATCCAAATTGGCTGTCACATTTCCGAATTTACAACAGCGAGGAGCTAATTGGCTGTGCCGTGCCTCAGAATGGCCTGAGGTTGTGATAACTCCTTATAAGTGCATCTGTCTTGATCTGCTCTTTAAGATGGGTGCTATACTTTTCTCAGACAGTTTATTTAAAAGACAGCCTGACCAAAAACTAGCAAAAATAATTAATTGACAGGCAGCATTTTAAAGCTAATGTATGTTATTCTCCAAGTCACTGTATCTCAGCTGAAATCTACTATTGATTTGCAAGAGCTGTTGACTACCTAATTCTGGACTATTGTTTCCAGCTTGTTGCATCTGCCTGATTGCAAGCATAATACCAACCTGTAACTGGTCTTCAAAAAAACTGTTAATTTGCAGAGGATCATGATTGTTTATAGAAGTATGAAGTGGCAGCATATTTTGTTTGGCAGGCCTCCATAATGTTTTATCATTGGAATCATATTGATATGAGTTTTAAATAGGCTGAAAAGGGATTAAACTGGTTTAGGCCTTAAGTCTGTTCCACCTCTGTGTGATCATATAACCTAAATACTGCTTTTTCCAATAGCCTTTCTGTAATTAACAAAAAAATTTATCAATCTTATATTTCAAACTAATACGTTAGCCTGACATCAACTGCCATTTGTGGAAGACAATTCCACAAACTTGCACATTATCTCCTAATTTCACTCCTAAAGTAACTCGTCCTAATGTTTGGATGATCTTCCCCAATATCTGGACTTTCTAAGTAGCAGAAATAGTTTCACTCTATCTACCTCATCAGTTCCCTTTTATATCCCAATTTCAATTACTTAACCTTCTTATTTCTGGCAATGCAACCTCAATTTGTGTGATGTCTCCTGGTAAATTAACCTTTGAAGTCCAAATATCATGCAGGCAAACGTTGGAGACGTTTTTGAGAGAACATGGGTTTGAATCCCAGACAAACCCTAATTGACTGGCAATTAAACCGCTTGTGGTGAAGTGGTAGTGTCCCTACCTCTGGGTCAGAAGGCCTGGATTCAAGTCCCTGCTCTGAAGTTGTCATAATATGTCTGAGCAGGTTGACAGAAAATATCTATCATCATGGTTAAACAGCATTGTACTCTCTCCAAGGCTAATATATCCTCCCTAAAGGGGTGGTGCCTAGAATTGCTCACATTGCTCCAGACAGGATCCAAATTTGTGCAGCTTTAACTTCTACCTCTTTGTGTTTTAGTCATCTAGCTATCAAATCAAATATTTTATACGCCATTGTGATTATTTTTGATATCTACTTGTCGTATTAATGATCTACACATAAACACCTATATCTCTTTGGGCCTCCACTATTTTACCTTTATCACCATTTTTATTCTTGTTTTTCCAAAGTGGATACCCTTTATATTTGCCTATGTTGAAACCCATTTCCCACAATTTTGCTCATTCTCTTTATCTATTCATATGTCTTTGCAACTTCATGTTTACATCAACATTGTTTATAATGTTGCCTGTCATTGTGTCATCTGCAAATGCAGATATATAGCTCCTTATTGCAACATAAAAGTCATTAAATATGAAAAGCTGTTTAGGCTCCAGCACAGATTCTGATGGCACATCACTAGTTACAATGTGCCAATGTGATTACCTGCTTATTATCTGTACTCTCTGCCTTTTGCTCCTCGGTCAATTGCATAAACAAGCCAAGAATTTACCTTTAATTCCATGAGCTTTAATTTTAGCTTTGTGTTATGAGGGGCTTTATCAAAAGTCTGCTGGAAGTCTGTATAAAAATCACCCATAAAGGTCTTATGGAACAGTGCAAAAAAGGTTTGGATTCACGTCTCATGTACCCAGAGATATATCGTAAGTCAGAATAGAACAATTAAAAATATTTTTTTCAATATCATCTGAAAACATTCCCCTGATGACTACTGTAGACATCTCTTTAAAAAATTCAATCAAATTTATCAAGCATCACCTCCCTCAAATCTACAATAGCTCACCCTGATTAGCTAAATGTTTTGATTATTTTTATTCACCCTGCTCAGATGTTTATTCACACTTCTGGAGCAATTGGGACTTGCACCGAAGCCTCCTGGTCCAGAGATTTTAGAGATCCCCCAGCTAAACATTTTAAAGTTATTTAGTCAATCCATCCTTAAATATGACCTGCAGTCATTTGTTAACAACAGACATGCTAACCAGCCTATAGTTAGGTGATAATGCAGTTATTATAACTCTCTGGTTTTGAGGAAGAGTCATATTCGATTTTCCATTCTAAAGGAAAGTTCAGAAGTGAGGTCTTTGTAAGACTGTTTAAGACATGAGAAATGATCATCTCAGCTATGTTCTTTAAATCACTGGGCTGAACTTATAGCCATCAAGGGGATGAGCAGGCATGACATTTCAAGTTGCCTCCATTCCTACCACCATTCCAGCCCCAGCCCATTTTCCCAGAGACAGAATAGGGGAAGGGTGGGGCTGGGAAGTGCAGCAAGGCAACAGTGGATTAGAATCTTCCCAGCCCCAGAACAACGTGGGCATTGGCCAGTCAGTTGGGAAAATTGGCAGAAATGAGTCTCTCTGCTGAGGAAAAGCATGTCTTTTCCTCCAACCAAGTGTTGAATTCTTGATGAGAATCTCACTAGTGATCAACGAGAGGCCTATCTGCATCCATTTGCATCTCCACATTACCTAACCTTGCTTTGTTTTTCAGCAGTTTTTCATTCTGTCGTCTGTTGGCTAGAAATTGGATGCCAACAGTTGACGTAAACATCAGAGCAGATACCTGTTGGCTCATGGTCATCACTTGCTTATCCAGGCCTCCATCTTGGACAACAGTCACCGACATCTCCATGGCCAGTGACCACCTCGGCTGCCCATCCAAGGATGGTGGCACCAGAGAGATACCAATTTCATTGCAGCCTCATGGCTCATCTCCAGCCCAGCTACGATATGGTTCTGCATATAAGTGCATTCTGCACTTTGGAGCACCCAGTTCCTTTCATGTAATGCTGCTGGTAGGCCACTCTGTGGATGGGGACAGGCTCCCATCTCATGGATTTGACCAGGGTGCACCTCATGGTGCATGGCTTGGTCTCTTTGTGCTCACTCACATTGCATCTACTTGATATTCGCAGCCTTTCTGCCTTGCTTTGCCTTTTGCATCTTGTGCTCTCAGCCATAATGTATAGACTCACAGTACTTGTGCATTATCTTGCCGTTTAACACAAACACAAAGCTAGAGCCTGTTAAAATTGTCAGCAGTGATCAGTCAAGGGGTGGACATGTTGCCATGTGATACCATACTATGTCAATCTTACACCCACACCATGTGCCAACATCACATGCAATAAAAACACTGCATGCACAACAACAAAATGGCAATGTCTGAAGGGAATATTCCTCAGTCAAGTCATAGAATCCCTACAGTGCAGAAAGAGGCTATTTGGTTCATTGAATCTGCACTGATCTTCCACCTAGACCCACTCCCCCACCCCAATAACTCCACATGGGACTAGCCATTTACCACATGGCTAACCTGCCAAACCTGCACATCCCTGGACATTATGAGCCAATTTGTAGCATAGCCAATCCACATAACCTACATGTCTTTGGATTGTGGAAGGAAACTGGGGCACCTGGCCAAAACTCACACAGACACAGAGAGAACATACAAACTCCATATAGACAGTCGCCCAAGGCTGGGATCGAACCCAGGTCCCAGGGTTTCCCAGCAGTTAAAAGCAGTATCCAATGAGAGTCCGGAGGTTTGAACAGTCAGTTGGGCAACTTGGGAAGGTCAGGGTCAGGAGATCTGTATCACTGCAGTCTGGAGAATGGTCAATGCTCAGCTTTGCCGGTCCTGTGCAACCAGTCCAGGGAGTCATATGAAGTCAGTGAGGAAGCCTTGCAGATAACGGTCAGGGTCTGGTCAGCCAGCATTCAGGACTGTCCTTCCAAGTCAGTTAGGGGGTTAGGCCACAGTCAGTCCTGGGTGTCAGCTCAATGAAAGTCATTGGGGTTTATTAGGAGCCACTGCTGTGTTGGGAAAGTTGTGAAGTCAATCTAGGGATTGGAGGCAGCATTCTGGGATATAGAGGGAACAATAATTAAGAAGGAGGAAAACTCAACAAGTAAACCAGGGAGATGACAGTGCATTGCAGGACATGGGTTACTGTGAGAGAGAGGTCACCGACAATCATAACCACCCTGCCTTGATGGGGACACAGCAGAGAGTGATGATTGATGGGACTAATCTAGAGCGCCAGGGCTCAAGGAGTAATGTTAAGAGATGACATCGTTACTCAAAAAGGTGTGAGAGAACATGGGGGAGCTGAGCAGGGTGGACAGTAAGAAAATCAGATGGAGGTTCAGGGAGACACAATGATTATCAGTCAGAGTTTGCAACTCTTTGTGCCAAGAGCAACCTGCTTGCCTTCTATACTCTTATGAATTGTAAATTTGCACTGGAGTGGGTAGAGTAGGTGTTCTTTTGTATTTTCTGTTGAATACATGAGCTGTACTTCTGAATAATGTGAGGCCATCCAAAGGGCAATTGTATTGATCAGGTACTTTCATAGTACAGATTGAAGCCATATGTAATGATAATTTAGCATTATCCTCTATAAGCAGAATATGGAGAACTTCAGCTTTCACCCCATAAACGAAATGCTTACAGTGCCCAACCAGAGTAGAAATCCGGGTCACAATCAATTTTGACCATGTCATTGGTCATTGCAGATTGAAGATAGACATTTCTCTAAAGCAGAAGTAATTCTAGGCAACATTAAGAGAGTCATCTATGGGCCACAATTCACAAAGACAATCCAAGGTCTCATTGGCTTCACAGAACATGAAAGTGATTGTCTGTCACCTTGAACTGTAAATATCCACCAGCATGCTTTTACGTGCAATGCAGCCTTTCCTGAGTGATGTAAGGTATTTGGTGTGTGGGACAAGATATCAGTAAAGTCCCTATGTCAAAGATCCATGTAGAGACATTCTATGACTATCCCAGTGGACTCCTTCATGTTCCAATGTTTGGAGGACTATGCTAAATTGTCATTTGTGAGTGATAGGAATACTGATTGCTTACTTTTCTAAGGACCTGTTCTGTTTGTTATATCCCTCACACAGGTTAATTAGAAATATGACCAATGAAACCAGTCACAGCAACAGTTACCATTGCTGTAGCTGTGATTCAACAAAGGTGCACAGAAATGGATGAGCAACAAATGCACCAACAAGCCCAGCAAGACCAGCAGCAACCTCCAGCACGTGCTGAACAGCTTTCACATGAAAATGTCCCAGCTGAAGGGCCCCTCAGAGAGTACAGGAGGCACAGAAAATATCGTCATCAATAGCACTTTGTTCAGATGAGCAAGGTGCAGTGTTACTGCAGGCTGAGGACATCTTGAGACTCTGTCACAGAACAACATCAACTGCTAGAGTGGAACTTGCAACCTGAAGGAGGGGGTGACCGTCCAATCCCAGAATCCACCAATGTGATAGCTAAGCTATTCTGGCTGCTTCCAAGGATCCACTGGGGACTTGTGCAAGATCTCACAACCCCCGACCCATAGAAGTATCAAGACTGATCCAAATTAT
This sequence comes from Rhincodon typus, assembly GCF_021869965.1. Taxonomy (NCBI): domain Eukaryota; kingdom Metazoa; phylum Chordata; class Chondrichthyes; order Orectolobiformes; family Rhincodontidae; genus Rhincodon; species Rhincodon typus. The sequence goes on along the minus strand of NC_063357.1, from coordinate 19,366,565 downwards.
GTCAGACCACTTCAGCTAGTTTTCCTGTGATAATGTCAGTATTGCAGCCTGGGCCATAGTGTTTGTAACATAGCTTCCCCCAGGTTAAGGGTGCTATAGACTGTACGTACATAGTGTTGAGAACACCATCTCATTCGTGCAGCTGACTTCATCAACACAAGAGAATTCCGTTCCAACAGTTTTGTTTCAAAGTGATGTTTGAATTGTCTTGTAGAAGCGAGTAGCTAGAGATCCTGCAATGTTACTGACTCACAGGAATAATGTGGCCGCCCTTACTGGCCATGTTTTCAGTAGGGGTGGCACCTCCAAACACGAGGATTGGCAAATTCATCACCTTGCTGCCCACCATAAGATGAATCCTGAAATCGAGCTGCCTGCCCACCATTTCTCAACAAACGAGTTAACGGGTGATTGGGCTCGCCAGCAAGCCAATGAACCAGCTTTCACAGTAACCGTGTCAGGAAACAGGAGTGGGGAACCCACTTTTCTTTCTGAAAAGACTAAAAGAATGAAGGGGTGCAATCAGGGGGTGTTGCCTTGCACATCAGGAGCCAATTCCAATATGTTAGCACCTCCAAGTCTTCCACCACCCCCACCTCAAAGCTACCTGATCTTTCCCAGCCCTAAAAGCCTGGGACTTACCTGGCTCTAGAATCCATCAAAAGTCTTCACGGGACTCCTGGCAGTACCGGCAGCACCCACTATTCAATTAGCAGCTCTCAAGGGTGGGATCTCTCCTATACTGTTGGCCCAGCTAATGCTTTATTGTTGTGGAGGAGGGCTTTTTTTTTGTAGCTCTATTGACTGCCACTGATTTTTACAGTGAGGTTGATCAACATGGCCCCTTCACACATGCTGTGAAACTCATTGTTTCTTTGATTTATTACATTTTGTAAGTGGGAATTTTGTGACAGTGAGAATGGCAATGAAAAGTTGAACATTCTTCTGCCTTTCCATTCAGTGTTGATCATTCCCCACGCTGGATACAGCTTGAGTTAACCTTGAAAAGAACTTTCCTGCCCTCGGCCCCAAAGAGGTTCCTGAACACTAACCAGATGAATTTTCCTGAAAGATTCACATTTCTTATAGTGTTATCTTCCTTCATTGTCCTGCCGAATACAACTGTCAGCTTCCTGCCAATTCGCATTAAATTATGAGCAATTTTGAGGTAGGGATTTGCAAACTAAGAGCTGAACCAAGCCCCTACGCAAATTCTTTTCGCAGCGACATCTACAGAAGAGATTGTGTGCAACAAAAAGGGCGACAAGAAATGCAATTCCCAAATCTGCCTCTTACTATAATCTTTACAGTCATTGGAGTGAGTCAGTCCAGTAGTTGGGGCTTCCTTTAGACATGGTCCTAGAAGCGAGAGTCCAGTATTCTACCTAGTCCTTGATCAATGGCCACAACACAATGAAAATGGAAGAAAGAACAATATGTGGAGGAGGGAGGTAAACAAATATATCTTAGTTTGAGGACATAATATCTCAGCAATGATTTTGAGTCCAGTAATTAGGCTCAAGGAATACAAACATAAGAACAAAATAATTGTATTATAATTTTGTGCTCAGGATTAGAATAAATTGAAAGAAAGCTCTAATTTGAAGGAGCTAAATTTTATTAATAAATAATTCTTCCTTGATACTCCTTAGTAATGACATCAATAGCTAAAATGTTTAAGAACTGAATGATCAAGGCTGCTTTTAATCTTTTCCCTTGTTCTGTACAAATTGCTTTTTTAATTAGGATTTATTCCAGGTTTTGCATTTTTATGACAAAAGATAGCCTTTTTCTTTGATCCTTTAATCTGCAGTTTATTACCTATTTATCCACCTTAGGGCAAATCCTCAGGCTAAACATTTTTTGTTAAGTTTATGAGGGCCCCTTATTTTCTCCCTACCCCTACATATTGTCTGAGACCAGGAAAGTTTCAACTCAGCGTGGTTGGATGGTGCCAACTGTAGATTTCCAAAGGGAGCTGCAGTCCATCTTGAAAACCAGGCCTTAAGAACATTGCACTGGCAAATTTCGGGCTATGAGTAGAGTCATCCAGTTAATCTACTGCCTCTAGACTTCTGCAATTTCAGATTTAACTGAGTGGAGTACCCAGGCCAAAGTTTCGCTCAGCGGGGCCTTAAAATTACATTGGGTTCACTGTTACTTTCCATCTACAACACTGGACAAAATTGTTACCCTAGCAACTGAACTGTCATCAAAGAATGGGGGTAGGGAGATGGGAGGAGCTAAGTATACATTAGTACTGTCATCATGCACAGGGCAACACCAACAGAACAGACATTTGGTCCTGATCTCCTTGGAAAACACACCATGCATTGTACGTGATGATATGCCTCATCTCTTAATCCATGGGTTCCTAATTTTTATAGTCTGTTAAATGCTTTTTTAATTTTCACAAAGGAAATATGTATCTTTATTATAGCATGCAAATCAAGTCCTCCTTGGGCATTTGTGTCTGGTGCAAATAAGCAGAATCTAAGCACTCAACAAAATATTTACATATGTTTTGTGTATTACAAAAGTTGCAGGCAAAATTTACATTACAGGAGTTTGGATAAGCATTTCAGTACCATCTAAATTGAACTATCAATGAATATGTTGAGATTATTTAAAAACCCGTGTCTTTCAATGTAATATAAGCACATGATCAAAATATTTTTTTAAATTATAGGCTTAAGTTATGAACTTCATAATTTTGTTTTATCGATGTCAAGATTCTGTAACATGACATCACAGGATACTATGCCTTTAACTGGAATTATTTTTGTCCTAAAATCTTATTCAAGTTCCAAATATAAACACTTGGAAGATGAAAAGTCTTTTGAGAATTGCTTCATTTCGTCGCTCACTACCATTATCGGTTATCTGTATGCGTTACCTATGGTCATCTGTAGAATAGATTTTGACACAATAAATTAGTTTACACTTTAAAATATTTTGTTTCACTCCCAAGGACAAAAGCAAGGTCGTTCGGATCCTGAGTGTTCTGAGAGTGTATCAGGGATACAAAACCATTTCTTCACACCATTGTTGTTCATATCCTCCAGTGCATCAAACTTCATTTCCACTTCAATTTTATCAACCTTCTGCTGTAGTCTCAAGGAGATAGGAAACAAGCAATGACACGAATTAGCCCTGAGATTGACTGATATAGCTTAGCACACCAGCTCAGGGGATTGTGGGTAAAACTCTCGCCTCCTTTTTTTACCTATCTACATTCTGTCAGTCAGCTGTCAGAGGATGTCACCATCCCCTTCAAGCTGACAGACAGTGAAGGAAAGCTTTTGATGGAGTAATTTACCAAATTCATGATACAGGGAGCATCAAAGATGGCAGCTGGGTCAAAGTTCAACTGACTGCTCTAAAGAGTGTGCTGAAAGGTTTTTCTCATAGATCACTATAACTGTCAGGTTTGAGTCATTCACGTGTTCGCCCTCTACTTTCAACAAAGTTGCTGCAAATATCATTTTAGAAGGAGGATGAAAATCAATACATTGTGGAAAATAAGGAATTAGTTTCTTATTACCTGCTGTCAACTAAAACAGAAGTTTCTCGAGAAATTGTACCAAGGTTTTGTTCTTGGCTTTTGCTGAAGATACAAATCTTTTAAAAATCTCATGACAAAATTTTTAGATAGACATAAAAACAGATCAAATGTTTTCATTTTGTGTTCATCTTAATGCAGCTTGGTGGGTGATAGCTGGGAACCTGTGGCCAAGAATTTCATATTCTCCTTTTTAGTGAAAAGTTTTTGACTTCACACAAATATTTCTTTTCTTTAAAAACAAAATAAATATGAAAACACTGATGAAAAATATTAAGGCACCAAGAAATGCTCATGAACTTAGCAAAAAACAAATCAATAAAAACAAATAACCAATGTGGGGAAAAAAATGCATGCCCCAAATTGGAAACCCTCATTATGCTTTCAAAGAGAAGGAATTAAACTGAGGTCATTGTATCGGGAAATGACTGATAGAATCATGTGATGGTTACCTGGAAAAAAGGAAAGATTTAAACATGGTAATGTTTGAAGTATACCAAATGAAAATTGCATTCACCCCAACTTTGAGTGTCTGTGATGTATCTAATACAGCATCAGCATAACTCACTTGGGACTTCCTGCTCTTCCAAAAATAAATTGAAGTCCAAGGATATAATAAAAGAAACCAAGCTAGAAGATAAATTATTCCATTTTCGCATGCACGCACAGACACTATAATAATGTGAATAATTGTTTATAGTTGCATTTAATCCCTCTGTGACCCAATCTCTTCAGTACTGTTAAGTAGCCAAAGGATTTCAGACAAACCTCTTTAGGGCTTTGCTTGTCCTGTATTGACAGTATACAAATTTGAGAATTACACGGAATAAACATGCAGAAATAGGCCTTTCAGCCCAACCAGCTTATGAAAGTATTAATACTCCATTTGCATCCCTTGCACCTCTCCTTATCTAATTGTCATATGAACAACCTATTCTCTTTTCCTTCAGATATATTTATCTGGCTTCCTCTGAAATGTATCTATGTTATGCACTTCTACCACTCCCTGTGGTACCAAGTTCCACATTCTCATCACCCTGATTATTTTTCTGGAATCTCCATTTGATTTCTTATTAACTATCTCATATTGATGGACTCTGGTTTTGCTTTTCCTTATAAGTCTAAACACTCTTTCAATGTCTACTCTATTGAAACCTTGAATATTTTGAAATACCTCCAGAAAGTCACTCTTCAGCCTTCTCTTTTCAAAAGAAAAGAGATCAAGTCTGTTGATCTTTTATTGTTCACTATAACCTCACAGGTTGGGAACCATCCCTTTGAATGTTCTTTACACTTACCCTGGTGCCTCTAAAACTTTCAACAAGATCATGGCCAAATCTAAACGCAGTGCTCTATGTGTAGCCAAGGTACGTAGCAGGTCCATTATAACCTCATGAAATGAATAGATGGTCTAACTAAAGACCTGTGATTTCCTGACTAGTATACTCTGGTCCTCATCAACTATGCCCAATCAGGGAATTAGCCATTACGGTAAGCAGGTGGTGAGGAATCACCTTCTCCCCTTGTATGATTGTATATGATTGTATATTGATAATTTAAGATGCTCAAAGAGTACTTTGTGAAACAGAAGAAATCATATAACCCCTCCAGATGAATACTTGTTTGATCATCATTTGATCATTTGGAAAGAAAGTGATGGAGAATGTGTGTGTATGTGTGGGAGAGAAAAATGATTTGACTCGAGTTTTGCAATCAGGCATTTTGCAGCCATTCTTGGGGTTCATTGTTTTAGCAACACGCAGTCACAGATTCCAGGGAAATTAACGTTTGGCATTTAAAAAATTCGAAGCAAATTTATGTCAATGTATAATACCATTTAAATGGATGATCCAATGGCGATTTTAATTCCCCAAAACAAAAGACAGCCGAACTCACTCATTACATAATTCATTGCCATCTCATTATTGTATGGTTATCTTAGTTCTATTTATATTCTTTTCATGTCTGGGAATGAAGTGTGTGTAATATAGAGTTAAAAAAAATCATTGCAGAGTTGTGGGGTGTTGCCTTGCATGTTCAAACCAATCCAAAGATAAGAAATACAGTTGTTAATACTTTAAATGGTGAGTTTGAATAAGAATAAAAAGTGGATTTATTCTGCTAAACGTAAACTAATGAAACAGTTCCAATTTCTTTTATCTACCATTGTCATCTCTTCCAAATGTGGTTAGTTAATGACATTGAAGACAGTTTGAAACATTGAACTTTTATTTCCCTAACTTCAAGAGGGAGAGAGAAAGGGCATTCTTCCTCTTCTGAGTGAAAATTACTTTTTCACATAGATGAAAACAATTTGTTACATTCTCTCTCTTCAAGAAATGAAGCCAAAATGGAAAGTGAGTTAATTCTAATGAAACAATGTAAAATGACATCATTTATTCAGAAATCATTAATATGTCAGCATTAATATTTCAGCTGAAACATTGCCTGTCATTTTTTTTGCCTGGAATGACTGATAAATCTACAAAACTATGCTGCTAATTTATTGAATATTTATGTGTTATGCCATTTAGAAAGCAGAGTCTGAAGTGATACTAACTAATGTTCTCATGGAGAACATCTCGACAGAAAAGGCATTCAGACGAACTGCAGTTTTAAAAAAATAATGTTCCCATAAAATTAGTAAGAACAACAAAATCGATTGGACGTGTTACCCTTCTCAGTTTTGGTGCAAATAACTCTTCAGGGTCTGCAAAACTACTTTTTACAGCAAAATTCAGAAAACATTTTATTTTACAAGGAGCATAACTAAGATTTTTGACACCTGTGCCTTTTGGTTGGATGATGTTTCAGATATCCAGCAACAGGACAAAATGGCACTGAAGTAGATTGCACGGAGTATAATTCTTTCTCTAGTCTGTTCAATTTGCTTCATCCTCAGATAATCCTGACTTGACGGCATCCATTTGCTATTCCCCATCTCTAGCATTGGGCTGAGATTATTTAGGCATCAGTCTTCTAAACAAAAACATCAAGATTGATTTCCCATCCCCTCACCCACCTAGAGAGCAAACACTCACAAGGGCTTGTGTTGGTTTAAGGCAGAACTTCTGTCCCCATCCATGCAGGAAGTCCCACCTCAGTAAAACACTTGTTCCAGCATTGCTACCAGGAGAAGTAGCCCCCTGTTGGATCTACAAGTATCTCCAACACTGAAGACTCAGAACCAGAGTGAAAGATCAGTAGGGGTGATGTGTGGGTCTGTTTAAGGATAGAGGTAACAGAGAACTAGATGCTGGGAGGTAACATCTAAAGGGCCCAGGATGCCTGTGAAGATACAATGCACCCCCACTCCCCTCCAAGCTAGATGTTTGCTAAATGCTTCTCCCACTGCTGGTTGAATCTCAGGGGCAAAGGAATGAGATCCTTAAGTGACCATTAATTCACCACTTAATGGCTTCAATTGGCTTAGAGATGTGTGAATGCCAAATGGCACACTTACCGCAAGTAAAATTGTGGCAGGACAGATGGGTACTTGATGGATGTGGCACATCTGGCATTTTGCAGACACTCTTGCCCTGGAAATCAACCACCAAGGGTCCATAAAATCCAGCCCCATTAGGTGCCAGTTAAATTTCAGGATAATGCACTTCCAGGGAATTTGCAATTTCTTATCATTGCCGGAGTAAATATTCAGTGAATCGGCTCCCCATCTGTAGAGAGAAAAGAAACAGAGTTAACATAATAAGATGGATTACCTTTCATCAGAATTGGGCAAAATTACAAGTATTTCAGGTTTTAAGCAAGTGAAAGGTGGGAATGGTGGGAAAAGAATCAAAGAGAAGGTCTATTATTGGGTTAAATGATAAATGATAAAGCGATTGGCAATGCAGGGATAAGGGGAGTGGTAAATGGGGAGATACGAAAACAAGAACACACACTAGGAAGAGATTTGAATGTCGGAAAGACAATATCAAGACATAAAACTAAAACCCAACAAACAAAAGGAATCAAAATAGGACTGACGGTATGAACTGAAGTTATTGAACTCATCAATCAAATTATAAGATTCTGTTCATTAAGCGTATGTTGTGCTTTTGGGGACATCACAGGAGCAGAGGACAGAGACATCAGCTTCAGAGTGAAGTCAATAATTAAATTTACAGACAACCAGAAGGTGCAAGGTCACGTATGTGAACTAAATGGAGGTGTTCCACACAGCATTTAGAACATAGAACATAGAACATAGAACATTACAGCGCAGTACAGGCCCTTCAGCCCTCGATGTTGCCCCCGACCTGTGAAACCAATCTGAAGCCCATCTAACCTAAACTATTCCATTATCATCCATATGTTTATCCAATGACCATTTAAATGCCCTTAAAGTGGGCGAGTCTACTATTTTTGCAGGCAGGGCATTCCACGCCCTTACTACTCTCTGAGTAAAGAACCTACCTCTGACATCTGTCCTATATCTATCACCCCTCAATTTAAAGCTATGTCCCCTCGTGCTAGCCATCACCATCCGAGGAAAAAGGCTCCCACTGTCCTCTGATCATCTTGTATGTCTCTATCAAGTCACCTCTTAACCTTCTTCTATCTAATGAAAACAGCCTCAAGACCCTCAGCCTTTCCTCATAAGACCTTCCCTCCATACCAGGCAACATCCTGGTAAATCTCCTCTGCACCCTTTCCAATGCTTCCACATCCTTCCTGTAATGCGGTGACCAGAACTGTACGCAATACTCCAAGTGCGGCCGCACCAGAGTTTTGTACAGCTGCAACATGACCTCATGGCTCCGAAACTCAATCCCTCTACCAATAAAACCTAACACACTGTACGCCTTCTTAACAACGCTATCAACCTGGGTGGCAACTTTCAGTGATCTATGCACATGGACACCGAGATCTTTCTGCTCATCCACACTACCAAGAATCTTACCATTAGCCCAGTACTCTGTATTCCTGTTACTCCTTCCAAAGTGAATCACCTCACACTTTTCCGCATTAAACTCCATTTGCCACCTCTCAGCCCAGCTCTGCAGCTTATCTATGTCCCTCTGTAACCTGCAACATCCTTCCGCACTATCCACAACTCCACCAACTTTGGTGTCATCCGCAAATTTACTAACCCATCCTTCTACGTCCTCATCCAGGTCATTTATAAAAATGACAAACAGCAGTGGCCCCAAAACAGATCCTTGAGGTACACCACTAGTAACTGAACTCCAGGATGAACATTTCCCATCAACCACCACCCTCTGTCTTCTTACAGCTAGCCAATTTCTGATCCAAACCGCTAAATCACCCTCAATCCCATGCCTCCGTATTTTCTGCAATAGCCTACCATGGGGAACCTTATCAAATGCTTTACTGAAATCCATATACACCACATCAACCGCTTTACCCTCATCCACCTGTTTGGTCACCTTCTCAAAGAACTCAATAAGGTTTGTGAGGCACGACCTACCCTTCACAAAACCGTGTTGACTATCCCTAATCAAATTATTCCTTTCTAGATGATTATAAATCCTATCTCTTATAATCCTTTCCAACACTTTACCCACAACCGAAGTAAGGCTCACTGGTCTATAATTACCAGGGTTGTCTCTACTCCCCTTCTTGAACAAGGGGACAACATTTGCTAGTCTCCAGTCTTCTGGCACTATTCCTGTAGACAATGACGACATAAAGATCAAAGCCAAAGGCTCTGCAATCTCCTCTCTAGCTTCCCAGAGAATCCTAGGATAAATCCCATCCGGCCCAGGGGACTTATCTGTTTTCACACCTTCCAGAATTGCTAACACCTCCTCCTTATGAACCTCAATCCCGTCTAGTCTAATAGACTGTATCTCAGTATTCTCCTCGACTACATTGTCTTTTTCCTGTGTGAATACTGACGAAAAATATTCATTTAGCACCTCTCCTATCTCTTCGGACTCCACGCACAACTTCCCACTACTGTCCTTGACCAGCCCTAATCTTACTCTAGTCATTCTTTTATTCCTGACATACCTATAGAAAGCTTTAGGGTTTTCCTTGATCCTACCTGCTAAAGACTTCTCATGTCCCCTCCTGGCTCTTCTTAGCTCTCTCTTTAGGTCCTTCCTGGCTAACTTGTAACTCTCAAGCGCCCTCACTGAGCCTTCACGCCTCATCTCTACATAAGCCTCCTTCTTCCTCTTGACAAGAGATTCAACTTCTTTAGTAAACCACGGTTCCCTCGCTCGACCACTTCCTCCCTGCCTGACAGGTACATACTTCTCAAGGACACGCAGTAGCTGTTCCTTGAACAAGCTCCACATTTCAATTGTGCCCAGCCCCTGCAGTTTCCTTCTCCATCCTATGCATCCTAAATCTTGTCTCATCGCCTCATAATTGCCTTTCCCCCAGCTATAACTCTTGCCCTGCGTTATATACCGATCCCTTTCCATCGCTAAAGTAAACGTAACTGAATTGTGGTCACTATCACCAAAGTGCTCACCTACCTCCAAATCTAACACCTGGCCTGGTTCATTACCCAGTACCAAATCCAATGTGGCCTCGCCTCTTGTTGGCCTATCTACATACTGTGTCAGGAAACCCTCCTGCACACATTGGACAAAAACTGACCCATCTGAAGTACTCGAACTATAGCGTTTCCAGTCAATATTTGGAAAGTTAAAGTCCCCCATAACAACTACCCTGTTACTTTCGCTCCTATCCAGAATCATCTTTGCAATCTTTTCCTCTACATCTCTGGAACTTTTCAGAGGCCTATAGAAAACTCCCAACAGGGTGACCTCTCCTTTCCTGGTTCTAACCTCAGCCCATACTACCTCAGTAGACGAGTTGTCGTCAAACGTCCTTTCTGCCACCGTAATACTGTCCTTGACTAACAATGTCACACCTCCCCCTCTTTGACCACCTTCCCTGATCTTACTGAAACATCTAAACCCCGGAACCTGCAACAACCATTCCTGTCCCTGCTCTATCCATGTCTCCGAAATGGCCACAACATTGAAGTGCCAGGTACCAACCCATGCTGCAAGTTCACCCACCTTATTCTGGATGCTCCTGGCATTGAAGTAGACACACTTCAAACCACCTTCCTGCCTGCTGGTACACTCTATGACACCTATTATCCATTTGATCTCCGCAATAAATCAGATCATAAAGAGAGAATACTCTATATTAGACTGAAAGAAGTACATGTAAATTGCTGTTTAAACTGGGAGGAGTGTGAGGGATCTTAGACAATGAGAAGAGAGGAAGTAAAAAGGTAGGTAATGAAAATCCCAGTAACATGGATAGGTGCCTTTGAAAACAATGAGCTGTTGGAGGTGGTTGAGGAGTAAACCAACCTTTCACAGAGGATATGGTCCCTTGGGTAACTGAAAGGGGAACATCTAATTAATGGTGACATCATAGGGTGTCATAGAGTTGTACACCACAGAAATACTCCCTTTGGTACAACTTGTCCATGCCGGTCAGATATCATAAATTAATCTAGGCCCATATACCAGCATGCAGCCCATATCCCTCTAAACGTTTCCTATTCACATACCCATCCAATGCCATTTATATGTTATAATTATACTTGCCTTCACCACATTCTCTGGGAGCTCATTCCATATACACGTACCACCCTCTGCATGAAACCATTACCCCTTAGGTCCCTTTTATATCTTTCCCCTCTCACCTTACACCTATGCCCTCTAGGTTTGGACTCTCCTACTCTGGGTAAAAGGCCTTGACTATTTACCCTATCCATGCCCCTCATGATTTTATAAACCTCTATAAGGTCACCCCTCAGCCTCCGATACTCCAGGGAAAATAGCCCCAATCTATTCAACCTCTCCCTATAGCTCAAACCCTCCAACTCCAGCAACATCCTTCTAAATCTTTTTTGCACCCTATCTGGTTTCATAACATCTTCCCTACAGACCAGAATCGAATGCAATATTCCAAAAGTTGCCTAACTAATGTCCTGTACAGCTGCAACTTGACATCCCAATTCCTATACTCAATGCAATGACCAATAAAGGCAAGTGTACCAAACACCTACTTCAATACCCTGTCTACCTACAACTCCACTTTCAACGAACGATGAACCTGTACTCAAGGTCTCTTTGTTTAGCGACACTCACCAGGACTCTACCATTAATTGTATAAGTACTGTCCTGATTTGCCTTCCCAAAATGCAACACCTCACATTTCTCTATATTAAACCCCATCTGCCGCTCCTTAGCTATCGGCCCATTTGATCAAGGTCCTGCTGTAATCTGAGATACCCATCTTCACTGTCCGCTACACTGCCAATTTTGGTGTCATCTTCAAACTTCCTCCTATATTCATTAAAAACATTTATATAAATGACAAAAAGCAATGGACCCAGCACTGATCCTTGCTGCACAGTGCTGGTCTGAGACCTCCAGTCCAGAACACAACCCTCCACCACCACCCTCTGTCTCCTGTCTTCAAGCCAATTTTGTATCCAAATGGCTAGCTCTCCCTGGATTCCATGTGATCTAATCTTGCTACCCTGTCTACCATATTGGAAATGATGGAAGTGGTGGAGAATGGTGCATTGAATGTAGAGTCCGGTGAGGTAAAAGCTGAGGTCAAGGGGAACCTATTAGGATTCTGGGAGGGTGGGGAAGGGTTAAAAGCAGAAGTATGAGAAAAGGGACAGAGACAGTGGGGTCATGTCAACTGGAGTTTGGTGAAATCCTCAGTTGAGGAAAAAGGAAGAAGGTGTAAATGGAACATTGATATGGAAAGTTGTATCATAAGCAGAAAAGAAGAAACAGGAAGAATAGAATGGAGTTCTAACGGAAAATGGGATGTAAAGAATAGTAGAGGCAAGTATGGGGTGGAGGTGGTGGTCAGTAGGCTTATAGTGAATATTCTGAAAATGAAATTGAGACAGTGACAGTAATGAAGGGAGTGAAAGAGTTGTTGAAGATGAGGTTGAAAATTGGAAGCCAAGTGATGAAGTTTTCTCTTTCAGAATGAGAGCAAAATGTGACACACAGCAATGTTATATGAGGAGAGGTAGGGGTATGGTGCTGAGCAGAACTGGAATGTGGCATCTTCATTTTATGCCACAAAAAAGGAAGCAAAACTCAAATTCATACTGGCACCCATAGCAAGATGTTTTATTTGGAGGAAAAGGGTGGGATTAAATGAGATACTATTCAATGTGTGAACAAATTCAGCCAGGCAGAGGAAGGTGGTGTTGGATGGAGTCTTCAATCAAGAAGAAAATGGATAGCTGTCAAACTATCCATCTGTCTGTGGAACTGGATAGAAGCCAGCTGTTCAGAGTTGGAGGACCATGAAGCTGGAGACCATTTAGGGAAAATCTCCAGAAGAAATCCTGGAGATAATGTGTTGCTGTTCACTTGCGTCATTGTCTGGGGCCGGGTAAGAGGAACTGTCAGAAAGTTCAGCATTGCAACATTGCTAGATTGGATGACAATAAGACCATAAGAAATAAAAGCAGAAATTAGCCATTTGGCCCATTGAGTCTGATCTGCCATTCAATCATGGCTGATAGGTTTCTCAATCCCATTCTCCCACCTTCTCCCTATAACCTTTGATCCCCTTAATAATCAAGAACCTATATAAATCTGTCTTAAATATACTCAATGAACTGGCATCCACAGCCTTCTGTGGTAATGAATTTCAAAGATTCATCATTGTCTGGCTGAAGAAATTTCTCCTCATCTCTGTTCTAAAGGGTCTTTTCTTTACTCTAAGGCTGTGCCCTTGAGTCCTAATCTCTCCTGCTAATGGAAACATCTTCCCAACGTCCATTCTAATGAGGCCTTTCAGTATTCTATAAGTTTCATTTCTGTCCCCCCTCATCCTTCTAAATTCTATTGAGTACAGATCCAGAGTCCTCAAACATTCCTCATATGTGAACCTCCCCTGGGCCTGCTCCAGGGCCAGTACATCTTTACTCAGATATAGAGCCCAAAATTGTTTGCAATATTCCAAATGTGGTCTGACCAGAGGTTTATAAAGCCTCAGAAGTACACCCCTGCTTTTTTATTTTAGTCCTCTTGAAATAAATGCCAATATTGTATTTGCTTTCCTAAATGCTGACTCAATTTGCAAGTTAACCATCAGAGAATCCTGGACTAGGACCCCATTTGCCTTTGCAGTTTAGATTTCTGAATTTTCTCCACATTTAAAAAATAGTCTATGGCTCTATTCTTCCTACCAAAGTGCATGATCTCAGACTTTTCCACATTATATTCCATCTGTCACTTTTTTGCCCACCCTCCTAACCTGTCTAAATCCTTCTGCAGCCTCCCTGCCTCCTCAATACTACCTGTCCCTCCACCTATCTTTGTGTCATCTGCAAACTTAGCCAGAAAGCCCTTTGTTCCTTCATCTCCATCATTAATGTATAAAGTGAAAAGTTGTGGTTCCAACACCGACCCTTGTGGAACACCACTGGTCACTGGCTGCCATCCCAAGAATGACCCTTTTATCCCCACTCTCTGCTTTCTGCCAGACAGACAATCTTCTACCCATACTGGCACCTTGCCTCTAACACCATGCGCTCTTATCTTACTCAACAGCCTCCTGTGCGGTCACCTTGTCAAAGGCCTTCTGGAAGTCCAAGTAGATAAGATGACTGGCTCTCCTTTGTCTAACCTGCTCATTTCCTCCTCAAAAGACTCCTAACAGATTCTTCATCCCCTTGATGAAATCATGCTGACTTTGTCCAAGTATTCAGAAATCTCATCCTTCACAATGGACTCCAAAATCTTACCAACAACCGAGGTCAGGCTAATCAGCCTTTTATTTCCCGTGTTTTGCCTTACTCCTTTCTTAAACAAGGGGGCTACATTGGTGATTTTCGAGTCCTCTGGGACCCTCCCTGGCTCCTGTGATTCCTGAAAGATCACCACTAATGCCGTCACTATCTCTTCAGCTATCTCCTTCAGAACTTGGGGTGTAGTCCATCTGGCCCAGGGTTTTTATCCACCTTCAGACCCTTCAGTTTTTCTAGCATCTTCTCTTTGGTGATGGCTACCATATTCATCTCTGCCCCGACTCTCTTGGGTGTTTGGGATGTTACTCGTGTCTTCTACCGTGAAGACTGACGCAAAATACTTGGTCAGTTCCTCCATCATTTCTTTGTTCTCCATTGCTACTTCTCCAACATAATTTTCCGGTGGCCCAATGTCCGCTTTTGCCTCTCTTTTGCCCTTTATATATCTAAAGAAACTCTTGCAATCTTTTTTATATTACTCGCTAGCTTACCCTCATATTTAATCTTCTCCCTTATTTCTTTTTTCATTATCCTCTGTTGGTCTTTGTAGGCTTCCCGATCTCCTGGCTTCCCACTGCCTTTCACCACATTATATACTCTCTCTTTTGCTTTTATGCTATCCCTGGCTTCCCCTGTCAGCCATAGTTGCCTCATCCTCCCTTTAGTATGTTTCATTTTCCTAGAGATGAATTTTTGCTGTGTTTCCCGAATTACTCCCAGAAACTCTTGCCAATGTTGTTCCACTGTCTTTCCTGCTAGGCTCCTCTCCAAGTCAATTCTAGTCAGCTCCTCCCTCATGTCTCTGTAGTTGCCTTAATTCAACTCTAATACTGTTACATCTGATTCCAACTTTTCCCCCTCAAATTGCAGAGTAAAATTCTACCATATTATGGTCACTGCCTCCTAACGGTCCCTTCACCCTAAGCTCCCTTATCAAGTCTGCCTCATTGCACAACACTAAATCCAGAATTGCCTGTTTCCTAGTGGGCTCCACCACACGCTGCTCCAAAAAGCCATCTCGTAGCCTTTCCACAAATTCCCTTTCTTGTGATCCACTACCAACCTGACTTTCCAAGTCCACCTGCATTTTGCAATCCCCCATGATCATTATAACCTTGCCTTTCTTACATGCCTTTTCTATCTCCTGGTATATCTTGTGCCCCAAATCCTGACTACTGTTTGGAGGCCCGTACATAACTCCCATTATGGTGTTTTTTGACTTTTGCAGATCCTCAATTCTACCCCACAGATTCTACATCATCTGACCCTATGTCATTTCTGGCTATTGATATAATTTTATTTCTTACTAATAAGGCAACCCCACCCTCTCTGCCCACCTGCCTGTCTTTTCAATAGAATGCATTTCCTTGGATATTTAGCTCCCAGTCCTGATGTCTTGCAGCCACGTCTCCATGATGCCCACTACATCTTACCTGCCAATTTCAATCTGCACCACAAACTCATTTACCTTATTTTGTATACTGCATGAATTCAGATACAACACCTTCAGTCCTGTATTTACCGTTCCTCTTCTCATTGTCATCCCTTTATTCAATGTGCTTGAAGTTAGATTCCTAATCCTTTCCAAACTCCCATTTTGTGTTCTGGAGACTTTCATAAACTCTCCTGAGTTCTCCTTTCTTTTCATTTTTTTCATACTTTTCCATGCAGTTGAATCCACTCCCACAGATGTTAACCTGCTGCTTTGTTTCCCATTGGCCATTATACTTCTTGGTGTTTTACCCTTCCTTTCCCCCCACTTTCTAGTTTAAAGTCCTGTTGACCAGCCTATTTACCCTTTTCGCTAGAACATTGGTCCCAGCTTGGTTCAGGTGGAGAACGTCCCAGCGGTACAGATCCGTCCTGTTCCAATACTGATGCCTACACCCCATGAAAAGGAACCCCTCTTTCCCGCACCAGTCCTTTAGCCACGTATTTACTTCCTTTATTCTCGCATCCCCATGCCAATTTGCGTGCAGCTTGGGTCGTAATCCAGAGATTATAGCCCTTGAAGACCTGTTCTTTAATTTAGTTCCTAGCTCCTGATAATCCCCAAACAGGTCTTCTTTCCTCGTCTTGCCTTTGTTGTTTGTCCCGATGTGGACCAGAACAACTGGATCTTCCCCCTCCCTCTCCAATATCCTTTCAATCTGGTCAGAGATGTGCCTCACCCTGGCATTGGGCAGGCTTGCGGGACTCTCTAACCTGCTTACAAAGGATGCTATCTATTCCCCTAATTATAGAATCCCCTGCAACTACCATTTGTCTTTTTGCTCCCCCCTCTTGATTGGCCTCCTGTACCAAAGTGCTGTGGTCAGCTGGCTTATCTTCCCTACAGCCCTGTTCCTCATCCAACACAAGGAGCAAGTTTGGACAACGTCAAGAACAGAGGGTCTTCTGTTCCTGAATGCAGGATCCCTCTACCTGCCTCACTTGCAGCCATACCCTGTTGTCCCTGACCACTGACCAAATTTATGGTACTTAATCTACCAAGTGTGACCGCCTCCTGAAACAAAGTGTCCAGGTAACTTGTCCCCCTCACAGACGTGCTGCTGTGTCTGAAACTCGGATTCCAGCTCATCAGTTCTGAGCTGAAGCTCATCCAGGATCCAACACTTGTTAGGACTGGACTTGAGGGAACAGAGTGCAGAGGAAGAAATGTTAAAATGAGTGAGGGGAGAAGAGAAATTGAGGTGGCTGATATCACACTGGAAGTTACAAATGTATGATTACTCATTGCTGAGATGAAATGGTTAATTTCTTGGAGAGTTTTCTAAATTTCATGAAGAAAGCAGAACAAATTGTCATCTGAGTCATTCTTTTTTTGAGGGATATGTTTGTTTTATATATCATGGCATTAATGGGTCACTTTCTTTACATTTTAGATTCTTTTCCTTGCAGCAGCAAAAAGTGTCATAGTGACAGGCGAGAAGTTCATTCGAAGTGAAATGTGATCGTTTCCACAGCAGTACATCAGTTTGGAGAATAGAAAGTTTCAAGTTCACAGAGTGATAATGGAGCAGGAGTTCCTATGGATTTTGGTGGAAATCGCTGCAAGAATAGGCTCTCATCATTTCTTCATTACTAAAAGTTTATAAAGCTAAAGCTATTTAGCTTTCCTCCATGAAAAGTGACCAAATAGGTTCATCACAGCAAATTTCCCTCTTCATACAAACATCAAAGGCAATTTGACGAAAATAAAGACGAAAAGAACTGAAAATGCTGTAAATCAGAAACAAAAACAGAAGTTGCTGGAAAAGCTTAGCAGGTCTGGCAGCATCCTGTCTCTCTTCGTCATCAAAATTCTTTCTAACTCAGCCTCGAATATATAGAGTGACGCAGCCTCAACTGCTCTCTGTGGAAGTGAATACTAACCATGAATGACTCTTGAATAACTCATCCTCATTCCCCTCACATTCTCGAAACACTAATTGCATTTTTTACGTTTTTCTGCAGATTGCCAATCACCAACACACAACACAACCCAACCAAACATGATTCCCTCATTTATCACATTCCATATTATAACAAAAAGTTTGTTGTTGTGGAAATGAGGAAATGCATGGTATTAGGAGGAAAGCGATTCTTAGTTCTCAAACTTCTTGATGCTGAGAACAAGATGATTTGGCTGCTTCTTTGCTTTTAAATAGTCTATAATTCAGCCAAACGATAAAGGAGGCAGTTTTAATAACATAAATGCGAGCATCCAGTACACGTCTGCCACTCTCCCACAGTCTGAACTAAACAAGCACCAGTGTAAAAAGTGCCTGAAGGGCATTGTTGTACTGCAGCTTAGAGTTCAGTACCTGCTGAGAGTAACATGGGCCAGCAAACCTAAGTTACACTGTGTCACTTTATCCTGAGATAAGACAGGTACACATGCACAGAACTGCACTCATCCATGTGTTCATTGAATCTTTAATATTTAGCAGGGAAGGGGTTTAAAAGTTAATATATTTTTACTGCCCAGGTGTATCAGCTACAGATATACTGTTAGAATGCATAAAACCAAACAGCAGAGCATCCATCTCTTGCCTAAATTTGAAACAAGTGACCTCATGCTGGAATTACACAACACAATTAGAGGTCAGTGGGAAGCCAAAACCACTGAAGGTTGAGTAGAAAAGCTGACCTATCTATTACACATCAGCCCAATCTCCACTCAATAAGGTGATTGCTATGTGACATGTTTAACCATTTATGCTTCAGCATAATTCTAAGCTCAAACTATTACTATCCACCTTTTTAAATTTTGCATCTTTTAAAAAGTTAACCTCAAATCTCAATTTTTCAATACACTATGGTAATTTGCAGGAAATTGAAAATATTGCAGCAAGTGCAAACTTATAAAATGTTTTCTATTTTTATCCAGTTTCCTATTCTTCACTCCTCATTCCCTCCTATCATCATAAATCTTAGATAGTTGCATGAGTGTATGTTCTCTTCCTGCAATAATAGACATGGGCTCAGAGTCCAAGATTCATGTTATGAACTGTTAAAATAATTTTTATATTGACTTGCTGTTTCTGAAGGTCCTTTATTCAGCATTAATTAAATCTGAGGAAACCTTTCTTACAACTCCTGTGTGATCATTTTAGAATAATTGATTGCATCAGCACTTTGTAATCTGGGAAGGCTGCAGCTCAGTCTCAAGGTGTGTGCCCAGCTTTATCTCTAGACTAATAAAAATGTACAACATTCAAACTTAAATGCTGGTGTTTTAAGGATGTACTTTTATAGTCAGAATTGAATATAAAGCCAGAATATATTTCTAAAGAGTTTAAACAATTCTGAATTCAGAAAAGAACTTTCATTAAGTAGCAGGAATTAGAACATTATTTTCCATATCTTTCAAACCATTCAATATCTGGCAATAGAGATCCAAAGCTTGATTTGTTTCTTATTGAAGACAATGAGAGCTTTAACATTACTTTTTTTTGCTGATTTCATGTTTTCTTTATAAAAAAAAATATACTCAGGGCTTTCTAATGCAATATTGAAACTGCCCAGATACATTTGTTTTATCTCCTTGTGGTTTTAAGAACATTCTCCTCTTCTTTCAACCCACCCCCCACTTTGCTTTAAATGTTTCTTCTGCACATGGTTTTATAGTCTTCCTGTTTCTATTTTATCATCCAACTGCCTCATTTTTGCTTCAAAGACACTGACGGAGCTGTCTTGTCACCCCGATACATTTATGTAGCATTGCCACTGAACACAGCTAGAGATTGCCTTACGTTTTGCCCAAGCCTTTAAACAACAGATTAAACAAAATATCTCTCCCATTCAGGGTAAACTCCAAGCATTTTCTTTTCATTTATACAAAGGATTGTCATAACTCACTCAGGCCAGTAGACTCATGAATGATGGATCTTTCACACTCATGAAAGAGCTACTATAACTCATTGTCCCAAATGGGATATCCTCCCTGGAATAAAGCACTGATTTATGATCATTTAAGTACTGTAACTAGGTGAACTAACATACGGAATCCTGCATGTTTACATCCAATACTAAAGCCATCATTACCCAACAAAATGTTAACATATTTATGTTATTTGTGATCTAATTCTCCTTCATTCCTGTTAACCCTTCAAAATTTGCTAAAGATAATAGTGCATTATAATACTACTTCTGCAAGGATCAACTCTTAACCACATCAAATAGCTCATAAAGGCCCTGAGTCATTGTATGATATAGATGAGGCATTTACGTCACCATTGGAATAACCCAGGTTCTAAGTATTATAGACATATTTTAACAATATTCCAATTGACCCACAATGTGTCAAAGAGCAAAGATGGGCATTTCACTTTGTGAAGATTTAACTATCAGTGAAATGTGTGAAAACAGAGTTCAGCTATGATATAAAATGAAATGGTATCATTAGCTTTTTAGCTGTACTCGTCAGGCTTCTTTTTGTCTTTATTGTAATAAGTCCACCTCTTGTTGCTGAAATTAATTTTAGTTCTACTTAAGCCTAGGCTACTGTGCAAATTTATTTCTTCATCGCTGTTTGACGGAACCTTCATGGGCTATTTGGGAACAGGAAGCATTATGGACCATAAGCAAATCATAGGACATCAATAAGCTTGTACATGTGTTAGATAGTAAATAATTGTATTGGTGTGTTTAGATTTCAGTTTGTGGTCTAAAATTGTTTTTAAATCATAATTTAGTTCCAGAATCATTTTATTCCCTAAATGCATTCCTATAGGAGTTGGGGGTGGGGAGTCTCTCAGTTGCTAGTTAGCTAGCACATTGTTCAGAATGACACCAACAAAGCAGGTTCAATTCCCACTCAGACTGAGGTAGACTTGGGACCTGCCTTCTCACTGTCCCTGAGTGGAAAGTAATGGCAAATAGCCACTGACAAAAACAAAACGATAAAGAAAAAGCTTTGGCTGAAACATCAGCAGACAATGAGCCAAGGGACCGCTTTGAGACAGAGCACACATAACATGACATGACATGGTGACATTCATTTCCATAGTATGTGAATATATCAAGTTTTAAAGGTAATGTAACATGTTTCCATATCTCTCAGAAACATTTATAGAATCATGGAGTGGTCACAAAAGAGAAAGTGCCTGGTAAAGCCTTTGTTGACAACAAAAGAAATTTAGCTAATCCTCAATAGACTATGAGACCATAAGATATAGGATCAGAATTAGGCTATTCGACCCATTGAGTCTGCTCGATCATGGCTTATATGTTTCTCAACCCCATTTTCCTGCCAATCCCTGCACCCCCACACACCCCCCCTCCACCAAGTAACCCTTGATCCCTAACGAATCAAGATCCTATCTATCTCTGTATTAAAGATGTCCAATGACTTGGCTTCTACAGTTTTCTGTGGCAATGACTTCCAGAAATTCACCACCGTCTGGCTCACGAAATTCTCCTCATCTCCGTTCTAAAGGGTCGTCCTTCCTTCTGAGGCTGTGCCCTCAGGTCCTATAATAAAACTGAAGGTGCTTAAGAGAGAAAGAGAGTTAATATTTTGCTTATGAGACAACACAGTGTGGAGCTGGAGGAACACAGCAGATCAGGCAGCATCAGAGGAGCAGGAATGTCAACATTTCAGGTTGGGACCCTTCTTCAGACCTGGGGAAGGGTAAGGGAGCTGGGAAATAAATAGAGGGAGGAGGACTGGGACTGGGGAATGGTAGGTGGGATAGTGATAAGTGGATGCAGGTAGATGGTGGTGGGGATTGGTCAGTGGGAAGGGTGGTGTGGATAGGTGGGAGAAAAGATGGACAAGTTGTGTCACGTCAAGGAGGCGGGGATGAGAGGGAGGTTTGGACATGGGATGAGGCCAGGGGTGGGGAGATCTTAAAACTGGTAAATTTTATGTTCAGGCCATTGGGTTGTAGGCTCCTAAAGCGGAATATGAGGTGTTGTTCCCCCAGTTTGCGTGCGGCATCATTGTGACATTGGAGGAGGCCAAGAATGGTCATGTCATCAAGGGAGTAGGAGGGGGAGTTAAAATGGACGGCAACCAGAAGGTGTTGTCGTTTGTCATGTACAGAGTGCAGATGCTCTACAAAACAGTCCCCAAGTCTGCGCTTGGTCTCACCGATCCAGAGGAGCCACATCGGGAGCAATGGATACAGTAGACCAGGTTGAAGGATGTACAGGTGAACCCTTGTCGGATATGGAAAGTTTGTTTTGGGCCTTGGATGGAGGTGAGAGGGGAGAAGTAGAGACAGATGTGGCACTTCCTGTGGATGCAAGGAAAGGTGCCGGATGTGATAGGGCTAGTGGGGATTGTGGAGCAGATGGGAGAGTCATGGAGTGAGCAGTCCCTATGAAAGACAGATAGGGGTGGGGAAGGAAATATCTCTTTGGTTGTGGCGTTGGATTGTAGGTAGTGGAAGTGGCTGAGGATGATATGTTGGATGCGGAGTTTGATGGGCTGTTATGTGAGGACCTGGGGACTCTGTCTTTATTTTTGTTGGGGGGGGAGCGGGTGTGAGGGCAAAAGTGCAGGAAGGAGGAAGTTGCAGTCCTTGAAATAGGAAGACTTCTGGGATGTCCGGGAGTGGAACGCTCCAACTTGGGAGCAGATGCGACAGAGACGGAGGAATTGGGAGTAAGGGATCACATTCTTGCAGGAGGGTGGGTGAGACAAGGTGTAGTTTAGATAGCTATGGGAGTCGGTAGGTTTGAAATAGATGTTGGTGTTAAGGCGGTTACCAGAGATGGAGATGGAGAGGTTCTGGAAGGGTAGGGAGGTATCAGAGATGCTCCAAGTGAATTTGACGTCGGGGTGATAGGTGTTAGTAAAGTTATTGAATTGTTGAAGCTCCTCATGGGAGCATGGGGCAGCGGCGATACAGTCATCAATGTAACGGGGAAAGAGATGAAGGATGGTGCCAGTGTAACAGCAGAAAAGCGACTGTTCCACATACCCTATGAAGGGGCAGGCATAGCTCAGACCCATATGAGTGCCAATAGTCACCCCCTTAGTCTGTAGGAAGTGGGAGGAGTTAAAGGAGATGTTGTTCAGGGTAAGGACAAGTTCTGTTAAGCGGATTAGGTGTCGGTAGAGGGGGACTGGTTGGGCCTGTGGGAGATGAAGAAGCGGAGGGTTTTTAGGCCATCTGCGTGGTGATACAGGTGTACAGGGATTGGATGTCCATAATGAAGATGAGATGTTGGGGGCCAGGGAATTGGAAGTTTTTGAGGAGGTGGAGAATTATGGCTCTTCTTCACAACTGAAAAGAGCTGGAAAATGGTGGTGTTTATGGTTTTGACAGAGGTGGAGGACAAGCAAGTAGGAAAATACCCAGAGTAAAAGATAATAGCAGTGATAGTGGTGGTAAATGAGGGATAGATATGGAAAATAGATGTAAACGTCATATGTGACAAGGAGAAAATGGGGCCACTCTAATGAAAACATAGCCAACAGACACAAACAAGACAGTCAGTGGAGGGAGACGGCTGCAAGTAAAATGGCTGATCCCTATCTCCATAGCCCTGTAATCTTTTTTAATCCAGCCAGCATTCATCCAATTCCCTTAAGAATTTATTGTCGAATCTACCTCCATCACACCTTGTCTTTTACTTAAGATAAAGGTCCATGGTGTTACCGGTTATGTATTAGCATGAATAGAAGATCTCCAATCCTATTCTGATGAAGGGTCTAGGCCCGAAACGTCAGCCTCTCTGCTCCTATGATGCTGCTTGGCCTGCTGTGTTCATCCAGCCCTGCACCTTGTTGTCCCAGTCCACCTCCATACTCTCTAACAACCATTAAACATACTGAGCCCAGGGCTGGAACTTTTTCTGGAATATTCCCCCAGCAGAAAGGCATCCAGACCTGTCATTGGGTTGAATTTCCAGCGAGATGCTAAAATAAATAACGCCCCTGGAGATAAACTGCATGGTCCTTTGTCTTAGGTCCTAAAAGACCTAGAAGCCGAGACAAAACAGAATAAGATATTCAGCCTTTCCTGACTACTTCTCCATTCAATTAGATCATAGTATGTCTGTATCTCAACTCCAAGCATTTGCTTTCCCTCCATATCCATTGACATCCTCAACTGACACCCAACCTAAATCCATCACTAATTAATAAATTACGTGTTAATTTGTACCTTGACAAAATGTACCTATTACATGACCTCTGCTCCCCAAGTAGAAAGTAATCTTTGATTTGATTTATTATTGTCACATGTACCTAGGTACAGTGAAACGTTTTGTTTTGTGCGCAGTACAGGCAGATCATACCATACTAAGTGCATGAGGGTAACAGAACAGAGCGAGAAATACAATGTTACGGCTGCAGAGAAGGTGCACAAAGAGCAAGATCAACACTAAATTTAAAATTTGAGAGGTCCATTAAGGAGTCTAATAACATTGGGAAGAAATTGTTCTTGAAACTGTTAGTCTGTGTATTTAAGCTTTTGTATCCTCTGCCCAAGGGAAGAGGTTGAAAGAGATTATAACTGGGGTGGAAGGGGTCTTTGATTATGTTGGCTGCCTTTCCAAGGCAGTGAGATATCTGGAATTTACCTTACATGGTATTTAAGATTAACTATTAATATTGAAATATTAATATTGGAAAGCACTGAATAAACTTTCATTCTGAATCCCCTTTGATCTTCACTGCACCAGGCCTATTGAGGTAAAGCAGTGGCCACTGCTCTGAGTAGAGCTGCTGAGTTAGGAAAAGACTCAGCTTACACTACTAACTACACTAACAACCGATTTAGGACAACCAGTCAAGCTCAAGTCACTTATATTTGTGAGAAGTAACAAAAATTCATTACAAGAGACCAGTGCTGGACAAACAAATGGAATATGTTCAAGTCTTGCACCTTTTCTGAATTACCCAGGGGCTTGAGAACCTATAGGTTCCCTGGTGCTTTTACCATGGCAATGCCTCAGCCAAACAGATTCAACTTGAAAACCAATCACCACCCCTTTCTATGAAGTATAAACTATTGTGTTTGTTTGAAAATTGGCATTCTTACATTTTTCCTCACGAGTGCAAATGGAAAGTTTGAGCAACATATCCATCTTTTTAGCAACATTTGGAGAACAAAGCGTATCGTATGGTATGTTTGGTCAAGAAAATTCCAACTACATCCAGAACATAATCTTAAAAATGTTAGAAATGTAGATTTTTTTTAACCTGAATTGAAAGCAAAGCAAAAAATTTAATGACGTTATTGACCAAGATCAAAGATCATGCCAGAGGATTGGACAATTGCAAAATTGTTCAAAAATAGGGTGTAAATTTATTTCAGCAAGTACAGACCCATAGAGGGAAGCTTCTAGAAACAAGAATGTGCTAAAAGATCACATGGACAAATGCAGATCAATTAAGGAAAGCCAACATGGATTTGTAAAGATCAAAATCATATTGAGCTAACTTCCTGAAGTTTGTTTTTGGGAGATAGTAGGAACTGCAGATGCTGGGGAATCTGAGATAACAATGTGTAGAGCTGGATGAACACAGCAGGCCAAGCAGCATCAGAGGAGCAGGAAAGCTGACGTTTCGGGCCTAGACACTTCTTCAGAAAATTGTTTTTGATTGGTTAACAGGGTTGATGAGGATAATGTTGTTGGGATAGCGTATATGGACTTCTAGAAGGCAGCGGTTAAAGTGTTGCACAATAGAATTGTGTGCAGAGTTCTAGCTTATACAGTAATAGGGACAGTAGCACCATGGATACAGAATTGACTGAATGACAGGAAACAGAGATTCATGATTAATGGATGTTTTTCAGACTGGAGGACATTTGGTGTTGGGACCCTGCTCTTCCTATAGAAATAATTGACCTAGAGAGAAACAATTTCAAACCTTGTGAATAACATGAAACTCAAAAGTATTATGAATGATGAGGGCGACAAGTTAGAAAGGACGTACAAGAGTTGGACAAACAAGTGGCAGATGAAATTTAAAGCGCAGTAGTGTGAAGTGATTCATTTTGTAGGAAGAACATGGAAAGACAATATCAACTAAAGAGTACAATTCTAAAGAGGGTACGGGTGGGTATAAATGCATACATCATTGAAGGTGGCAGAACAGGTTGATAGAATGGTTAATAAAGCAAGTAGCATCTTGGGTTTTATACATAAGGACTTGAGTGTAAAAATGAGGGAGCTAAATTTAAATCTTATGTAGAGCACTACTAAAGCTTTAGCTGGAATATTGTTTCCAATACTTCAATATTTTCATATTGCTTCCATTTCCTGGTGGTTTCACCAGCACTTAATACACTATTCTCAGCTGGCAAGTCTTTCAGGCCTTTGAACATTGCTGCCAGCTGCCAGAGACCAGGATTCAGTGGATCTAATGCAGTGCTTGACCTAAATATGAAAGCACTCCTAGTTGAAATAAAACATCATCCCTTCAGGATCATTAAAGATGGAACCAATGAAAATTTTTCTAAAGAATGTTTTTTTTTGAAAATGTTTTGAGTTTTGAAGGATTCCTGATGGACACTTACTTAATTCTTGGTTTCTACACTATCAGTTGATAAGTAGTTTGAGTAATGCAGAAATTTGCATTTTGGGGGACAGGAAAAATAACGTTTAGTGATTATCATTGTATGCAGCTCTATGAATTTTGTTCATTTCACAGCTGTAGCTAGCATGGAAATAGACAATGGTGTGGTGATAATGTCACTGGACCAGTAATCCAAAGGCCCAAGCTAATATTCTAGGGTTATGGGTTCAAATCACATCAGTTGAAAGAATTTAAATTCAATTAAATCTAGATTTTAAGAAATGGTGTTGAATTATCATTGATTGCCTTAAAGATGTTTACAAATGTCCTTTAGGGAAGGTAACCTGTTATCCTTATTTAGTCTGGCTTACACATGACTTCAGATGCGCAGCACTATGATTGCCTCTTACTTGATTTTGCCAGCCATTCAGTTCAAAGGAAATTAGGGATAAGCAATAAGATGCCCAACAGATTTTTACACTATGGGTGAATCATTGAGAAGTGCCCAGAACACCAAACCCCACCTCCCCCCGTCCCTTATCATTAGCTTCAATCTTCTCACCAAGGTCTTCAATAGCCCACATCAGCCTTCACTCTGGAAAATGTTCTCTTCATATGGCATCCCATCCAGCATGGTTACAATTATTGGGAAATTCTTGGAGAATTTCAGATACTTTGTTAGGACAGAGGAAGATTATAGTCACTGGTTATCTGGGGTCTGTGGTCCCATTGGGTACAGTGTCTAGGGTCAGGAGAGGTTGAATCATTTTCCCTCTCTCATTCTTAGATATTAAGGCTATCAGTCAAGGATAATCTTGGATTGACATGGATTACGGATGGTAATTTTGGAGAACTGGCCATTGCTGATGACATGGCTGCCCTATTAGACAGCTTGCTAGGGCTGAACAGGCTCATCACCTCAACCAATAATCAGGCTGCAGATGTGAGACTCACCATTAACGGCAAGAAACAAAAATATTGTTGAAGGGAGATCACCAACAAATAACAAGTGTTTATTTCAATCAAAACAAAGTTGACATTATAGAGGACTTCCAAATCCAGAGAAAATTTATTGGACTCAAAAGGTCAAAATGAACATTCCACATTTTGGCAATGTGTCATTTTTGTCATGTTTCATTGAGGGCTTCCCTCCTAGAGAGATTTCTTGCACCTTCATATCAAACTCACCTCATTCACTGCCCATTACACTCCTATGGCATCTTCATCAAATGGTAGACTGTTTCTTCCACTCACTATAGAAGTTCTCATCATCACTGGGACATTCCAGGATATTCTATGATCCCTGGCACCATGGCCATCTTAAAAAAGCCATTGTGCAACCAGTCAAGTACTGTCAGCATGGAGCTACCCTGCATGATTCAGGGCCCCGACATGGCAAAGAAGAGAAAATTGACACTTACTTTGTGGACAGGAACTTGGAAAGTCCTGGCAGATGGAGTGATGCAAAGGACACTTTCTTCTCACAGGACAGTGGAGGACATGACACCAAATCCTGCCAGCATAGTCTGAGTTTGCTACCCAGATCAGGGTGGCCTCAGCAGTCTGGAGGAAGAGCCCGCAGTATAGGAAGGTGTTCAATGACCTTTATCACTCCACTAAGCTATAGGCCACCATCTTCTCTCTGCTAGTCACACTCACTGTATTTCTGGTTATGCACACAACTCTGACCCAGGATTATGCTCTACCATCTCACTATTACATGTAGCATCTTTCTTCACTTGCTGCTAGCCACTGAATTCCCCCAGACTCCTAACCCTGCATGATCTCCATGCTACCTACTCACTCACTTGGGACGTGTCACCTCCATGAATATCAGCATTAACAGTTGTGTCAGCCACTTTCATCTCATTCAATCCCTCCTTTTGTCTCATTCCAAGAGAGAACACTCAGAAGTGGGCAGAAAGTGCCTCATTGCTGGTGGGCTGCCCAACATTCAACTTCTCACCCTCTACCAGGAGAAGGTCCTGACCCTAACCACCCTGAGCAATTTCCCAAGCCCCTGGCTGACATCAGACAATGCCTTTCTAGACTCCTTCTAGATGGAAGTGTTTATGGGTTTGGTAGGTGCTGTCTGAGGATCTTTGGTGATTTTTTTGCAGTGGATCTTGTAGATAGTACACACTGCTGCAACTGAGCATTGTCGGTGGAGAGAATGGGTGTAGTGCCAAACAAGCAGGCTACTTTGTCCTGGATGGTGACAAATTTCTTAAATTTTGTTGGGGCTTCACTCATCCAGGACAGTTAGGAGTATTCCAGACTTGAGATTTGTAGATGATAGACAGTCTTTGGGGAGTCAGGAGGTAACTTACTCGCTGAAGTATTCCTAGCCTCAGACCTGCTGTTGTATCCATTGTGTTTATGTGGTGGGTGCAGTTGGATTTCTGGTCAGTGGTAACTCCAAGAAATACCAGCAGTGTGTGGGGGGTTCAGTGGGGGTGTTCTGTGATGGTAACACTATTTAATGTCAAGAGGTGGTGATTAGATTATTTCTTATTGGTGATGGTTGTTGCCTGGCATTTGTGCGGCGTGAATGTTATTTGCCACTTGTTAACTCAAGCCTGTATATTGTCCACAACTTGTTGCATTTGAACATGGACTGTTTCAGTATCTGAGGAGCCCCAAATGGTGCTGAACATTGGACAATCATCAGCAAACATCCCCACTTCTGTCCTTGTGATGGTGGGAAGTTCGTTGATAAAGCAGCTGATTTGCACACTGAATACCTTCTTGACAAGTCAGCTAAACAACTGAAATGAAAACAGGACGTTTAAAAATGGAACCTGAAGTTCCCATTTCACAACTACATTCCATGGCAAGTTCTGGAAGGCAACACTTTACAGCAGCCAGATAAGGGACTGTAACTATACTAGGACATGGTCTGTGATGTGAAAGGGGAGCCTTTTCTTTGGTGGGAAGAGTGCGTGTCAGGAAAGTGTTATAATGGTGCTTTACTGGCAGAATTCTACTGCCAATGTAGCATAACGGTTGGCTGTGCAGCATACAATTGGATACAGTCACACACCTCAAAGCTCCTTTTTGCAGACCTAACAATGACCTCCTTGAGAAGCCTCCATCCCATATTGAGGTGAGGCCATAAAATGAGGTTTCATTGCAGTGGATGTGAGGGCTCAGGAGTTCCTTCAATAAATGCATGTTCCCTTTCTGACATTTCCTACAGATTATCTGCTCATACATCGCACATGAACATTGCCATGGCTGGAGTCGTTGTGGCCTTGGTGCTACACAGAAGAGAAAATAGAAAGAGACAGTCAGTACAACTTTGTCAGCAATCTTAGCAGGAAAAGAAATCTCCAGCAGCTACTGCCCAACCTCCAGAAAGAGGAACCACAGGTGAAGATCCGACAAGGAGATGGAGGCTTATGATGAGACCCCACATTTAGCTTCACAATTGGAGATGACGAAGGGAGGATATTGTAGATGTAGACAAAATGGGGAAATGGCAACAATCTTCTGAGGATGAAGGTGAGACTGAAGATCAGGACATTGACTGCGCGAGTTGTCCAAGACAGCACAACAAAGCGATGCATCACTGAGCCTAAGCGGCCAGTAATAACCTTATTGAAGTCTGCTTCGAGGTTGATTAAACTAGGTGTAGATTTTGTTTGTTTAACATTCTGTAAGTAATCTAGCAAGCTGATCCTGTAGAGAGTGAAGGATATGTGGACCTCGTTATTTTTGCAGGCCTTGGTTTTTTACATTGCTGAATAAATGTCTTATTGTCCATCTGATGATATGCTTGATGTCTTCAGGTGATATCACTGAAAGTTTTGATACATAACATGCCCTGCTGACCATTGGGAACAAAGCAGTAAACATGAAATAGCGCACTAACTTTGCTTGGTGTTAATGTCAGGTACCTCTTAAGGCCTCTATCAGGATATCACACTGAGGGTTGTGTAGTAAAGTCTCCTCTAGCCTGCAGGTTGAGAGGAATCCTGAGGCATTTCCTTCTGATTCTTCAATGTTTCAGAGTGTGTGGAGACTACTCAGTTGCCCTGGAATGCTTGAGCATCCTGCAGGACAGCGTTGAACCTGAGATGCAGCACCCTGGTCATTGGTCAGCTGAGAAAAGTTGCCCAATGAGATGGATTGGACATGTGAGATGCCCATTGTTCATCCCGCAGCCTTCAATGAATCTTTCCCAGCACAAAACTTCACTGATTCATACTCTCTTCACAATCACTGTTCCCTATAAGCTGTATTGGCCACACACCTGTTCTGAGAGTCATGTGTGCAATCAGCCTGCTTCAAATGTCCAACCCAAGTGTAGGCCAACTCTCCTGTCCGAGCAGACTTTGGGATCATTGGAGGGGAAAGGGAGGCAGAGGGGCAGGACACCTCTAGGACAAAATGTTTGGGAGGAATCTTACTCCTTATGGGTCCTGCTGGTGTCACGCTGCCTCCATGAGAGGGAAGGTGAGGTCCCTCATTCCCCACAACACCCCTCACCTAGCCATTGATACTGAGCACCTGTGGCTATAGTGACAGAGTGTAGGTCTGTACAAATATTTGGCAAGTACTGAGTGTGCTGGATCCATGTCACCATGGTAGTCAAAAAATCTATCCGAGGAGGAATGCATGTTAGAGACAGCACAGTAAAGGTGACATTGGTGGACTCCTCCATCCTTCGCTGCAGCTTACTGTGCTTCTAACAAACATTGCCTGGTGTTCCTGAGCCTGTCTCCGCCATTTGGCAAAGTCATTCATGACCAAGGAACGGGGCTTGTCTTCTGCCAGAGCCTGACTGAGTCAGCGGCCTTTAGCTCTCTTCAGAGGGTTAGAGACCCAGGGTCAGTTGCAAAGATGTGTCAGGGATGTGTTTAGCTGAGTCGAGTGCAGAAAGGGTCCATGCTGAGGTGAAAGCCTCAGAGCTGGTGGATGGTGAAGGTTATAGTGCATCCTCTGAGGGTTCAGTGGCTTCTTCCTTAGAGATGGCGCTGAGTGTGTCCAGTGTTGACCTCTTTGCAGACTGAATCTCTCTAGTGCCTGCATTAGAGAAGGGAGGGAATTAGTTGTCTAAGAGGGATAAAATCTTGTGCAGATGAAGAAAGAGTTAGCACTGATGGCAGTGGGGAAGCAGCACAGATTTGCACAAAGAAACCTCCAAGGTTGTTTGCCCACTGAAGTTCCCATCCCTACATGAGTCATTGGACCGTTCTCTGATGAAATCCGGAATTTTCTTCCCATGAAGAGCTTGATGCCCACCTTTAAGAACCAACCCACCACTCCACCCCCACTCCTACCCTTAGCATTGGCCCAGATATGGGCTGATATTTCCTGCGGTGAGACGGAGTGATTGAGTATGATGGAAGTGGATGGAAGAGCAGTTAGTGGTAAGGCAGGAGCAGGGGAGGCGCTCCCAGTGAGTGAATAGGAAATGCAGGAGGCAAGAAGGGTCAGTAGTTTAGGAGTATGAGGGGCATGAGAGCTGTTGAGTGCACATGATGCAGGTAATGCTGAGGGTTGCACTCCATGAGCCTTGGTGAGATGTGTGTACTGTGGCAGAGTTACAGAAAATGAAGGCCCCGTAAGTATAAGCTGGAAGACCAGAAGATGACTTATCCTCGAGGAAAGCAGAAGATTGTTGATCTTCTTCTTGCATTGCTGGATTGGTGTCCAGGCTGGCTGGGTCTGGTGGTATGGCCTCCTGAGGTGGTCAGCTGGGAAAAAGGCCTGCCCTTCTCTCCTTGACTTTGTCCACTAACATCCCCAGGTCCCTGAGCATGAAGTAAGCTTTCCAATTGATGGGATGGTGAGCAGAATGCTAAGGCTTAAGCATCGCAGCGTGACAGGTCGTTCCTGGCTTGCGGTGTCTGTATAGTAGTGCATCACTGGGCTTTAAATATGGCATTGGAGGTGTGAAGGCCAGGAGGTTCTGGCAGTGGCAAACAATTCCACTTCTCCTGCATGATTCCCCAAGAAAGTGTCCAAAAGCGGCATTAGTGGGGTGAAGAACAGAAAAATGTATGAGAAAAGTCCCTCTGAACTATGGTAGACCAGGCACCACATATCTTACTCCCCAAAACATGTTATTACTAATGAGAAATTTCGGCCCTCAGAAAAGTCCCTGCTTTCATCTGTCATCTGCAAAAGATAGCTCAGCTATGTCACACAGCTCCCATGATGGAAGACTCCACATTGGGTCATACAATGTGTTTTGGTGTCTTCTGTTCTTCATGAAAGATTAGGCCAGACATATGAGGTTTTTTAAACACTGTTAATTAAACAAATGAACATAATGACAAAGCTGCAAAGCACCATGATTTGAGCTGCACTAGTTCCAATCTCCCACCAGAGTCCTATCACTTGATTACTGAGATCAGAGTAGCATCACAGCATACCTCAGAGGCTCATCCACATATTCATGGAAGAGTATGGAACACTTTGTCTACCTCATGTGTTTCCTGATGTGGGACCTATTAAATCTAAGTCACTAAAATTGACCGAAACATAGATGTGAACATAAAATAGGTTCAACCATAAAGTTCACCTGTCTTCTTTGAGTAAATTATGATATTCTTCCAGACTACAACATTGACTAGTCCTCAAAAAGCACTTAATTGGCGTAAAGTCCTTGAAGGTGTCCAGAGTTTGTGAAAAATACCATATTAATACAAGTTGGTTTTTCTTTTAAGCACTATCTACAAATCCCTGTTAAACTGGTTTTAGGGCGACACTGATTTCAGGGGCAAAAAAGGGCTTGACGATTTTTGTTTTCAAAATGCAAACTGCAATGAAACACATCATTATGTCAGTTGTGTGATTCTGGTGAAATAATGCATGCTCCTTCTGGTTCATCTCTTCCAAACAAGGAAAGCTTTGTCACTTCACGGGAAGAAAAGGTTCCTTTACAGCGTTTGCATACAGCTCAGCACAGTATGTGCTTTTTGACAGTTCCCTCTTTTCCCTGTCTACCTGTCTCTGTTTTCCTACCCCTTTATGTCTGCCTATCTCCCTTGTCAATCAGAAATGTTTTTATTTGTATTGTGCTCTGTACTGCCTACAATTAAACGGTGTGTCTTACCTTTTTAAGGTTGATGGATGTGCCATCTCATGCTAATGTGCCTTCTCCAATGTCCTTCATTTGTCAGAGATCATGGCCATTTACTGCAGGTCATTATTTCATTAAGATTTCAACAGAATACTTCCAATGTACAGTGAGTGATCCATTTCTCATACACACCCACCGCATTAGCCTCTGAATACTCTCATTATACCATTACTAATTAGAAATTCTCAAATCAACGGTTGCATTAAAGACAGTGTGTGGAGCATATGGCATAATATCCTATTAATGAACACTCTAAATTCAAACTCAGGTCAGATGCTCATTTCATGTTCGTGTCACAGAGCAAAAGAGCGACCTTCTTTTAAAATGCATAATGGAGCCTGACTCTGAGAGATGATGCCTTGGGCAAATGCTTAATTCTTTTTTAAGCTTTTCTCCCCCTGCAATTACAAATAAAACATATTTTTTGTTTTTGCAAAATAGTAGCTTGCAAACTGTTATTGCACCATAAATTTAAAAGGTTCTATAAATATTACGTTTTGTCATCTTATGTTATTAGTGTTAGTTGTTCTGTTGTTCGCCCAGGCAAACTTTACTGTTTCAGTGGTGGGTATATTGTAATTATATTAACACTTCTTTTGCCGATGTCAATCCTGGTTTATGCTTGAATTTCTTTCTTCTAACTTGAGCATTGTTTTCAAAAATTTATTTTGATGGTACTTCTATTAACCTGCATGTTTCACATGTGCTTGATGTACACAGGCTCAGAGTCCCAAACAGAATATTGAGGACAACATATGAAGACAATGTAAGGAATAACACCTAAATATAACAAAATAATTCATATGCTGACAATAGAAAGCTATATTACTGCAATCACTCAAGAGATGTGACAATAAATAAGAAAGAAGATCCTATATGATAATGTTTCAGGGGCTGTACCAAGTTAATTGACAATAAAGACCATTGACTGGATTGCAAGAGTGTAAATTAAACTTTCATGATTATGTTAAGTACATTGTGATGCTTGATCCAGCTTGACACAACTTTTTGGATTTAATGTTGAATAACTTTCTGTATTTATAACTGAGTGAAATAAGTATGCATCTATATGTGGTGTTTAATAGAGATATTCACGTCTTGCCTGCCAGCTGGAGAGGTAGTGAGAGTCCCACAATGTCTCTGTATGGAGAGGTCCAACAAATTCAGTGCCAATCAGGCATTTAACTGGTCAGTGATGAGCTGTAGGATCCAGACAAAATCTAGCCCCATTTCCCTCTACCCACTGCTTGAATAGTACCATTTGGGAAGTAGTGGTAGCTGCCAGTAATGCACCATCTCGGGCCCAGGATCACACATGGACCCAGGCCACAGATCAGGCAGAATGTGGGTCTTGCAGTGTGTTGTCAGTAGCTTGGGCAGCTGTGTGGCTCTCAACAATGAGGCACAGAGTATCTTTGAACGAGGTACCAACCCCTAAGCCTGCAAGCATCCCTAACAGAGTTTGCTTTTCTGGCTTCCTAAAAGACAAGCTGACTGCACGTTGACTATTACTGTCGGCAGAGTAAGGCCCTTGAGTGGGAATTAATGGTGCACCTAAGGGCCTCAACTGGGCTGCAGGGTGGAAAAGTCATTCATGAGCCTTTGCACCCAG
The DNA here is from genome assembly GCF_021869965.1 of Rhincodon typus. Taxonomy (NCBI): domain Eukaryota; kingdom Metazoa; phylum Chordata; class Chondrichthyes; order Orectolobiformes; family Rhincodontidae; genus Rhincodon; species Rhincodon typus. Next base: position 19,331,604 of record NC_063357.1, on the reverse strand, counting down.
GACATGATCAGGCCATAGGTAGGTGTCCCTTCCTGTCACCTTCTACTCAATCAGATGTCACTGGCACCAAATTCATTTTGGCTGGGGAAGGGCATTATATTCAGCCCAAGTGTCAGATCTTTCACCCATCTCAAGCTCTAGGAAGAAAAAACTAGAGGACGTGGTTTGACCATTGCTTCGCAATCTTTCTTTGGCTTCTTACTATCATTGTATAATACAAACCCAAATAAAAACTCAATTGAAGTTTGTTTTTGTCATGATTATTAATCCATGGTGAATGTAACTTTGCTCTGCTTTATAAACTTTCTTCACTTATGTTAGGAAACATGTTGTTATAAAATCATTAAAGAATAAAGAGCATAAATTTGAAAAAAAAAATATAGCATTTATATCACATTTTCTGTAAACTCAGGATATCATTAAGCACTACGTGACTAATGAAGTGTGAACATTGGTGTTGTGCAGACAATATGGCAGTGCATTTGCACCTGGCAAGAGCCAACAAATAGAATAGATAACCCAGTAATCTATTCCGGCAATGTTGGTTGAGGAGTAAAGACTGACCAAAGTTCTGTGCAAAATCCCTGTTCCTCAAACATCACAGGATCTTTGATGTCCACTAAACAGGCAGATAATGTCTCTGTTTAATGTCAAGCTGATAGATGGCACCCCCAATAGTACTGCCCTGAATTACCAGTCCAAATAATACACCCTATATTTGATTTTCTGACGAAGCTTGTTGCAAGAACTCCTGACCCTCAATTTGTATAATATGTAGTCTCTTATTGAACTCTATTGTTTTGAAATCTGTTATGAATAAACTGACAGTGAACAAAATCTAAATTGTTCATTTACCAAGTACATGTTTTTCAGTTACAAAGTCATGGCCTAGTGGCTATGGATGTGTCCACCACTTTTCACAATCCTTTTTGAAAGTTAACACTTTGGTTTGGAGCAGTTTGTGGTTCTGAACAGCTACATACAGAACACTATGTGCTGTAAAAAAAAGCATTTCAAACAAAATAATTATAGAATTTTAAAATAATATGTACGTTTCAATCCCTTCTCATTAATGCATTCAAAGATGTTCAAATGAAGATTTTTGTTAGAAGTATACAGCTTTTATGTGGTTTAAAACTCCTTTCAAGCAGGAGCTAAGTAGCATGGCTCTAAAACCAGGCTTTGCACAGTAAAAATTGCAAGATTTAATCATGTTTTGTGGAACTTTAAAATTAAAATTGCTAAGAGAAGCAAATGTCTGTCACTTTTACGCTGGGATAGCAAATGTTTCCAGCATTAATGTCAAAAAATGTGTTTTGAAATCTCCTCTAAAAGTCTACCAAGTTATAATGGGGCAATATTTAACTTAATGTCTTCCCATTCTGATCTGGCAAACTCCAATTTTGAATCGCAGGTGGCAAGGACCTCACTTGAACCTAGTAGGATCCTTTCTTAAAGATGGAGATTGGGCTGTGATGATGTCATCAGGGCCTGACTGCAACATTGAACTGCTGTTTTCCGCAGCCAGCCTGTGCAAAGTGGAAATTATCATCTGAGAAGAAGCCTTAGGACAAGCAGCAACAAAGGGCTTGTTGCCAGAAACCACTGCTGCAATGACAAAAATGCTCTGCTTTATCCCTCTTCCACCTTTTGAAACACAGGGGCTGGCTGTATTGTATCTGAATTTGTAGTGCTCCAAACATTGTCAATTCAAGTTAACACTCCGAATACAGCAGGCTTCTTGAATCAGAACTTCATTCGTGACAATGTAGTCAAGGCCATTCTATTCTTCCAGAGAAACACTATTTTTGAAAAGAAAGTTTCAATTATATAGGACATCATCATACACTAAATATGCCTGAATGTACTTTATGTACAAAGGATTTTTATTTTTGGAGTGGTATGTAGACAAGTACAAGTTTCTAGGTGTACATAGAGCACGATGGTCATGTAACTGGACTATTAACCCAGAGACATGAGTTCAAATTCTACTGTGGCAGTTTGCAAACTTAAAACTTCCAAATCAACAAATAAAGTTGGAGTAAAATGTCAGTTTCAATACAGTAACCACGAAGTTATCATATTGTTGTAAAAATCTAATTATTACACTCCTGTCCTTTCTGGAAATCCTGCTTTTGATGCTATCAAATCTGCAACAATGTGATTAATTCTTAACTCTTTGAATTCTGCAATGGCCAACCAAGCGATTCAGTTGTATCTCACTGATAGAATAAAATTGCTGTAACAATAAAATTCAACTGACCTCCTTATTTTGATCTATACATTAGGTTTGGGCATTACAAAAACACACTCGGCCCAAACAACTCATCACACAGCCTGCAGCAGTTCAGGAAGGCAGTTCACCACTACCTTCTCAAGGACAATTAGACCAAAACTTGTAGTTAAGTTCCTGAAACAGCAATGAATGAAACAATCTATTTTTAGCGCAAACTGATGTTAGTCAGAAAACACGCTCGATAGGCTGGGTAGTCTACTCCGCTCCTCATTTGCAAAGTCAGGAAGTCTCCCTGCTTCTCCTCGGATCAGGCCACAGGGCAATTTAAATCCATCTGAGTAGGCGTAATGTCTCATCTGAAAGACAGCACAGCAAACAATGCTGCACTACCCCAGAGCTGTACTGAAGCATTGGTCTCATTTATGTGCTCGTCCACGTCATCTGAGCTTGGAACTTGCCTGACTCAGAAATGAAAGAATACCGAAAGATCTAAGCTAACAATAAATTGATGCACGTTGGCTGTACCTTTGCACAACTTTACAAATGCATCTTTAATGTTTGTTGCTACCACATTTCATTACAATATTTGAGTCTGACTAATTTTCACTAAACCGATCTCTGTAATCACATTTTGGCCGATGATCAGTTCAGATACTAGGAATGTGATTGTTGAGATATAGTCATTACGATGTTATACAAGATCATGCTAATATCTGTGAGTTTTAGATATTATGGGACATGTATTTTCCGCACTTAAATTCAAAGTGATATCAGCTGCTAACATTGGTTGCACTTTACTGGAGAAATTATGAATTTGATGAAATGTTAAAACAAAACTCCACCCTTTCCTTTTATTTACCTTTTCTTTATTTCTTTCTATCTTCTGCCATGGGAAATGACTAATGATTAACAAATTAGACTTTGAAGGGAGAGAAATTGGATGAAGAAGGAATGTAAATGGCTTGCGGCAACTTCACAACCAGGTTTGGATGACAACAAATAAGCCAGGGCACAGTTTTTACTCTGACAGCTTTTCTTAAGGGCTTTTTTTGGTTTTGGGCGGCTGCATTTTGATTTTTAGGGGCTACATTAACATTCTGTTTAACTTCTTTATCAGGTGATGCAGTCATCTTGTAACAATATCTTCTGAATTTGTGCTGATGCATCTGTATTTGCACTCACACAGATGCAGAAATAGAAGAATTCATCAATATCCTTCAGCATTACACATTGTCCGTTAAATTTAAAGTCATGACACCCAAGGAAAGCATTGATTTCCTAGATGCTACATTATTTAAATTCACACAAGGCAACAGGCATAAGTTAGCAATAACAGTTGTTTTTTTTTCAAAATAACTAATACACACATCTAACCACAAAAACTTATCATGCAAGAACACATTCCAGATTGGTGAGATCACAGCCAATATCTTCCAATTGCACATTCACAAAGCAAACAAAGCTGGTGGTTAAGAAGGTATTGATATAAGACCAAGGAGCTAATTATGGAGCTTTATAGTTAGTTAGACCACAGCTGGAGTACTGTGAGCAGTTTTGGTCACCACACTACAGGGAGAATGTGATTGCTGTCTTCGGGTGGAGAAGAGAATCATCAGGTTGTTGTCTGAGCTGCAATGGTTTAGCTATAAACAATCACTAGATAGGCTGAGTTGTTTTCCTTAGAACAGAGAAGGTTGAGAGATCTGATTGAGGTGTACAAAGTTCTGAGGTGCAAGGACAGAGTAGGTAGAGTAGTACAGGGGTCAATAACCAAAGGCACAGTTTGAAGATAAGGAGCGAGAGGTTTTGAGGGTATTTAAAGAAAGATTTTATCATCCAGAGGGTTATCGGAAATTAGAACTCACTGTCTAAGAGGGTGGTAGAGGTGGGAACCCTCAGGACATACAAGGCTACAGGCCAAGTTCTGGAAAGTGGGATTAAAACAGATGGATCTGAAGAATAGTCATACCAGACTTGAAATATTAACTCTGTTTCTCTCTCTCCACAGATGCTGCCAAACCTGTAGAGATTCCTCAGCATTCTCTGTGTTTGTTTCAGAATAGAAGCATATTCAAAGAGTCGCATGGACGCAATGGGCCGAAAGGCCTATTTATATGCTATAAAACTCTATGACTCTGAAGATTTTAACAAGGCAATTACCATCTTCATCTGCAATCTCAGTCTTGGGATTTATCTGAGACTACTTGATGCGGTGTTCATTACAATTGCAATCACTGCATTTTTTTCATACTGTAACTCTTGAACATGTGCAGCCTTAAGCAAGAGATAGGACTTTGGTTTTCATTCATTAATTCATTACCTCAGTGATTCATGTTTTTCTAACATCTAGTTAGCTGAGAGTTCTTTTGCTTTCAGGTTTTAAACAGTTCTCCCTTCTTCTCTATTCCTCCCACAACCCATTGCAGCCTCCATTTTTTTCTGTCTCCTCTTTGCAATCTAGTTCTCTCCCCTAACATTACATCCTCCCTATCCCTTGCAGAATCCGTCCCCCTCTCCTTCACACTCCAGTTGTACTCTGTCTCCCCCTCCAACCCCAACCCCTATGCTGCAGTCTCCCCATTTCCCTCAGGTCCTCTTTCAGCTTCCCTGTCACCTCTCCATTCCCTTCCCATCCTTCCTAACTCCTCCCTCAGTCACTTACAACTCCCCATCCATCCTCACCAACACTTTTGCACTCTTCTCCTGCTCTCCAAAGCCTTTGCAAAGCTTTCTCTTTGGCCACCCTTCTTACTGACCCCAGATTCTGTCCCAGCCACTCAGGGCTCCCACATCTCCCTCCCAGCTCACTTGCTGCTGTCTGGCTTGCCCCAAATTCCCCATTTCTTACAACAGCCCACATATAGTGCCCCTGTGTCTTCACACCCAGCTCCCTGCCTTATTTTCCCAAGCCAATTATAAAACTCTATCTTCAGCTTCCCCTCTCAGCCACTTTCTCCCCACAAAGCCAGCCATTGCAGGCATGAGACTGACTTGGCAAAACGACATATCATGACCCCCTCTTTTGGCTTTCTTGGGTCCTCACCATTTCCATCCATCTCAACCCAGACAGGGGTGACTTTTCCCCAGTTTGTCCCCCCATGAATAAATTTACCCTGGTCATTTGGAGCCTATAATGGATGATTTCAGCCATTTTCTCCAGGTATTTTCTTCATCTCCCTCAAAAAATGATGATGCTTGCTGTTATTGCTAGTAGAACTGATGACCATCTCTGGTGTCTGAACAGGCACAGTTAAATAAGGCAGTGCAGAAATTTCAATCAGATGCTGTGTGGTCCTGGAATTAACAGGGAAGACATTAATTTGACATGAGCTTAACTATGTACTCACTATCCTCAAAGCCAAGGAAATAGTTAAACCATGTTTGATATGAGTAACTGATATTTAGCAGTGTGGCAGCGTTATGATTACACTTAGAACTGTTGCTGAACACTATCTCTGGCACTGAAAATTAATTTCATACGTATGGAGTCTCATTCCCTTAAAAGGAAATTGAATTCTTCTGTTTGAAAATGTTTTTCTCACTGTTTCTGTTTCGTTATTTGTCATTCCCTTAAGCACATATCTGTTTTCCAACTTTAAGAGAATTTCTAAACATGGTTTGAGTAACATTTAAATTATCTGCTTTGCCAACTGTGACAAATTTTCAACTGATTGGTTAAGCCGTTTGCCTGTAATTTTCCTGATCCAGGATGTGACAGATTAAGGTGTCACATTGACAACTAATGTTAGAATGGTAAAAGTCTGCAACTTGATTCCACATAAGGCTTGTTGAAAGCGTTGTTCAAAGTCAAAGATGAGAACTGTTCCTTCACTATTGAAGACACAATCTGTTTCAATGCTTTCTTAAGACAATATCAGAGAATGGCATTGAAATAACTCCACAGAGGTAGGTATCCCGTCAACATATCACCCTTTATTTACATGTGGAGAGGCCATGACACTGACCCAGCTCCCTCAGAGCCAGCTCTCAAAGTGAACAGGATGTCTGACACTCCTGTTCTTAATAGTCAGCCAGTCTGATTGGACCAGATTTACAGCCCCGATCAGAGAACTCATATATTATGAGATCCACCTGGCTGACCTTGTTACAGCCACTACAGGCATGTTACATTGTTGGTGCCATTGAATATCTCCTAATGGAAATTAGTGAAGAAATCCTTGCCAATGAGCACCACAAGGTTTCTGAAAACCTAACAAATTTGCACAGGAGAGCTAGCCTTCAAAAGGTCTATTTGATCTCCTTACAGGACTCTTTGGAACTATTTCAGTCAATAGCAATCCTAACAATGCTATATGCCAATTTCATGTAGAAAAATACATGAAAAGTTCTGTGCTGGTATGAATTCCAGACATTTAGATTCTACAACATGCAATGTAAGGTGGCACTTCAATGAAATGCTAAGGATATGGGTGCTTTTCTTGGATGTGACATTAAATTAATGTCCTCTGAGGTGACCGTAAAGATTTTATAGCACCTTTTGAAGAACAGCTGGGGAGTTTTCCCTGGGATTCTGGCCAATATTTAACCCACAAATAATATCAGTACAAAAAGGTTATTGGGTCATTATCTTATTGCTGTTTGTGGGAACTTATTGTTTGCAGTTGTGACTGCACTTCAAAAGTACTTAAAATATAAAATGTAGAATCAGAAATAGGCTATTTGGTCTAATGAGTCTGCTCCGTCATTTAATGAGATCATGGTCAATCAGATAATTGTCAACTCCACTTTGCTGCCTTTTCCCCATAGCCTTTTATTCTCTTGCTGGAGAAAAATATGTCTATCGCAGCCTTGAAATACTTAATGACCCAACCTCCACAGCCCTCTGCCTTAAAGAATTCCGCAGATTCTCGACCCTCAGAGAAGAAATTCCTCTTCATCCTGTCAATGGGCAACAACCCTCTACTCTGAATTTATGCCCTCAGGTCCTAGATTCTCCAATATGGAGGAGAAACAATTTCTCCACAACAACCCTGTCAAACCACCTAAGAATCTTATCAACCAAGTGAATGTATTTTGCATTGTCTCCAATTCCAGGATATCTTTCCATAAATATGGGGAGCAAATCTGTTCACTGTATTTTAGAATGTACACTGCATGAGGAACTTTATTGTCAATCACAGAGAGTGGCTTAGTAGCATCACTTCTGAGAAAGCTGCTTGAGTCCTAACTGTCTTAGCTGTCAGACTAGGCCTGTGTTAAAAGTCAAGGCATCTACCACTTTAAGCATTCACTGCCTCCATGAACAGGCACACCATGCAGACTGCATAAGCTCAGATTCTCTGTAGGAACTCCCCCAGGCTTCTTCAAGCTTTCCAAGTCTGCTTTCTCAACCTTATAAACGCCAACAGCAGTAGGCACATGGGATCACCACCATCGAGTCACACACCATCCTGTCTTGCAAACATGCTGTGCTTCCTTCATTGTCATTTGGTCAAAATCCTGGAATTCCCTCAGTAACAGCATGGTTTATCTACACCACTGAGTGTACAAGCACTGAATGCAGAAACAACTTACTGCTTTCTCAAAGGCAATGAAGGATCGGCAATGAAAGCTAACATTGCCAACAATGCCCACATTCTATAAATCAGTGTTTAAAAAGTAAGTCTAATCAATATTTTCTAAAAATTATGTTCTTACAGGAGGCTGGATTTTGTCTATTTCAGTTAAGCTGGCGGTGATTCGGGAATCTCACAGGTTAAACCAGACCATCATAAATGTACCTTAGAAAGTCTTATTTTTGAACTCCAAAGAAAGTAGAATGTGAGATCCCAATTCTGCTTTGCTTCATCAAAATAAAGACTATGTTTTCTCTTTTTCCCCGATCCCCACAACTGCCAACATATAATGTACAAATTGTTTTGTGTTACACAAGAAATATCAACCAGACAGAAACTGCAACATTACTCTTGATTGGATACAAAGTCATGAAACCTGTTTGGCACATTCTTTGCAGCTCTAAGCCATGTGAGATGGATCCACTGGAGGGCTTCCTAACAAGAGTTCAATGCCATATGACAGACCAACACAACCACTTCTGCATTGATGGAACACCCAAAACATTATACCAAACGCAATGTTCGACATAAGTCCACCTGAAGTGGCAGCCCATTCTGTAATCAGGTACCTGCAGATATAATTAGATTCTGATCCTGGAGAATTGTACCCCTGAATTAATCACGCAGTTGAAGATTAAAACATAGAAAGAAGGGAGGAACCAAAGCTCACAAGGTTTGAAAGAATATCTGAGCAATATATTTCTTAATCACCTGGAGGTACCACGGGATTTGTTAAGTATTAGATTTCAAATAACAATGTAAGTTTGTTATGTGCATCTTCAGATGAATCATATAGTCGACATTTTGAACCTTTGAAGTAGTATGTTCAGTACCACATTTAAAAGCTGAATAATTCTCTCCAGTATCAGATCTCAGGCTAGACATCACAGTACATTAGGGGAAAGAGCAAGATTAGATGATGAGATTTATGTAGAAAAAAAACAGGAATGGATTTGATGAACTTTGAATCTTGAGCAACCCTCACCGGTTGTAGAGTACTTTGCACCATGATGTAGTAGTGAAAAATGTCACTGGGTTCATCAAATCCATTCCCATATGTTTCTTTAGATGAATGTCATCATCTATTCTCACTCGTTCCTCGAACATTCTATGTTTTCTTAGACTTTCTCTTTTTCAAGGAAATCCATAATTCTCTTCCAAAAAGGTTTCGTGGGTTCTACAACATTTTGTTTATAGCTATGAACTTTACCTGATTGAAGACTATCAATGACAATTTTTAACTAACTTGTTATCAAGTGCAGTCTTCTACGACAAACACAGTACAGAATGGAATGGCACCAGCAGGAAGCCTTCAGATAATCAAATTGTTTTAAAATGCTGCTAACTGGAAACATCCTGGAGTAGCACCATGTGTTGATGCACCAATGAGCTACTATGAAGCCACAGGACATAACTTGCTGCATTTGGCACCCCAATGTTTCTTTTCCAGATCTCAGCTGTAACGTTGAGAGAGGTGATGGATGGTTTTTCCACAGGGACAATGGACAATTCACTGGGTGAGCCAACTGGGGCTGTTCTTGCATGTCTGTTTTACAGACTTCTTGAATAATGTCTGAGAGGAATTACTGAGCCCAGGAGTGTAAGGGAACTGAATGGCACAGTGGCTATGTGATTAGCACTGCTGCCTCACAGCACCAGAGACCCGGGTTTGATTCCAGCCTCGGACGATATCTGTGTGGAGTTTGTACGTTCACCACATGTCTGCATGGGTTTCCTCCTGGTGTTCCAGTTTCCTCCCACAGTACAAAGATGGGCAGGATAGGTGGATTGGCTATGCTAAATTGTCCATAGTGCCCAGGGATGTTTACGTTAGGTGGGTTAGACATGGGAAATGCAGGGGAATGGGTCTGGGTGGGATGCTCTTCAGAGGGGCGGTGTGTACTTTTTGGGCTGAATGGCCTGTTTCCACACTGCAGGCATTCCACGAAAATACTGAAGCAGCAACATTTTGGAGGCTAGGGTTGAATAGTGAGGATGAATTCACTGGAGGTTTGCTGGTTGCCTTTTGAAGGTTAGGATCCATTCATGGATAACCTTCAGGATATTAAAAAGGCAAGGTCATTTTGAGGAGAGAGATTTTGTGGCCTACTGCTTTAAAGGACAAGTGGACTTTTCGTATTTCAGATTTATTCAAAAAAAAATCTTCTGTCTAAGTTCATTCTGTTGAATTTAGTCAGAAAGACTTCTGTTTTGTACAGTAAGATGAATATGCAATAACAAATTACTACCTTCCCATCCCTACCATCCCATCCCGTCCTCTTTTCCATTGGGAAAGTCAATCATTAGCCATCAGCTTTTTTTAAAAAAACGCTTAGATTGAGGGCAGGACAGAAAATAAAAAGTTGGTTTCAGTTCAAATTTTTTTCCATCGATTTTTTTGCAACATTCCTAATGCTGGTACTTGCTCTTTAGGATAAAACAATAAAGTCAACTATGGGTTATTCTGTGCAGGATATAGGTTATATGGGCTTTGATATTCAGAGTCTGTCTGTGTAGGTTCTCGCATTCTTATTGATTTTTCTGAGGGAGATGTTTATTGTAAGTTGCTGATTTAGCCCTGCAAAATTTTGCATTGATTTTCCCCTTAAGGGTTTGACAAACTTTACTGCAGCATTGGATCCAAACATTTGATTTATATAGAACTCATGAATTCTTATTGCAATAAAGGTGAACAATCTCGGGCAGAACTCAAGCCAAGTTTAAACCATTGGTCTGGTTGTAACTTGGTCTGGGTTTAATGGAAATGAAAGAGGAGGCTGAGGCCAGTAAAATCTCTAGAAGTGAAGAGTTATAAGGTCAATTTTCTGTACCTGACTGTCAATGGGTGCTCTTTTTATAACCATGGTGTTACATAGCAAAATATTTCTGGAAACTAATGGCAAATTTTAGCAGTAGTAAACAAGACTGTCTGAACTTGCAGAAATCAAACTGATGTTCAAAGGGCAAATTGTCACAGTACCTGGGGCTAATAGATCACCAAGTCATTATCAAATCTAGGAAACTCGAGGGCAGAGGTATGCAAGACTATAAGGGAGCCTCTCTGATTCCCTTATATTTCCTGCGCTATACCAATCCATTAGCCCCAGGGAAATCTGTCCGTGAATCTCTTGAATACTTAACATACCCATGTATTAACTCGAACTTATGTGTTCTATTATTTGGTTAATCCTGGGGTTGAAGAGAATATTGACCCAATAAACAGTATTTAGCAATTTGTCTGAAAATTTTGCATCTTATTATAAACAAAATGATTCTAATAAATTCCCAGTCAGCCATTGCTAAGCTGTAGTTCCCTCACTGGCCCATCATTGTGTCAGTTTGATCTTGAAGTTACTTGATCTGTATTGGGAAAGTTTTCATATAAATTGCTAAAATGCACCCATTATTTCATCAGGTATTTTTTGTAGGCAGTTCGCAAAATCTTTTTGCCTGTTCCCTCCAGCTGATTTATTGTTGTATATCAAATTCTACATCTGAAACCAAAGAACTAGAGATTTTACTGTCTAACTTTTACAAGCTCATAGAGACTAGCAAAACAATTCTGATTGAAGATTTATATGTCTCTTAGATGAGAGTTAATCTAACTATAATAATGGAGGTTGAAGCAGGACCACAGAAGATATTTGGTATATCATGATGCTTGTAATATTGAAGTTTGTTATAAGTAGAGGTCTGGTCAAATCTGACCTCACCTGTTTACACCTTCTCACACTCCCGCAATGACTGACTTTAAAGTACTTTTGCCAATGTTAATGAGCCAGTGCAACCTGCGATCATATATTTGATTACAGTTGATATTGAAAATTTCTCAATGGTAAAAAATAACGTATTTTGATTTAATATACATCTACAATGCATTCATATAGTCTGATACGATGATCTTGGTGCAGGACTGAGGGAATGTTCATTATCAGGAGGGCTACCTTTTGAATAAGATACAAAACCCAGGAATTGTCTGCCTTCCCAACAGGTAATGGAAGGCCTGGAATTTCCTGTGGGCCTAAAATTGGCAAATTGTGCTGAGATTTATGCTTGTTGCTGCTTCCCTTTTGCCAACAGCAATTGGAATTTCTTGCCAGTTTCATTAGCATAGGACAGAATGTAAAAATTAGTAAAAAGTGGCATAAATCAACCTAAACAAGCCAAGCTTAAGTAAAGCACAGAATTCACACAATTTATTCCTTCATTAAGTATGAAAATTAAAGTTTGAAGTCATCTCACTATCATTCATACACTGTAGAACCAGCGTATTTAAGAACATGCAATCATGGAAGCTTTCCAATTTTTAATGTAATTCATACTTATGCCATAGTAATTGACATAAAGAACCAAAATATGGTGCAGGTCCCCATCAGCAGCGATTTTTTTCAAAAAAAAATCATAAAAGAGCGGAAGTATTACCTTCTTTTCTGGTGTTCCTAAAATTTTGGATGTGATTTTTCACACATTATGAAGCGGGAAGTACATATGGACTAATGGGGGGGAAGGCGGCAGTAAAATGATCATGAGCAGAATGCATCCAGGTTTAGAACTCCATGAACAGGCAACAAAAATTCCAGGTGATTCCAACCTCAGAGGTATTACATACTGAGACTGAATTTTCTCCAATGTTTTCCTCCGAAAATTGGTTTTGCTCCATTGATACCATGTGACTTTGCAAGCAAATTCACAGGAAATTCCATCTTAGAATATCCGGAAGTGCCATTGGAAGGGGAGTTCTCCTAATTTTCATACCATCATTTAGTCTTTTACAAAACCCATCAGAAATATTTGCTACAGGCAACGCAGTGTGGAGCTGGAGGAACACAGCAGGCCAGGCAGCATCAGAGGAGCAGGAAAGTTGACGCTTTGGGCCGGGACCCTCCTTCAGTCTCGACTTGAAATGCCAACTTTCCTGCTCCTCTGATACTACCTGGCCTGCTGTGTTCCTCCAGCTTCACATTGTGTTGTCTCTGACTCCAGCATCTTCAGTTCTTGCTGTTCCTGAGAAATATTTGCTAGTTAGTCAACTCCTTGCTCTCCATGGGACCAAGTTCTGCCCAAACTGAATGGTGCTTTTCCTGCACAATTTTAGCGATTAAATCTCAAATGGTATTCATTGGCTGTAAAGCGTTTTGGGATATTTTGATAACAAGAAGGACACTGTATAAGCACAAGTTCTTTCCTTCTTCAATTGGCATTATCTTCTAACCAGCTTGCTTCAAAAGTAAAAGTTGTGTTTTTTGCAGCTTGAAAGATTACTGCACAAACTGATTTACAAAGGTTTGCTTGTATCTATCTCAGGTGGAATAGAACTTCTGTCATGTTAATTTGTTCCATCACATGGAATTTGTTCTGTATCCTGAAAAGTTCATCATTAGACTGTTAATAAAAATATTCAAAATATCCATTACCTGTTGCCATTTACCTATCAGTCTTGTACTGCTGTCAATATTTTAGCCTTTTTCCCTAAATCATATTTTGTTGACTATAAAGCTGCTCAGAATGTTTGCGACAGAATTGTAAAAATAGGATGGAAAATGAACAATTCATTTTATATGATATAGCAAATCTCGAGCAACAAATCTTTCTCCCGGTTTCTGACATCAGTATATTTGTTCAATAGAACTGCAGCCTTGAAACCTATCCTATTTTGTTTTCTGTATTGATGATGAAGAACTTGTGGAGCTAAACTGGATCTCCTGGACAGATACAGATGCATTTTTCAAAATGAGCTTCTCTGTCCAGACAGTGTATCACTGCGATTTGATTAGTTTCAATGCACTGATAATTTGACAATATCTCCAATGAAAACAGACGGTTTAGTTCTATTTTCATTCTGACAATGACTTGATGGTTTGGATATATGTGGAAACCAACTCCATCAGTGATAGATTCTTTATCAGTTGGTAGCAGAACTGCTAAGTGACTTGACTCATGGAAAGAGAATGAAGCATCTCACCACACTGCAAGGGTGCCCTGGTCAGTTGTTGCAGAGATGCTTGTGAGTCCTGGCAGCATAAGGCTAAACTGAGTCATAAGTTAAAGAAATAAATCAATGAGTGGAACTTTCCCATTCACAAATGAGATTGCCTTGTCCAACATAGCTCAGAGCAACCTTTCTCACACATCCTTCCACTCCTCACCTTATCAATTATGCACAAGTGGTGTCTTTCTTACAGGAACCTGAAGCAGAAAAAGCAAGAGGGCTATCCAGACGCTCTAGCGCACACACCCCTGGTGTGATATTTAAAACCAAGCTCCACACCATTCAGGATGCAGCAGGCCTGGAGTTGGCTTTCTTATCATGCTGCTGGACCATTGTGACACAAAGGGGAAATCTTACTGCTCACTTTGTGGACAGAGACCTGGAGGGGCTGGTGGATAGGGAGGTGGAGAGCAGGGTGGTGCTTTCCCTAGGCACATCACCAGACACAGCTGGACAGGATACAACTCCTCACCAGCTCAATGCTGTCTCACAAGTGAAGTGGTGTAGGAAGATAGTCAATGACCTTTTGCAGTACCCAAGGGTAAGTGCCACCATTTTCTTGCTGCTCACTCACACTCATAGCCACTTGCTCTAACTCACATCTCAATAAGGGTCTTAGATTAAAATTCTCATTTTTATATGTATCATGTCCACAGAACAACTCTTTCCCACCTCATCCTTCCCAAATACAAACCCTTCCTGCCCTCTGTGCTTCCTACTCACTCACTGGGTACGCTTCATCACCTCTCTTGCTCCTGTATTGCCACTGGCTGCTCTCTAACCCACTTTCATCATACTCACAACCTCCCTTTGTCTCATTACTGGTGAAATTGGCCCATAACCTGGTTAAAATGCCCAAGCATGGTAGTGCAGGTTTCAAGCTCCTCACTCCCTATGAGGAGAAAATGCTGGGATTAGCCAGAAAAGAGTACAATGGCTCCATTTAGAGATGGGGAGACATCAAATTCAAACCTCAACCCAGTAATCTTCATTGTACTCTACAACACTGCTCTCCCATTAACTCCAGTGCTAATTCATTCTTAATCTATACAAGTATTTTTCTCTCTTAGACAACTAATTTTCTCTTCTCTAATGCAGGCATTAGTGGCTCCCAGGCATCAGCCTCAAAGGATTCTTCAGAGGCCGGAGAAAATCACCTCCACCTTCCCAGAGGAAGTCACTGATCTCAAAAGGGGTGTGTTTGCAAGGTTTCCACTTGCACTCTCAGATCAAGACTCTTCACCTCAGTGGATTTTATTTCTGAATTAGACTTCTGAATTCCTGGTGCACAATCTGGTGAGCACATCACTGACATATCTCTACAACTGGTCAAGGAAGAAATATTCAAGGTCTTTGACACTCAGAAGACTAGCAGAGGCTAGTCACCTGCCCAACTCCAAGCAAAAGATCCCCTGGTCTCAGCCATTCATGCATTCATCAAAATGCATAAAAAGGCACAGGAACAGCAGGCAGGATTGTCTGGGCCATCCAATAAACTGGATTGATCTATGGAGGAGATTACTAATATGATCAATACTGTGCTTGCATGCATGCGTCTAGGTGTCTCCGTGGACAGGTTGGTGGTTGTCGTGCAAAGGAACAAAGTGAGTCTCACCCAGTCAGTGTCTGCCAGGTACGCACACGGACCTACATTCTATCACTCCAGCCATGAGCATCAATGGTAAGGCGAGAGAGGGATGAAGAACACCTACCTCATTCCTGGTGCCTTTCCTCTCAGGGACACAGAGTGGTGTTGGCAAGCAGTCATAGGACCCACACTAAACACCCCCAGAAGCTTCATTTCAGGACAGCCCAGAAATTCCTAATCCCTCCGTTTCCCCTGTCTATGATCCAAAAGCCAAGAGAAGTTGAAGCCAAGGTGAGTTACACTGCAGTTGGGCAGGATATCCTCCATAGACCTCGGGCATCTGAGCATAAAGGCACCCAGGGATCACTACCAAGTCTTCCAAGCCAACAGGATCAAAGACGGAGAAGGCTCCCTCTCCCCAGCATAAGGGTTTGGGACTACATTTGAACACTGTGGGAAGTAGAGGAAAGAAAAAAAATTATTGAGGGCACGCAGGTGGCATGGATGACATATCACTGGACAATAACCTTTTACTGTTTGAAATATTTTCATTTCCACTGCTGAATCTAGTTAAGTCATTCAGAGATAGCAAGAACTGCCGATGCTGGAGTCAGAGATAACGCAGTGTGGAGCTGGAGGCACACAGCAGGCCAGGCAGCATCAGAGGAGCAGGAAAGTTGACATTTTGTGT
>NC_063357.1:19269334-19310524 GCF_021869965.1 Rhincodon typus | reverse complement strand
GGGCGTGGAATGCCCTGCCTGCAAAAATAGTAGACTCGCCCACTTTAAGGGCATTTAAATGGTCATTGGATAAACATATGGATGATAATGGAACAGTTTAGGTTAGATGGGCTTCAGATTGGTTTCACAGGTCGGCGCAACATCGAGGGCCAAAGGGCCTGTACTGCGCTGTAATGTTCTATGTTCTATGTTCTGTGTTCTTGGGGCCTGGGATGGGAGTGAGGGGGGAGGTGTAGGGGCAGGTGTAGCACCTCCTGTTGCAGTTGCAGGGAAAAGTGCCGGGGGTGGTGGGGCTGGTGGGGAGTGTGGAGCGGACAAGGGAGTCCCGGAGAGAGTGGTCCCTCCGGAAAGCAGATAAGGGTGGGGAGGGAAAAATGTCTTTGGTGGTGGGGTCGGATTGCAGATGGTGGAAGTGTCGGAGGATGATGCGTTGGATCCGAAGGTTGGTGGGGTGGTATGTGAGGACGAGGGGGATTCTGTTTTGGTTGTTATTGCGGGGACGGGGTGTGAGGGATGAGTTGCGGGAAATGCGGGAGACACAGTCGAGGGCGTTCTCGACCACTGAGGGGGGTAGTTGCGGTCCAGCGATATTTATTGGGCTGAAGACATAGTTTGATGATGGGCAGTATTAACAATCTAGGAGCTGACTTCGAAATCAAGAATTTGTACAGGCCAGTTATCTCAGGGAAGGACAGGAGAATTGGAAATGGCACTTAAAGAGATGGGTTGAGATATTAATGAGAGGCAAATACACGGAAGGAAAATAAGTCAACTCTCCATGGCAAGATTCTGAAGTGGCAATTTAATGCTTAGGGCAAATTGCAAAACTTTCTGTTGTCTTCAAGATCCTTATCACTCTCTGCATATTTTCCCATCTTTCTCACTGTTACTCACATTAAAGAGGGGAGGAGAAATTCTGCCTGAGGTTTAAATGGAACATGTGTGATACCAAAACCAATTGTTTCACAGGAAAAGATTATTAATTAAAAGCAACTCTGTCCAAATTAATATATTTTAAATTATACTGTGTCTTTTCTTGTTCATTATATCTCAATGATTTCCCAACATTTTTTAAATTTTTAGTAAGCACTGAAAAATGCAAGATTTCATGAATGGAGCATTATCCAATCAAATAGGCAAGAGTGGATTGTGACAACTATGTAAACTGAACACTCACACAGTTGTACCAATGTGACAACATTCAGTCTTTGCATAATAGTGACAAAGAATGACCCTAAGGTTTTTCTCTAAAGTTAAAATACTGAGCTATGTTGTCCTGCATATGTAAATATATTACTTTTTTGCCATGAATAATATACATTTTGGTCATTTAAATTGATAGTAGGCCTCTTTATAGCTGTATAAGTTCGCAACATTACTTAACAAGCAAGTGTCAGTCCCCTTGATAAGCTTAGTTGCGTCAGACCAAGACAGAAGAAAAGTAAATATTACATAAGGTTAGTCCTCCTCATGGTGAATGTATATTCAATAAAGGAACATTATTAATCATCTTGAAGTCAGCAAAAACACTTCATTGAACATCCAGGCTAATTAAGATATAAAGGCAAAGTAACTGCTTGGTTTGTTTTCTGCTCCTTTTAATACAACATCCAAAGATACATTTGTCCTGTTCTCTTTAATTTTTGCTTGCTCAAGTATTTCATTAAAGGAAGCTACGGCTGGTGATTCAAAACAAGATATATGCTTCCTTGATATTAATTCCTTAATTATTAGCCTTTTGGTTCATGAAGTGCCTTGCAATGTTTTATTATGTTAAGGATGCTGTATAAATGCAAGCTTTTGTGTACAGTACATAGAAAATAAATGTCCGCAGTGGGATACTCTTGCAACTTCCAAAGCTTTAAATCCCTTTGAATGCTAAGTGAAGACAGACACTGCTAATGGTAGCATAATGTAGCTGAGAAGGTTCAGTTAATATTACCAATATTTTTCTTATTATTTTCCATTCAATGCACCTAAAAGAGCACCAGCAGGGGGCTTGCTTTGGCTATGTGAATGTGAGTACGTGAAGAAGCAGGTTTTTGAAGTGAACTTAATAATGAAGTTAGTTTGTTACTGGAACCTCATTTTTACCTAATTTCCAGTTTGACTTTGTTCAGTTTCTTTTCCTTTCCTGCCTCTTTGATATGGCTGACACTAGAGAGAAGTCTTATCCATTCAATGTCCTTCTACGCAACAATGTGTTATGCAATCTATAGTACTCTGATCTCACAGACACACATGGGTTGCCATGTGTGCTGCATGGTAACTTCTGCCACATTGAACTAATTGCTTCAACAGGCTTTGTCTCCATATAACTCTTGTCAGCTAAGGTCAAGATCAACAACTGAAGAGAGCTTGCTGCCTTCTGATTTCATTTCAGGGAAACTCATTCTATTTACACAGAGTGCTATAGTTCAGATTAGCCCTGAAGCTGAAATGAATTTGGATTAAAGAGCTCTCTATAAATGGATCTTGAGCACAAGCATTTCAGAAGACTGAGGAATGTATTGAGGTATCAATGGTTTTTGAAACTGTCTTCAAGAGACAAGAGATTTAGCCCTTGATTTGCCATTTTCCAACTGGAAATTCAATAGCAAGAATCCATGAATCGTCTGATGATGGCTAAAGTAGTGCTGTGATAAGGGAGTTATGTAATATTTTGTTAAACTGTTGTAGCAAGCTTCAAAAAAGATGTTGCCAATTCTTAGTCAGGATTGATAACTCTGGGGGTATCACTGTAATTACCCGATGATAGCTTTCCCACAGAATAGTATTTTGTTACAGTCAGGAATGTGTCGCACTAATAAAATGGTTGAAATCCTCACTGTTCTTTTCCAACATGATCCAACTAAATCAACAGCACTTTGATCGAACATCATGTGTTGCGCAAAGTATAATGGTATAATTTCCATCCTGCATCACAGCTCATTTACCTCATTGTTTATGCAACTCACTTATTCACAAACTGGTTGCCATGTTTCCGTATATTAAAACTGTAGTGAAAGATTTCTGTCCTGCTCTCATCTTCACCTTGTCCATCTCTGACTCCTACCTTCCCTTCCCCGACATCTTCTGCTTCCATTTCCAGGGATAGGCTGGACACCGGCATCTATCACAAATCCTCTGACTCCCACAGTTACCTGGATTTATGTCCTCACGTCCTGCTTCCTGGAACGATTCCAATCCATTCTCCCAGTTTCTTCCTCTTCATTGCGTCTGTTCTGATGATGCTACTTTCCACAGGCTGGCCTCAGAAATGTTCACCTTTTTCCTCAACCAAGAATTCCCCGCCACCAGGTCTGAAAGCTATGTCTAATCCATTTCACCTCAATTCTGCCCTCACCCTTTCCCTTCTCTTCCACTGCAACGATAGTGACCCCTTGTTCTCACTTTCCATGCACCAGCCTTCCACACCAAAGAAATCATAAGCCACCAATTCTGTCACTTCCAGTGGGATGCCAACACCAGATACATATTCCCCTCCTCTCCCTTTTCAGCATTTCACAGGGACTATTTCCTCTAGGACACCCTGGTATGCTCCTCCTCCATTCCCAAACCCTTCCCCCAACCCCATGGCACCTTCCCATGCAATCACAGAAGGTGTAATCCTTCCTGTTTACTTCCTCCATCCTCCATATCCAAGGCACTCATTTTCATTTCAGATGAAACAATGATTTACCTGCAATTCATTCAATCTAGTATGCTTTACTCAGTGCTTAAAATGTGGTCTCCCCTACACTAGGCAATTGAAGCACAGGCTGGGTGACTGCTTTATGGAACATCTGCACTCTGTATGTAAAAATGGCCACAAGTTTCCAGTTGCCTGCCACATCGCGTTCCCATGGATACATTTCAGTCTCAGGCCTGCTGCAGTGAGGCTCAATGCAAGCTGGAGGAACAACACCTCATCTTCCACCTAGGCATCATACAGCCCTAAGGCCCAATGTTGAGTTTAACAATTTCAGAAAGTGAACACCCTCCTCCATTTTGTACCCAACACCATACCACCAGGTCCTGTTTTGAATGGGCTACTCCCAGCACAGCCAACCCATTCTCTCAACCACACTTCTCATTCGCAATCTACTCATCACATACCTCCCTCTCGGGCTTATCTTCCATATTTGTCTTCCCTTTACTATTCTTTCTCAAAAGTATCTATGTGTATTCTATTCATTCCTTCCTCTCAAACGCAACCCCACTCTTCATCCTCGTCATCAGCATAAATACACTCTGACCCAGCTGCTTCTAATTCTGAAGAATTCTAATTCTGGACTCAAAACATTAACTCTGTCTTTTTCTCTCTGCAGATGCTGCCAACTCATTCAGCACTTTCTGTTTATTTCATCTCAAAAGAACTTTGTTGACTACAAAAGAACTTCAGCATAAAGTGAAGTTGAGAAATCTTATCAAAGCACAAGGGCCTGATTTTCAACTCATTCAAACTGAATACAATTACAGAGAGTTAAGATTTGGCCCCAAATTTCTCGATCCATCAAGAAACCCTGCTGCAAGATTTTCTCACTCCAGCAGCTTGGACTGGTGCTAATTGGTAGTGATGTGCTTAGCAATGGCCAAAATTAACTTTACAATATATTGATGATGTTAACCTAGCGCTATGTGACAAAAAGGTAATCATATTTTTACCACATCAAAAAAACTAAATAAATAAACAAAATCTAATCAGACATTCCATGTACATTTGACAAACTTAGTTCTCTTCACAAATTGATAATAAGACATAGAAAAGCATCCTGCTCTTGTGGCTGAAACTTGTCAGCCCTCTGGAGTTGGGCAGGAGGCTACGAAGTTCGTAAAATGGTGATGGGAAATATAGGGAAAGGAGCCCAAAATCTTCTCACAGATGTGGGATATTTTCAATGGCAGGAACTGCAGTGAACAGAAACAGGCAATCAAATAATTCACTTGACTGGTCAGTTGATGGCCAGTTCCAGCCACCATTGGCATTTTGTTGGTATTCAGGAGAGCCAAAACTGTGTTGAGAGATCACCAAATAAACCCTGCTGGTTTTCCATAGCCTGCAGAAAGGCCTCCCAATAGCAAAGACCATCCCCTCAGTTCCAACTTTACTAATGGAGGGCTCAAACTACTAATCCCAATGCCCGACCTGCCTGTCTGGCCCTAGCACTGTTTTTGAAAAAAAGCTTACTTGGCCTTCAAAGGGATTTCATATTTTCTTCTCCCTGGTCCAGATTCAGGAATTCTTGTGTGAAAGTTGCCTTTGATGTTAGCTTCCACTGATCTCTTCAACAAGCACTATTAGGGCACATGTGGATCAGATATTCCTGAGAGCACAAAATGTGCTACATTCAAGGCAATGATTGTTTTAAGCATCTGCTGTCAAGGTCAGCAATACAGAGTCAGAAGCAATATTGTGTTGGACGTATGTCAGGTATAGGAAGATCAAACTGGGCCAAAGGTTCAGTTTCAACTCTGGGACATTACACATGCAGCACTCTCCCTGAGGTTCACTGATGTGTCTGTCTAGGTTGGGTATGTGAGTCCTAGAATTGGCAAGTAAACCCACAGCTTTATGATTCAGAAATGAAAGTGCTACTCAGCCAAGATGATGGAAAAAAATACATGGAGGCTGAAGAGAATGTGACAGCCTCTGTTTTTTCATGAAACGGGGAGACTGACCAACAACATGATGCTTGAATTTTGTAATGAGTTAAACAATCCAGCAGTAATGCTTCAGAAGCTAATGTGTGGCAGGCACAATTTAAGCAGTCCATTAAGGCAAAGAAAACTACTTCTCAATGTTTATTTGTATAATACATTACCTTTTTTCCTGATTATGAATGGGATTTACTGCCGTCTGTTTAGCAGCAGGCTGTTGAGTGAGGAATTTGTAATGGTAAGCTGAACCCTTCAGAAAAGCAGTTGCATCGTAAATGTGCCTGAAGAAAAATAGCACAGTTCAGAATGTGATTGTCCAAATGGGGAAAACATCCCCAAACTATTTCAAATATGCCCAGAGTATTTGAGTGCCCTACCTTCAAGAAGGGATACAGTTTATCAACATCATTGAATCGGGCACTCCCAGGCCAATGGGAGCCTGGCTTAAAGTTAACTGTGGCTTTCCCATGACTGGAGAAAGTGGTTGGAAGATAAGGATGGCTGCTATTGACTGTCATCTGGGAAAAAGAAAAGAATGCCTTTCTTTACACCCCTTGTGGGTCAGAAGAACCCAGGGGGTCAGCCCCTGGCCTCTCAAAGAAATCTTTGCTCCCCTCCCCCACTACCATCAAGCAAAGCCTCTCTCTTTCCCTCACAGCCCCCCGACCCTTCAAATAATGATGACATGCGTGCCTTGCACAAAATCCACTTCCCCCACCCTGACCTCTCACTCCATCCCTCCCACAATTGGCGATCTCCCAAAACAAAAAGCTCTGATCTCTCAATTCCTTCGAGGTGTTGATAGAGAGTGAACCCAAAGCTTGCTGTAGCAGCTGGCTTAGAAAGATAGGAGTAGGAGGAGCCATTTGGCCCCTCAAATATGTTTGACTTGCTACTCAATCAGACCATGACCTAGTCTATGACCTAACTTCATATATCCATCTTCTTCCCATCTCCCTTAAAGCCCTGAGCAATAGACTTCTGTTATTTAAAATTTGCGTCTAAACTTGCATCATTTGTTGCTTGCAGTAAGAGTTCCAAACCTCTCACATCCTTTGTGCATTTATGGAAGCATTTCCCAACTTCACCCCAGAATGGTCTGGATCCAATTTTTAGACTGCTCCCCAGTCCTAATCTCACCAAGGAGTGGAAATAGTTCTCTCTACATTTACCCTATCTGTTGCCCATGATATCTTAAAACCTTTGATCAAATCACCACTTAACCTTGTAAATTCCTGGGAAGTCAACCTTAGTTTGTAAATGCCCTTGTACTTTAACTCTCTGAGACCAGGTACCTTTCTAACATTACACACCCTTTAAGAATTTATTCTTTTTTAGTGACCAGAATTGTTTACAATACTCCTGGTATGATCTCACTGGGATTTTATACAGCTGCAATGTGACCTTCTATCAGCGTCTCCCTTTGATTTTTAGCCCTCTCAAAATAAAACAAAACATATCACTTTTGATTATTTCCTGGACCTGTTCAGGACATTTTAATGATCTGTGTACTTGGACTCCCAAGCCTCTTTAGGCCTCCTTGATCTTGTTTGTTGCCATTTAGAAAGCACTGGTCCAAAGTAGATAGCTTTCATATTTCCCACAGTTTTTCCAGTTCACTTTAGCCTATCAATATTTCATTGTAATGGTATGCTTCTGCCTACACTACTTACAAATATCATCGATCCTTGTGGTAGCATTAGCAAATTAGCAAATAGCTTTCTTATGCAAACATCTGAGACCTTAATACACATGGGGAATAGTTGGGAACCCAAAACAGATCCTTACAGGACACCATTCATCAGAGCCTGCCAATTAGAATACCTGTCCATTATCCTCGCTCTCTAGCTATCTATGTTCAATCTAATTCTTCCTGCCACTGCAGGGACCCAAGATCCATACACAGCCCAAGCGAGGCCGTGACTTCTGGAGCCAGAAGTCCATGCATCTGCACGCCAATTGGCATGCACCAATGCTCCAAGGCACACAGGTTAGAGGGAACATTGCTGGCTACTCCCACTTGGCCAGTTTCCTAATCAAGTCAATCATTTAATTCCTTGAAGTTCAACTTTAGCTAATAGTGGCTTATGAGAGGCTTTATGAGATGCCTTCTGGGCGCGCACGTAAATAACATCCATAGACACTTCCCTGTCGTCTTCAGCCACTTCATCAAAATATTCATTCCGATTTATCAGGCATGACCTATCATTCTGCAAATCTGTGCTAGCTCTCTCAGATCAGCTGGACATTTTCATGGTGGTCAGTCACGTTAGCTTTCTTTACAGATTGTAGAGATTTGCTGACAAAAATGTGAGCCTAATTGGTCTATAATTCCTTGATTTTCCCCTCTCACCATGCTGGAGATGTCTTTCTTTTCCTTTTACTCTGAACTTGCAGCTTTGAATAATGCAATCAATAATGTGCAACTCTCTATCTTGGTCCATTTACAAGAAGTTAAGGATGGAATTGATCTCAGCCTTTGCAATGAAGACCTTCATACCTTATCAAATATTATGCACATAGTGCTTTCTTAGTAGGTAGTTTCCTCATACTACTCTGGTCACCATGTGATGAATCAGATAATACATTTAAAATTTATCCTCCATACTCCAACCCCCTGCCACAAGTAGCAACTCTCAAACCAGTGTTTCCTATGGCTAACATTTCGAATGTATTACCTCAACCCATTACCTACGTGTTATTATATCACATCTGCCTATATTTAGGCAAATGCATGGCTGAAAAATCCAGAAATGGCAGTTAATCCATGTCCCATCCGTTCTCTCCTCTGTTATCAGGAATAGATCTGTATTTTCAGCAGCAAACATTAGGTGGATTTTCAGCTATGATTCCATTGTTCCGTGTTATGCTTTGTCCTATAGTCGCTCCAATCTGAAATCCAAGTTGTCATGGCTCCCCGTGTTGTGATCCTTTGTTGGAAAAGTGTGAGCAGTGTCTTCCTCAGACTTTAATTATTTTCTTGGGGACAGCATGGCTTCCCAAAGACAGTGCCAATGGTAAATCATCCATTCCCTTAATTCCAACGTAAGCATGTATACATTTTAAATCAGCAGGATGTTGTAAGAAAGAATTTCACCAGCTTTTTCAACTGGGGTGGGAGCAAAGCCAGTAAATCTGTCATCATTTAAATGACTAACAGCAATTACACGCTGTTGCCCTTTGGCACAATTTGGATTACTGCATCCTGAACATGTAAACAGCCAAAATGTTTTGCTAAATGCTATCTTATGAAGACATTTATTTTGTGTATTCCCTTAATTGCCCTATTTAAAATGGTATAATCATAAAATATCTGAATTTATTGGAATCTTCTGCACAAATGTTTAAACAGTAGCTTTTACAAAAATATTTGTACAATGTTTAACATTTTTGTATTCTGATGGAAAAATTGTAATCACATTATCTGATGTGAAACTTTTTTATTAATGACATTACTTTCAATGAAGCATTTTGATCAGTAAGTATTTTTATAAACTTGCAGGCATTGTATGTACCTGTATTTTTGCTCGTGTGCATACATGTACAACTTAAGAGTCTATGTATGTACGGTGCATGGTTACATGGATGACATGTTGTCATGTGGCTTCTAGGACTCTATGCTCATGATATATGGATTAGAGTACATAAATCACATATATAAATGTACATGCATGTTAGTGTATAATATGTTTATGTATTTGTCTCGTATTAGTCAACACATTGTGGAGCTGGAGGAACACATCAGGTCAGGCAGAATCAGAGGAGTAGGAAAGTCGACATTTTGGGTCAGGACCCTTCTTCAGAACTTCTTCTGATGCTGCCTGACCTGCTGTCTTCCTCCAACTCCACACTGTTTGACTCTGACTCCAGCATCTGCAGTTCTTGGTATCCTTTGTCTTGTGTTACACATGTTTACTGTTATTCTTTTATACCGGCCCCACAAACCAAAATTAAGTTTGAATCAAGTTCTATTCTTCGGCCTGATCCTTAATCCTCCCCATCGATTTGTCCTATTTGGTCATAACATGCTATTCAAGGCAAATGTTTACCCAAGATCATGCAAGAAATGAAGTACCCTTGTTGATCATTTTACACGTCGGGATAAAGCGAAAACCCTGGTTTTCTTTTGGATTTGGCAATGGCTCCATGTCCCTAGTTAGATGCCTCTGATGCTTAAAATAACAATAAAATTGATTGTTATTTTGCTTAAAAGTCATCCACTTAGCATCAGCTCTAACAAGAGGAAACTAATGTCATGTTCAACATTCGTCCTATATTTCTACTGTACTCAGCTCCTGATAGAAGCAAGCTGTTTCCCTTATGCACAAGTTGATTTTCAGCTGCGGTGATTTAGAGAGGCCCTGTGTACTTCTGTCCTGCACTCTATTCCATTAATCACCCATTAACGATCTATAGTCGCATAAAAAAAACCACAGAATGTGTTAATAGCCTACTCATAAAAGATGAGAATAAGCTGATGTGCTATTTTAATTCACTCTCCCATATGGTCCTAATGTAGTGTCTGTCAGCTATCTAATAAAGTTTGCTTTATTTTTATTTCAAAACAATGATTGTACTTTGACATGCAACTCAACAGAAAAGAGAGTGGCGAAGGACCAAGTGCACTATGTGTGGTCTGATGTGCATTGCATTGTTGGCTATTGTTCACTTTAGCTGGTAATGTCACATGGCTTCAAGTCATGTGGGCCAAAAATTTCACCAAACTTACTTCTGGTAAATTTTTGAATGCATTCAACTTGTTACTGTTATCACACAGTTTCCAACTTGGTTCATAATCCAGTACACGAAAAAGTGCTTTAAACAAAACCTTCCTGAATAATGACCATTTGCATTTAAACCGTAGGAAGATTTAGCAAGGGAAAGAGACATAGAGAGAGCATTGCAAAGACTATGGATAAAATGGCTGTAGATTCTGAACTGGAGGAAATGCACAAGAGGTCAAGGTTCAGTAACTAAATTTGCATGGCATTTGAGACAGTGTGGGAAAAATCCCTACAGACAACCATTAACAAGGACACTGATTTTGAATTCCTAATGTTGAGAAATAGGAAGTCAGTAAGAATGGGAATATAGGTGATCAACATTTTGTTGCAGAGCTCGGATGTGGATGTCAACACAAGTTGCAGGTTGAAGTTTGGCAGTAGGATGGGAAAGGCAATGGAGAAATCAAATCTTTGATGTGGCTGATAGTTTCAACAACATGTAGTGGTGGTGGAGATGTAGAGCAGGGTGAAGTAAAAGTAGAAGTCAGCAGCATTGGACAAACAATCTAGACGATGAATAGGGAAAGAATTTCACTGGCTATACAGAAACATGTTAAGAGATTCAGCTATGGACAGATAGAATGAACCACTTAACTGATGCTGGCCTGAAACATTCCAATCTGACTCAGAAACCCAAGTCAATCCCAATCACACAATAAGTTACCAGGTTTTGTTTGAAGAGTTTTCGGGCAAACTTCCAGGGCAGGACCCTTCTCAGCCGTAATAGCATAGCTGAGTTCAACAATCAACAAAGGCTATGACAAAGTGAATCAATGTAGAAGCTGTGTCCCCTTTCTCAGCAAGTGTTGCTAAATTCTGCATAGTTTAAAGGTCCTAAAGCCATTTTGAC
Source organism: Rhincodon typus (assembly GCF_021869965.1). Taxonomy (NCBI): domain Eukaryota; kingdom Metazoa; phylum Chordata; class Chondrichthyes; order Orectolobiformes; family Rhincodontidae; genus Rhincodon; species Rhincodon typus. The sequence continues at coordinate 19,299,250 of NC_063357.1, read as the reverse complement.
AGCCACTGAGAGAAGATAGGAAAGAGGATAGGGTGGCAGGCAAGAGGGTAGGAGACTACATAGATCGGGGGAGCATGCCTATTGTGTGAGGGGATAGGGTGATGTGGGAGGGTCCCAGATAGGTAACGGGTAGGATGACAGATGTTTAAGGGGGTTAGTTGGCAAATATGTGGTAGGATGCCAGGTGGCTGAGGGGTCATGAGTCACATGTGTGATACTGGCACAGTTGCAGATGGACCTGGGATGAGTTTGGGTTTGGGATCTTCCAGGGTGATCAGATGTGGTTGACAGGTCTGGGGGAATGGTGGCTATGGGGAGCTAAGGGTTGTTGTCAATTATGGGAGAGAAGTGGGGTGTGATGGTGTATTGAGGTGGTCAATATTGTAATTAGTCAGGAGATAAAGTAGGTTTTAATTCCCTAACTTTTCCAATCTAACTATACTTTAGCTCCAAGTTGCGGAATTTTTCTGAGGGTTCCGGATGCTGGCTAATTACCCATCGGAAGTTTCATTTCCAGATCAATTCATGTGGAGTCAGTTTTGTCAAGAATTCTGCATGCTCCCCAAGGTGAAACTCCAATCCACACAACAGCAAATACTACCTTTGGTCAACCAATCAGGGTCACTGTATCCCATGCATGTGTTCTAGTGGGGAACCATTTATAAGTTGTAATATAATTGTCAACTCACAAAGACTCACAAACTTAGAAAAGACTTACAAAGACTCAGCCATTCACTAACACGTGAATATAGATGATAAGAGGGACCATCACCTAACGTTTCTTGTAAAATCTTGAATTCCACATCTTTTCTGATGCGTGGTGTCATTAAACCACAGCTGCTGTGTAGGTTCAGTATTTAGCACAAAATGAGGTTTGTGCATTACCATTAAGGCTGCTGTGCATGTATTGATATAGTAACCAATTCTCAACACCATAATAGCACTGCTCACGGCCAGCTGCATGCTTTTCAGGACGATGTGGTTTAATCAAAATTTGGCAGGTTACCAACAATTGACAGTTTGAGTTGGGTCTTCACATGTTCTCACATGACAGTGTGAGTGGGTTTATAAATGTTACTCTGATGTGATTCAGTTTTATTTTTATTTATTAGTCCTGTACTTACTTTAATTTGCATTCTAGTATTGTCGAACTTTCGATACAAGGGAAGGCCATTCATTTCTTCAGAACTGTGTCAGTGCTGGCTTCATGCCAGAACTAATCCCTGGCTCTTTTAAGTTTTTTTTAAGTCTTTTAGTTATTTGATTTAATTTCTTTTTCAAATCCATGACTTGTCTCAGCTTCGGTAACAAGTTGCAAGAATGTGTTCTCCCCATTACTTGCAGTCTTTATTTTTATTCGCCAACAACCCACCAGACCTGGCAGATAGAACTGCCAACAGATGGCTCCCTGCCCTTTGCACATTGGCAATAGACTGCCCTGACCTTGGACCCCATGAGCTCCTTCCACCCCACTCTTGGCAAACCCTGTCTCTTGGCTTACCCCCAGCAAAGGTCTTCCTTTCATACCTTGCTTATTCCTCAATTGCAGGCTGGTTCTCTTCTGTGGTTGCTGCTTTTAGGGTGACTATGAGCTCCTTACTGATTCTGTTTGTTCTACTTTAGATGTGGCTGTTCTTCAATTGATTAAAGCTTTGATTGTATATTCCTGGAAGGTTCAGAGATTTTGTGCTGAAATCATCCAGGACCCCCATATATTTTAAGTATTGGCACCACTTCTCAACCCAAGCCTGAATGTTTTTCAGGTTTGTCTGTGTATGAAGAGCAACTAGTTTAGTGCTTGAGGAGTTGTGAATGGTGCTGTGAATATCCTCACTTCTGACCTTTTGATGGAAGGAGGCTCTTTGATGAAGCAGCTAAAGATGGTTGGACCAAGGACGCTAGCCTGAGAAACTGTTGTAGAAACATCTGGAGTTGAGATGAATGACTATAAGACCATAAGGAGCAGGATTAGGCTGTTCTCCCTTCCAAAATGAACAACTTCACATTTTCCCACATTATAGTCCATTTGCCAACTTTTTGCCAACTTACCTACCTTATCAATATCTCTCTATAAACTGCTTGTATCTCTCTCACAACTTACCTTTCCACTCATTTTGTATCATCTGCAAATTTGGCTACAGTTCATTTGCTTCCTTCCTCCAAGTCAGTAATGCATATTGTAAATATTGCAGTCTCAGCACTGATCCCTGGTGGAACCCTGCTGGTCACAGGTCACTTTTCAGAGTGGCAGGCAGTGACAAGTGGGGTGCTGCAGGGGTCAGTGCTGGAACCTCAACTGTTCACAACATACATTAATGATTTGGACGAAGAAATTGAATGCTGTATCTCCAAATGTGTGGATGACACTAAGCTGGGTGGCAGCGTGAAGAGGATGCTAAGAAATTGCTGGGTATTTTGGACCGACTGGCTGATTGGGCAAATACTTGGCAAATACAATATAATGTGGATTGATGTGAGGTTACCCACTTTGGTCACAAAAACAGGAAGGCAGATTATTATCTGAACGGTGTCAGTTTAGGAAAAGGTGAGGTGCAACGAGATCTGGGTGTCATGGTGGAACAGTCGCTGAAGGTTGGCATGCAGGTGCAGCAGGCAGTGAGGAAAGCTAATGGCATGCTGGCCTTCATAGCGAGAGGATTTGAGTATCAGAGTAAGGATGTCTTGCTGCAGTTGTACAGGGCCTTGGTGAGGCCACACCTTGAATAATGTGTGTGGTTTTGGTCTCCTGGTCTGAGGAAGAACATTGTTGCTATTGAGGGAGTCCAGCGAAGGTTCACCATACTGATTCCTGGCATGGCAGGACTGACATATGAGGAAGTATTGGACTGACTCGGCTTATATTCGCTAGAATTTAGAAGAATGAGGGGGATCTCATGGAAATATATAAAATCCTAATGGGACTGGACAGGCTAGATACAGGAAGAAAGTTTCCAATGTTGTGGAAGTCCACAACAAGGAGTCACAGTCTGAGAATAAGGGGTAAGCCATTCAGGACTGAGATGAAGAAATATTCCTTCACTCGGAGAGTTGTGTACTGTTGGTATTATCTCCCACAGGAAGATATTGGCACCAGTTCAGTAGATATGAGGGAGCTTGGTGTAGCCCTTGCAGCTAAAGGTATCAAAGGGCATGGGGAGAGGGCGGGAATGGGAATACTGAGATTGCTTGATCAGCCATGATCGTATTGAATGGTGGTGCAGGCTCAAAGGGTCAGATGGCCTACTCCTGCATCTATTTTCTATGTTTCTATGTCACCAACCTGAAAAGGAGTCTTAATTGACCTCCAACAACCCTAACCATCCTTCCTTTGCGCGAGGTATAAAGATCATTTCTTTTTTATTCTACTGTATTTTTGATTGTGGACTGAATTAGGAAAAGAATGTTTTACATCAAAGTACTGAGGAAGGAAGTGCAACTTACTGAAACTCATAGTCAGTCATGTTTACACTGTTGCTCTGTAAGCAGTGGGGGAAAGTGCAAGAGGAGACAATTCAAATCGGAGGTTTGTGCACAAAGTGAGATTGAGATAGCTACACGTTGCTGATTGGTTTGTGGGCCTTATGACCAGTTGGGGATGCCAATAGCCTGATAACAACAATCTGATAAGCTCCTGGGTAGCTGAACAGCTTTTGGGGGTGAACAATATTGGCAGAAGCCTTCAGACTGCTGAAAGGCAGGTTTATGTCTCTCTCCAGTAAAATACCTAAAGCCTGAAGTAAGCCACTTTATTTTCTCCCTCCAATTGCTTTAAACTGTTGCTTTTAACTGCTAAGTCAGAGACTTTATAATTTGTGAACCAGTTCCTCTTCGCCTCCAGTGAAAAAGTAATAGAACTGAAGGATTTGGGAAACTGAAGGAACCCCTCCATCAAACCCTCAGGACTGGCTCCATTGAACTGCTTCCCCAGTGTTTTTCCCTTCACCTGTAACACCCAATCCTTTTTTGTGGTGTGTGTGAGGGTGGGTGGTGTGTGTTCGGAGAGTTAAATGTTGATAGTTCATAATCACTTACCTGTAGTAAGAATTTTTTTTGTAACACATAGTAATTCTTATTCAGCTCAGAAACCTGGTCCATGCTTTCTGTTAACCTGGGTGTATCAGACATATAAATTAGGAATTTTTGCATATTTTGATAAAAATAAAACTTTTGTAATGAGTCTGGGAATAGTAGGGCTTGATTTCTAGTGTCCTACCCCAATGAGGCATAACATGAGTATAATTCTAATCAGTGGGGAGTTTTCTCCAATTCCCAATCACTCCAGTTATATGGAAAGAATTTGAAAATAAGAATTTCTTTTACCTTTAAGTGATGTTTTGTCAAAAAAGACATCTGCATGAGTGACAGATCATTTTGATAAATAGCAAAATTCTCCAGATAGCAACTGAAAAGGTAGAGTTAAAACAGCAGAATTTGTGACATGGAGGTTCAGATTTTTTTAAAACAGTAAGGCAACAAGAACAGTTGGCTTTGATAATACAAAGGACAACACAACACGGGAACAGGCCCTTTGGCCCTCCAAGCCTGCGCCGACACATCTTGCCCTTCCATATTAAAATTGTCTTCACTTACAGGATCCATATCCCTCTATTCCCTTCCTATTCACGTATTCATCCAGGTGCTTCTTGAATGCTGCTACTGTGTCTGCTTCCACCACCTCCTCTGGCAGCACATTCCAGGCACTCACCACCCTCACACATCTCTTTTAAACATCCCCCTCTCCCGCACCTTAAAGTCGTTTCCCCGAGTAATTGCCTCCTCTACCCTTGGAAAAAACCTCATACTTTCCACTCTATCCAGGCCATTCACAATCTTATAAACTTCTATCAGGTTGCCCCTCAACCTCCTGTTTTCTAGGTAAAAACAAAACCATTCTTTCCAACCTTTCTTCATAGCTAAAATCCCCCATACCAGGCAACATTCTGGTAAACCTTTTCTGGACCCTTACTAAAGCATTCACATCCTTCAGGTAGTGTGGTGACCAGAACTGTACGCAATATTCCAAATGTGGCCTAACTAAAGTTCTATAAAGCTGCAGCATTACTTGTCTATCCTTATACTCAATGCCCCTTCCAATGAAGGCAAGAATGCCATAGGTCTTTTTTACTGTCTTATCTACCTGTGCTGCCACCTTCATTGATCTGTGAACTTGCACACCCAGATCTCTCTGCATATCAATACTCCTCGGGCTTCTGCCATTCACTGTATATTTTCCACCTGTACCTGACCTTCAAAAATGCACTACCTCATATTTGTCCAGATTAAATTCCATCTGCCATTTTTCTGCCCGTGCCTCCAACTGATCTATATCTTGCTGTATCCTCTGACAATCTCCTCACTCTCCGCAACTCCAACATTGTATCATCCGCAAATTTACTAATTAAACCAGCCACGTTTCCCTCCAAATCAGTTATGTAGACCACGAACAGCAGAGGTCCCTGTGGAATACCACCAAACACAACCCTCCATTCTGAAAAGCGTCCTTCCACCGCTACCCTTTGTCTCCTATGACTAAGTCAGTTCTGTATCCATCTTGCCATCTTACCCCTGATACTATGTGACTTCACCTTTTGCACCAGTGTGCCATAAGGGAGCTCTGAGGACTTTTGACAAAGATCAGAGGTCAGCAAATAAAATGCACACTGATCTGGGGAGTTAGTAGGACGTGGGTTCAAGGCCCACTCCATGAGTCCAAGATCTAGGCTGACAGTACATTGTAGGACTTGGGGAGTACCACACTGTTGAAGGTGATATGTTTAGGACGAGATGCTAAACTGAGGCCCTGTTTACTCAGATGATGTAAAAGGATCCCACAATACTTTTAAGGAACTGAGTGGAGATAATGCCGATGTCCTTACCAATATTTATCCACTAATCAACATAACAAAAACCCTGTTTCTGTTCATTATCACATTGCTGTTTGTCAGAGCTTGCTGTGTTTCAATTATTACAAGGAAGACTACCTGTTAAAAATATTGCATCAGCTGCAAAGCATTTTAGGATTCAAGTGATCATGAAAGATGCTATATAAATGTAATTCTTTCATCTTTCTTTATGTTATGTTGTTTCAGAAAGATAAACTACATTTTGTATTATTGAGCCTGTCCACATGCCATACTATTTTCACCTTGCTATGGAATAAAGCAGTTATCGATTTTGCATTCAGTCTTGTCTCACTGTGAACTTGGTTTGACTTCACTTCAGAGAAATTGAAGCTATGCACATGCAGAAGGTGCAATTATCAGGTTCAGGTCACAAGGACATACTATTGTTACACCCTCTGGTATATGTTAACATACAAGCAGCTTTAGGAGGTGCATCAACTCCACAAAGATAAGCCATTCAAGCTGTTTACAGGAGTCAGTGACACTCTTAATCCTAGAAGGTATCACTGCAGACTTGAATTTGTAACCATCCTCCTAAAGTCTTTCAAACCTTTCTGGAACTCAATTAAATCCTCCTTTTCAAACTTCTTCCTTGGCTTCTTTTCTTTACTGCGGATAGTTCCCAGAATTTTAATCAGTGACTTAAAATATATTATTTCTACTCCTGATACTGACCTATTAAATCTGCAGTGTATTTTTCATGGCCACCACATCCTTTCTCAAACAGGCTATCCAAAACTACACAATACATGAAAACGGCATGCAAAACTGCACTCCTCAGATAATGACTGCAACTCCTCAGATTCTCGTCTGTGCCTGTTTCGTGCAAGATTAAAATAACGGTCAAGATGGGCATGTCACTTTCATGCCATTGAAATGCAGGCAACGACCATCTCCAACAAGATATTCATCAAAATTATCGTTGATGATAACCCTGACATCAACACCTTGGGGTTCACCCTTGACCAGAAATTTGACCAACCCCTCAAAAAAAAATAACTGCAAACTCATGAGAACCCTACCACTTCCCAAATTTCAAGCTATGTAAGAGCGCTCCTCCTTCATGGCAGATTTAACAGTGAGGATCTGATTTTTGGATACCAACCCAAAGTAAGACAACATTCTCACCATTGATCTCAAAATCCCAGGAGTGGAAAATTGAGGAGAAACATCAATGGGAGATCGGAAAGTTGGCAGCTTCCAATCACAGAATTTTGTGAGGCAGGTACACTGGATCCTGCAGGACAGAGGGAAGGCACTCCCTCAATCCAGCAATTGTTACCTTTTTTTGGCTAGCAGGTTTCTTGAGGTACAGGATACCTGACTAGCTAGAGTTAAAGATGAAATGGTGGTTAAATATGAAGCACATAACCTTAATTTAAATTACTGTCCTGCCTTCTGGGAGCAGGCTGGTTACCTTCCCTGTTTATTAACACAGAACGTGGGTGAATTGGCAATATGTTGGAATTGGAATTGGAATTCAGACATTGGACATCTTAACATCCTGTGTGACTTCAATTCTTCCATGTCTTGGAGGCAAAACACCCCCCTTAGAGAGCTGGTGAAAGGGACTGGGGCATTATAAATGCTACATCCTGTTCAGAAACAGAAAAATAGTAAGATTAGCTAGCTCAGGTTGTTATTGCACATTAAAGGCACAGTACAAATGCAAGATTGTTGTTGTGGTAGGAGATGTATTGGAGTCTGTAAGAAGTTTGCGTCATTATGGATACACGATGCATGAGGCAGTGAACATGGGTTTGTGAATTCTGAAGAAAAGTTGCATTTGATTCTAAATAAAAACCACAAGTACTGTGGATGCTGTAAATCAGGAACAAAAACAAAGTTGCTGCAAAAGCTCAGCAGGCCTGGCAGCATCTGTGGAGGAGAAAACAGAGTTAACGTTTTGGATCCCTTGACCCTTCCTCAGAACTGTTCTGAGGAAGGGTCACCGGACACGAAACGTTAACTCTGTTTTCTCCTCCACAGATGCTGCCAGACCTGCTGAGCTTTTGCAGCAACTTTGAATCGAAATGTTGGGTTAAATTTTGCCAGAAATCGGCTTAGTGCCAATTTTGGTGAGTGTGTGGAAGTTTTCTGTTTGTTGACCCTAGAGTGTTTTCCTGCACCGTTTGGCACGGTGCCTCTACAGTACCCCACTTATTGTATCTTCCCTCGTGCAACAGGTGAAATTACTTGGCACCGTTGGCATCTCCCAGGATTCCAGAGCCGACATCATATTTAAAACATAGTTTTGCACCAGGTCAACCACTGTCAGTCCAGAGCTGCTCTGCATGGGGCTGTTGTCTCAACTGTTGCCCTAGATATGGCAGATAGAGGAAATTTTGCATCCCGCTTTGCTGATAGGGGCCTGGAGGTCCTGGTGGATGGGGTGGTGTAGGAGTGGCTATCTATCAGCAAGAAGATCAGATACTGAAATTCCGGAGGCAATGAGATGACAGGCAGTGGGGAACTAGAGGGGCAGGGCATCTCTTGAGGGTCCTGAGATGAAGTTGCTGGGGTGGTTGTCTGTCACTCTTCCCCGCTGTGGGTTCTTGCTGGCACCACCCTCACTCTCCAAGAGGAAAGGACATCTGGAGTGAGGTTCAGGCACCTCATGCCCCCATTTCCTATACATTGATGTTGAGTAGTCATGGGAGGAGCGATGGAGTGCACATATCCAGCATCCACTGAGTGTTCTGCTGGACCTAAGTCTCTAAGGCAGCTGCCGCCATTTTGAGGGAATCACCAAGAGCTCACATGCCAGAGCCATTGCCGTAGTGAGAACATGAGACAGATTTCTCTCTTTCTTTCATTGCAACTTACTGAGGGCCTCTGGCACACCTGCCCAATGTTCCCCTGCCTCTCTCTGCAGGATGACCCTAGTGCTTACGGCCAAGTACACAGGCATGTCTTCTACATAGGGCTCAGAGGGACCCTGGCCTCCAGCAGCCCTCCTGAGTACCAGAGGGCACTCAGACACCTCTTCTTCCACTGGTTCTAGGCCCATGTCAGTGAGGCACCACCAGATTGTATCCCTGCCTGTAAACTAGCTGGAATACCCACTGGAGTGAATGTCTCTGAGCCGGTAAAGGATGCAGGTGAATGTCTTGCCAGCGCATCCCCTCAGGAGTGGTGCTGACTTAGAAGGGCTCAGGCTGGAGACTCATTTGCTTTGTGGAGTCCTATATACTATTGAACAGAGTAGAAAGAATTAACTATAAGGGAGGTAATGGTTTAACAGCATTATCATTGGACTATTAATCCAGGGATCCAGGTAATGTTGTAGGGGCCCAAGTTCAAATCCCACCATGGCAGATGGTGGAATTTGGATTCAATAAAATTTATGGAATAAAGAGTTCAATGATGGAATCATTGCCAATTTGCAGGGAAAACTGAACATCTGGTTTATTAATGTCCTTTGAAGGAAGGAAATCTGTCATTCTTACCTGGCTTGGCCTACATGTCACTCCAGACCCACAGCAATATGGTTGACTCTTAACTGCCCTCTGGGTGATTAGGGATGGGCAATAAATGCTGGTCTAGCCAGTAAGGCCCTCATCCTGTGAATGAATAGGTGAGTTGAAGGTACAAAACAGCTCACACAGAGTAATGTGTTTACCTTCCTGCACATTGAAAAGAGCGGAACACAATGTTGCTCATTGGGTTGCTGGGTCATTGGTGTCTCATCATCGCCATAGAAAGGCCCTGGTCTTCCCTGGCCACCTCAATAGCCCTTTCCTCAGAGGCACAATCACTGCTCTTGACCCGCTCACCACCATGTTGTGGGCCAGTTTTCCCTGCGATGAGATAAGGAGAAAGATTAAGTGCAATGGGACTGGGTGCCGCAGCACTGGGAGAGCATGAGATGGTGAAGTGTGCCAGTTTAGATGAGTGTGAAACACAGTGGGGAGGAAATGTTGGTAATTTGAGAGGATGAGGAGAATATGAAACTTTATGTGAAAATGATACATGTAATGTTGAAGCTTTCAGGCTATGAGGCTATGTGAGATGTCTGTGCAGTGGCACAGTTAGAATAAGTGTCCCAGTGAGTGTGATTGAACACAGTTAAGGTGGTACCACTTAGCTTCATGTAGCACAGCCTGTAGTTCCGCTTTCTACTCCTTTCATGCCAGCTCATGGCACTGATCTGCCCTGCAATTTCAGCCCAGGCTGGACAGTGCAGCTGAGATGATCTCCAGGGACTGCTACCCAGTGGGAACAGGATGCCCCCTTTGTTGATGACCCTATCTAGCAGCAATTGGAGGGCAGCAATGGTGAACCTGGGAGCCAGTTTTGGAGGTATCTCAGAGGTTCCAGGAATGGCCAACCCAGGCTAATGGGCAGTTCCTGGCTTCAAAGTCTAAAGTGGCATCCAACTCACCATTAAACATCACTGCAGAGCCTTTGACCCCAGATTGTCTGACCACAGGCAAGAACGTCCAGCTTGCTGGCCTTGTGATTCACTAATTAACTCCCATAACATCTCACTTACGTAGATAATGAGCTGAGATGATCATGTGAGAGCACTGGCAGATATGACGCCATCCATATGCTCAATGCCATACTTTGACTTCAAAGCAGAAAATTCCACCCAACATCTCCAACCTCCACCCTGGCTCACAACACATTGAGGCTTACAATCTCCTCTCGACAAACCCTTCCAATCTCCCCACAATGTTAACCAATTAAATAATTAATTAATTAAAGGTAAAATTGCCTCCTTCACGTTGAGGCAAAGCAACTTGAGAGGCACAGTTACAGAAACTTTGTTGGAACCAGTCAGCTGGTGGAACTGAATACCAAATAGAGATTTCTACTTGGTGTCAGTATCATTTTGCCCCATTCTGTGCTGTCAAGTGCAGGCACTAAGAACAGGTCAGTTGTTAACTATAATTTTCATTAACCTTCTTGATGCAGCATCCAGTTAGAGATTTAAAACTAGTAGGTATGCACATAATCCTTTCCTTTAGCCTCCATCTGTAAACACAGAATTCTACATTTTAAAAACTTACAATAATCTTAGAGGATAAGATACAAGGGATGGTATTACGATCTGTGCTTGCTACAGGGACCCTTGGCTGTGTGGAGTGTGTATCGGACTCATTGAAGACATAGAACTCACTTTAATTGAAATGTCACCTCACTTGTCTGCTGAGAACTCAGGAGGTTCTCAGGTACATTGCAAGTAGCTTTGATTCATACTGGAGAATGAGGTCATTTTGATTTTATGCAATAGTGCAGAATGGATGACAGCACATCAACAGCTTGTTTTACAGTAAAAATGTTGGGAGACCGGTAAAGCAGACTGTAAAGTTAAAATTATCCAACCCCCAGGAGACCAGTCTCATTAAAGTGGACCATACATATTTTGATTACAGACATTTTAAAGCTACCTCTTTAAGCAAGCTTTTAGACATCTTTTCCATGGTTCGATATCAAATTTTGTCCAACAGTATGCCTTGGGATGTTTGACTGTGCAAGTGCTTCACCTTATAATCAGAATCGAAACGTTAATTCTGTTCCTCTCACTACAGAGGCTGCCAGGTCTGCTGAGTTTCTCTGGTGCATTATGCTTTTACTTCAGATTTCCTGCGTCTGCAGTGTTTTGCTTTTATACAAGTGCTTCTTGTTGTATTGAAAAAATAAGGCAAAGGTCCAGGACATGGCTACCATGTTTCCTGGCCCAGGACATAACCGCGATTGAAATATAGAGAAGACATGCCCCCATCGACAGGTGGACTAAATTTCAAGTAACAATCCCTTGAGTTTGCAAAGGCTCAGGTAGAAATGAATTCTAGTGGCAGAGAGTAGAAATTATAATTTGTACAAGAATCAGGGGATATTACAATTTTAAAAAAACTCATCATTACTTGGATTGTCTCAAATATTTTGATTAATTTCTCTCTAAAGTCATACATTTTCAATATGTGTAAGTAACAATTTTGTAGCCAAACAAGGGAAGACTACATTACCCATCTGGAGAGTATTTAGACTATATGTAAGCTGCTTAAAATACTTGCTGGTAAATCAGCATTGACTCTTTGTACAGCAGCAACAGGTCATGCATTTCCAGAGGTGAACTGAGCCTTAACTGTTCTTAGTGTAACAGAGACTTGTGTCTTAATGTATCTCGTGCTTCTTTCCTCAGGCTCTCTTCATTGGAATTCAGCTCGTTTCAGCCCTAATTACATGTTCGCTAACTATAAACCATCTGATTTATAATCATTAACCAATACCAGACAGCAGTGGAGGCATAACTTTTTTTTTGTGAGACATGCCCCCATCGACAGGTGGACTAAATTTCAAGTAATTACCGTGCTGTAATAGTTGTCCAGTACAAGGGCCCTGAGGGCATTTTCCCAGTAAATAATTCTGTTTCTGATGTCCTAACTGATATTTCAGGGCCATGTACAGCTTACAAATAGCCAAAACTACTTCAGTGAACCTCCTGCATTATAAGTATCCCATAATGTTTGGTACAATAAAAGCATTTTAAAAAATCTATTAACCGTGTAGAGCCCGTTTGTTTCTGGATAATGTAGTGCTACTCTGTCAGTCAATTTTATAAGATACTTATTTTTGTGAAGCTGCTAAATTTACTAACCAACTCTTTAATTATTAATTAATTATCCCTTTTTTTTCTTTCATTAGTACAGCCAAAAGACATATTAATATTAGAGAAGTCCAGCACAGGAATAGTTTGTTGCATGACACCATTTGCATCTCATTCATTTGAACATATTGTGGATCCTTTGTGTATTCTTTATGGTGAGATAGAAGCCACAGAGAGAACTAGCTGAAAAGTACTTCATTACTTTTATACTAATGGACTTGTTGAAAAGGGTAATTGTGGTCACCACACACTCCGGCACCACGGCAAGTTCTGGATTGTGTATGCAATACTTATGAGCTCTAGAGAAATTGCACCAGCAGTCCCTCCACCACCTTTTCCAGATTCAGCCAAATAACCATCACATTTTTTTAAAAGGCCCAGTTTCCTTCTTAAAGCCAAGTCTACAATAATTCAGGTAAAAATCCTACAAGATGAATATCCCCGTACTGGACATTTGTTTCTGTCTCCCTCACCAAGATTCACGGGAGGATGGAGAGAATGCTCCAACCACACTCCAAAAATTCTTCTTGACTGTCTTTAAGAGCTTGGATGAGCTTGCTGCAAATCATTCAGAAAGGAGACAACTTTTCCATCATGTTTCATCATGCAATGCGTCTAAAGACCTTAAAAATGAGGCAGAGCATTGGCAGTGAAGGAAGGGAAAGAAAACAATTCTTGCACTTAGGATCCCATTACATCATTGCCCACGAAGTCAAGGATTCTCAGATCAAACATGAGTCTGTTCAGTCACATGTAGACCCACAGCAGAAACTCACAACACTGAGGAGACATCATCCTCACGTTGATGGACAGCCAACAATTATTGTGAATGTATACAATGTTGTTAACGCCTGTAAAAGAAAACAAATAATTACACTTAAATATATCTACACAGCCTTGTAGAACACTTTACAGCCAATTAGGCATATTGAAGCTAGAAGGGAGGTGATAGTCTAGTGGTATTATCACTAATACTAGTGACCCAGGTGCAGTTTTGGGGACTTGAGTTCAAATCCTGCCATGGTCCATTCTATGGGGCCTATGTTCACTTTTACCACTGTTTTCCTTCTTATGTATTTAAAAATTTTCTATTCTTTATTCCATCAGGAATGGGACCTTTCCACTCCCAGGTAACAAGGTCAATTATCATGCCTGAATAGTTGATCTAGCAGAGATCTGCTAAGTCCATGTAAACTCAGGGAACCAAACATTTCCCATAAAGCATGCTCCCATTTCATATCAGGGAAGCCTTTTTGACTGAAAGTGGATTCAAACAAAACTAATCAATCACTCCCATGGGCCTTTGAGGCAATTGTACATTTGCACTGCTATGTAAAATGTTGTCAACCAAACTGGACATTGATCCAAACAGAACATTGGTTTACAAAATCAGAAATTGTTGGAAAATCTCAGCAAGTCTGGCAGCCTCTGTGGAGAATTTTCAGCAATTTCTGCTTTTGTTTTTGATTTACAGCATCCGCAGTTCTTTCGGTTTTTACTTGGGACATTGGTTTACCCTGAATGCAGCCATTGTTAGACCTGCTGCGTTGATGGTAATCGGTTCTATATACAGATTAAGCAGCAGTCCTTTATGTAATATCGGTGGTCATTTTTAGCAAAGGAATGATTTGAGCTGTGTAATGCCCAAAAATTTCAAAAGAATATAATGCTCCCTTGTAAAATGAAAAGCAAGAATAAATAGAGAGTAACTGAAAAGGAAGCAGAGGCCAGTGGGTTATCCATTTGTATTTCTAGCTGTTTGTGACTAGTTATGCAAAGCATTCCTTTACTTCTGTTTGGAGTTGAGAATAAAACAATAGTATCCATGAGTGATTTATAGCAGTACAGTTATGATTGGAGCAGGATTACATTGTAATAGTACACAAGTGCATTTCCCATTAGAAAGAGTCATTTGCATTATAAATTTAGAGCGATAAAATCATGTTCAGTTCCTTCAGGATCGTATTACATAGAATGCACTAATACTCCCTTGGCACTACATATCAACAGGTTGTTAGTTTCTCCAACCTGACTGGAGGTGTTTCCTCCTGTGTGGTCACAGTTATGCTATTCTCTTGCTCTCCTGTTTCAGATTAGAGCTGGTCTTTCCTTCTATTTAAATTTTTTGTTATACATTCAGCCTCTGATTTCTATTCTATTTAATCTCTTTGCTGTACTTTTCTTGGCATTATCATTATGGAAGTCCTGCTGGCTGTGTTTGATATCTCTCTCCTGGGGTACCTGTAGTTTGTTTCGTTTTCATTTCTTAGTAGGATGGCCACAATGAAGGTAGAATATGGTTAACCTGCTGTAGACCCAGTTTAAGAACTCTTGGAGCCCCTGGCACTACGAACATTCAAGAACCTTCCAAACTTATTTCACTTATGCTGAACAGAATTCCTCCCTTGATCCAACAAAACAGATGCAAATGTAAAAAGAAATAAAATGTCTACACACTGCATATATAATGAAGCAAACTATATCAATAATATACAATGCTCAAAACTGCTCATTCTGCTACATCACACAAAAACTAAAATAGCTATATTTGCACTGGGTGTTAACCAACATTTGCCTGAATCCCCAGTCTTACATTACAGGTCAATAGATGCCTTTCCATCACTTGAAAGGTGAATCCAAAAGGCACCATGATAAATGTTTAGGTACGTCTGTAGTCTAAAAATAGAAGTAACTTTAGTTTCTTTATTAGGGATCTGGTTGTAGCTTGAGACTGTGTCCAGGTAAAAAGAACTTGCATTTCTATTATGCCTTTCATGACCTCCAATGAGGAACCTTTGGAGTGTCATCAATGTAGTAATTTTTGTCTTGATAAGGCTTTTATTTTCTTTTAAAACATTCCTCTATTTTGATGTTATACATACGTAGATTCATTATAATCATTATATTCATTATAATTGAATATCTTGCCTTAGACCTCACACTTTGTGTTACTATTTCTTAGGGAGTCTTACTTTAGGGCAGATAAAGGTGCAGTGTGTAAAATGAAGTGATACTTTTTCCTTGACCAGTCTGCTGGTGGAAAGAATGTCTCTCCTATCATTGTCTGTTGTCTTTTTGCAAACTGCTTTCCAGGTCTTTCAATTTGATAACGTCCACATAGCAAGAGACTGCACAGGTAATATTGCATAATGTACTTTGCAGATTGGTCTTGCTTCATGGTACAATCAAGAAGTCTATTTGATTTGCTTTATCTTTATTTTCATGATATTTGACATTAGTGAACATATGAGCATCATAAGTCTTAGTGTTCAATCCTTCCAGATATCCTGTAAGACATCTATTACATAGAATTTTACAGCACAAAGGAATCTGCTCAGCCCATTGTGTCTGTGCCATCTCTCTGCAAGAGAATCCAAATTTCTTGTCTTTCCCTGTTACGCTGCACTTTTTTTCTCTTCAGTCAGGTATCTAATTCACTTCTACCACATTCTCACACAACGTACTCCACTCCTAACCATTTGACACATACTTTCATCATGTTGCTCTTGCTTCTTCAGTCAGTGTCTATCTGGTTCTCAATCCTTCCACCATTGGGAACAGGTTTTCCCTATCAACTTTGTGCAGATTCTTCACATCTCTCAACACCTTGATCAAATCTCCTCTCCACTTGCTCTTCTCCAAGAAGAACAACACCAGCCTCTCTAATCTATCCAACTAATTAAAGTTCATCATCCTAGAATTATTTCCATCACCTTCTCTAATGTCTTCACTTCTTTCCTAAAGTAAATTGGATACAGTAAACCAGTTGAGGACAATCTGGAATTTCACACAGGTTTATTACAGGTTCCTTGTGTATCATTATCAAGGACATTCTAATGCTTCTGTTATTCTTCAGGAAATGATTTAACCAAAAATAGGTTTGTGGTACCTTCCCCATGTAGCAAATGTTGAGGTAAAAGTTTCCACCTCTTGCTAGCATTTACTTATCACCATATTACAGTAATAAAACTAAAAACAGTTAATAAAGAAACATCTTCATACTTACAAGTTTGAGTTTGGAACTAAAGAAAAGTCACCTGGTCTATGGTCCTTTTCCACTCAAATTTCTACAGTGCTCAGACAAGCCTTATGCATGTATATGGGTGGTCTGCATGTAATCTATCTACGTGAAATAAAGGTAGCAGATCATTTACCAACCTTCTTCCTTTACAGTGCTAGGACTAATGTGGCAGACCAACATTAAGATCATTCCCATCATGGATTTGGGATTGTCATCATTTAACATGTATACATTTGCTGGGGTTAACTTATCCTTACTGATTTCCCTACCAGTAATATGCACAAATCTTCTTAATCTGTTGTTATTTTTTCATAATAAATAGTGGCTTGGCAGTTGTATTAAGAGATCTATGCCACTTTTGTGTTGTGGATGATAACGAAATGGAGTTACTTTGTTAAATGATTAACTCTAAAATAGATATCGGTAATTACTCTTGTGATGCAGCATTAAATGACAAAAATTCAGCTTGTGGGGTTAATCCTCTAGTATTACTGCTGTATATAAAAAAACAAGTCAATGGAGGTGCCTATACTTTATAATTGTATAAGGAGTTCAGACCACTAGGAGACAAAGCGTTTGTTTTCAGGACGTCAGAATATAAATTGAAAGTATTAAGCCAAAATTGAATTTAATCCTCTTCATATTAATACCTTGTTTGTGTAAAATGGGGGAGTCAGATCACGAGCAGATATAACTGTTCATTCAGAGGGACGATCTTGAGAAGGATATTATTTTCTTGTATTAGCTTTTGTAAACTCAGGTTATTTTTGAAAATATCACGCTAATTCATGCTGCTATAACTCAGATGGTAAAACTGTCACCACTGGTTGCAAGGTTGTGGGTTTAAGTCCTACTCCAGGGTTAGATCACAAAAAGTATGTCGACACTCCAGTACAAACACTGAGGGAGCTTTGCACTACTGAGGTACAGTTTTTTGGCTGAGATGGTAAATTGAGAAGTGTGTGCCCGAAATGTTGGTAAAAACAACTATTGTACTATTTTTGAAGAAGATCAGGGGCCCTGGCATACAGTCCAATAACTAACCCCTCAATCAATAGCACCACAGCAGATTATCTGATCATCATCACATTGCTATATGGAGGAGCTTACCATAATTCTTGCATTAAAACAGTGACTACCTCAAAAACACTTTATTGCCTTTGGGACATATTGGAACATCTTATGGTCACAAAAAGGTGTTATATAAATGAAATCCTTTATTTTCTATACTTCACCTCACAATTCTAAAATGTATCTTTGGCCTGAAGAAATTAGGTCATCCTTGTCAGTTCATCAAATTGAGATATTTTCAGAATTGGCCCCAAATATCCATGGACTGATTTTTCCAGGCTATGCCTGTCAGTGACTGCCCACTGCTGAGTCCACCAAAGGAATCTTTGGCGCTCATGCTGCTATGGGTTTCATGTAAACCTATAAATTGCCCATGTCTCAAATGAATAATTTAAACCTCATTGAGGGCAATTCAAGCCATCAAATGTGAGGGAGAGAAAGAGGAGGCTAAATGAAGATGGAGTTGGAAGTGGAGATAAAATGCTTTATCTGCTGTAGTGCCCACCTCTCCCTCCAAGCATTGCGAATATTGTTGGACACTGTGTGCTCCCTCTCCAAGGGCACCTGGACACGAATGTAACGATTATGTTTTAAGCAATTTTGGTTCACTCATTTCAGCCTCAAGAACATTTTAGAGTCATAGAGTTGTACAGTATGGAAACAGACCCTTCGGTCCAACTCGTCCATGCCGACCAAATATTCTAAATTAATCTTGTCCCAGTTGTCAGCAACTGGCCCATATCTCTCTAAGTCATTCCTATTCATACACCCATCCAGATGACTTTTAAATGTTGTAATTGTACCAGCCTCCACCACTTCCTCTGGCAGCTCATTCCATACACGCACCACCCTCTGCATGAAAAAGTTGCCCTTTAGGTCCCTTTTAAATCTTTCCCCTCTCACCAGTAACAAAGAGTACGGTTCATGTAAAGCACTTTATGTCTATTGTGTGGCCCATTGCTGATGGCCAATTTCTTCTTATGTTTGGATGATGCCTGAGCTATCAGTAAAAACACAGTATTTGCTGACTGATGAAAGACCAAGAGAACATACTCCAATTAACTGTTGCAGCTTAAAGTACATGGGAATTGTCCAATAACAGCAGCTGCAGAGAGACTGCTTTTATTGATTAAAGAGTTAAACACTCTGGAAGCAATCTGTTTCTTATTCTTCAATCACCGGCTTTGATTAAAGCACTGTGCCATTAGTCTGCCAGTATCCTTACAGGGAAACCGTAAATATTTTGTTGATAAAACATATTAAAATAGAGATTAGTATCAATTGCAAAAAAGGTGGTTAGCCAACAGACAGACCGTTTCAAGTGGCCTTTTATGGATGGTCTATCTACTGTATGAAGGACACCAGTATCTACCAGACTCCATCATTTGCACTCTTTGTACTGATCTGAGCTATACCATCAAATAAATAATATAAGCTAGTTATCTGAAGACATTAAAATCAACTTACATACATTTGGCTCTAACTTACTAGTCTCGAGTTTCAAATCAGAGCTTGCTTCAGCTCTGCAAACCACTTTAATCCACATGCCACTCTCAGGAATATTTCCCTTCTTTCATCCTCCTTTGCTTTTGTTCTCACAAGTCAACCTTTCCTCCTTTTCCTTGTACTCAGAGATGCAAAGCCTTACAAGATTCAGGTCAAGGGTGGTCTGTCACTGTGCCAAAGAAAAGCCTTAATCCATCCCATTCGGTAGAACAAACAGTCAAGCAGGGTTTTGCTTTTCACTTGGATTAGACAGCACAGCCTGTGCAAACTTCTCCTGCAGAGATGATGACAGCTGTTTGTACATTCATGTTACCAATCTCTCTCTCTCTGTCTCTCTCTCTTTCTGCCACATGCATTTTGATGTATTAACTGCATGAAACCTGATTTAGACAATTTTTAGACAGTCCTTCGATGACTTAGTTGACTGTGCTTTAGTGCGATTCCCTATTTAACCTAACTTTCAGGAACCAACCACACAATTTGCGATCCATCTCTAAGGCTATTATGACATGTCTACTATTCTGTATTATGCATGTAAGATTATGTGTGTTCAACTTGTCAATGCAATCGAACCCTTTAGTAAAAGTTCCAATTTTGTTACCAATATATAACATTGTATAAGATTCTATACACATTTTTTGCAAATCTCTCCACGATAACTCACTGTTGAAGTTAGACGCATTTTATTGTACAGTTATATTTTCTGACTCGTTAGTTACAAAATCAGGTATACTGCACATGAATCATCAAATTTTACATACAACTTGCGTAGTTTGCATTATTAGTGGAGTGTGGATGTCACACATGCTGATATTTTCATCATGTTTCTTCAGATACCTGCTTTCCCTTGCTGTCACTTTAAATCCTGTAATTGGAAGGCAATGCTGAATAAAGGAGACTGTACAGCAGATGACCAACAGTTGAAGTACCAACTTTAACCGACATTCAGACTTGCCTAGCCTCATTGGATTATGTTAACAGATTCCCAGCTGGGATCCCAGATTGTGTGGTGCACCGCAGTGAAAAGGTCTGTCAAGAGGGGAGCAATAAAGTTGGCAAACCCATTTATAGCTTGCAGCTACACATGACCTTGGACAACCCCACCCCCACACCAAATTTGCAAAAGAAACAGGATAAGGCAAGGAGCATATTATCTTTTAAATGACCCTTGGTCAATAAATGATATACAGTGGATTGTGCTAAAATACTGAAATGAATAAGTTCTTCAGAACTGTCACCAGGATTAAGAGTATGAGAAAATTGGGAACTGAAAAAGACAATTGCATGCTGAGTCAACTTTTCCCAAAGAATAACTTCAGTTTTATGAGTGCCCCATGTTCTCATATAGCAATTACTACAGGTTGAGAATTACAGTAGAAGATGCACCATTGTGCCAGGGAGAAGCTCAGAGGGCTCCAGTCAAGACCAATAAGGATGTGAGCAGAATTTATCTAAGGACAAGACAAGAGTATTGAACCTAGGCTGGAGGGTAATGGAGAGAAGCTAAACAGTGACACAGGGAGTGGGCGCTGCCAGGACAAAAAGGAGGGTCACAACGAATGTGCTGACTGGAGCATTCTGTGTAATGGGTTCACAAATCATTTCAGACAGACTTGGTGATGGCTCAGGTCAAACCAGCACTTCTGCTGGCTATGGTGCGACAATGGAGGAACTGGCAGTGTGCAGCCCTGGAGCAGGCAGGCAGTGACCTGAACAACAGAGGGTCATGCAACGCAAATGCTGGCAACATGGGGCCGGTGTGACGTTGGGCACTGGTCTGAGATTACACATAGCTGCAAATGTCAGAGACGCAGTGACAAAGGAGGCTGTTGATACTGTGGGCCGCTACCACTCCGTAAACCAGCTCCTCCAGGAAGACCTGTGCCAATGATGAGTGGAAGACAATCCAATTCCGGATCACATTGAAAATCACTGTATCATTGAACCAGTGGATTCCAAGGCTCCATTGGTGAAAGTTTAAGATATCACAGTCCAACCATTCACAAAAGTATCAGGGAAGTGGCCAATACTCTGTTCAGAAGAGTAAACGAATTTGTTTGGTTCACAACAGACCCAGGGAAGCAGGCTGCCTGAGCTGTGTGATTTGCCAGAATCGTTGGATTTCTACTGGTGCAAAAGTCAATAGACTGTACACATGTAGCAATGACAGCCCCCTGAAACTAGATGAAAAAATTCATTAGCTGGAAAGGTTTCACTCTCTGAATGGCCAGCCAGTCTGTGATCACCTGGAACAATCCTTCAGGGTGTTCGCACTGTTTGCTCATCCTTACTTTCTCGTAAGTACCACAAGTGTTTGTTCCTATTCATCTGCAGCAGTCTTGACTTGCTGGTGACAGGGGATATCCACAGGGAGAGCTGGCTAATGACACTGGAGCAGAACTCTCTAAGTGCATCCAAGAAGTGGTATTGTGCCACCCAGGACTTCACAAGTTCTATTAGACAGATACAAATGAGAATATGCTGCTCCAGTGTCTCAGGTGGAGCACTGCAACATTCACCAATGAGCATGTCCAGGATTATTGCATCTGCTAGACCCTGCACTACCCCACTTAGCAAAGGGGCATGGATTTACACCAGGCAAGAGAAGATGAGGAAGAAAGGGAACATGGTGCTGTTTACGGATGATGTGGATGCAGCAACAAATGCCAGTACAATGGAATGATACGAGAGAAAGACCTATGACAATCTCATCACCACCACAGCCCAGGCTGAGTGAGGCATTGCAACACTTGAATGTCACAGTAGGTTTTGAACCTCTGGTAGTTGGGAGCCCAGGGTCGTTGGATGTCTACTTTGTCTTTAAGACAGTTGACCTTTAAAGGATTCTATGTACTATGTGTATACAATGTTGCAACTTTACCTACAGCTGTGTCTCTGTAAGCTGCACAAACAGAAATCAGTTAATTTGGTGTAATGCCTACTTCATAATTTATAATGTGTTTTACTGTTTTAAATAAACAAACCCACAGAGTTAATCAATCCCTGATGAGTGATTGATTATTAGACCATCATCATTAACCTGTTACAGGACATCCCCACGGACACAGACATCTTGTAACATTGCATCGTACTGTTGCTTTGGTAGCTACATTCAAGTTGACTATTTCAACTTTAACTGATACTACAGTCCCACACATGCACCAATGTGAAATACTAAAGATTCTACTGGTGCTGAGTGTGCTGCTCAGCCAATATTGTGGCACTGGTGTCAGCAGGACTGGAACACTTAACCTGTATAACACTGTATACTCCAGTAACCTGGAAGGAAAATTGTTGCAGGCCTTTGGCACAAGCATATATGTCAATATTGGCAGTCAAAGTGCTTGTAATTTGGAAGGGGCATTACATAACTCACTAATGCATTCTTCAAATCAGGGTAATGGCTTACAAAAGACAAGATCATGAGGACACCAGTAAGACATATAATGACTCAACTATAAATGCTGCTTAGCCAGCAGCCTAAGACAAATGAGAATCAGGTGAGCACTACCTAGTGGGTTGGTGGCTGCATTCCGAGCCCAAGACTTTACAAATTAAACCTACACATGTTAGGAATGTCATACACACCACTGCTGATCAATGTGACACAATAAATGGTACATCCATTGGCCCACATCATCCAAAACTAATTGGGAACAAAGTGCAATGTACTTAAGTTCACATGACCATTGCAACAATGGATAATATTATGAAAATTCAGTAAATGAATAAGGTGGAATTAAACATATACTTAACAAATATGTTTCCTCTATGCAGTGATTAGACACTTCTGTGCCTTTATAACAACTTAATTTTTCTTTTCATAAGTCTCTGCCTAAGAGTAACCTGAGTCATCCACAGCTGAAGTGGAGGCAGCATGCTAACTGCTATACCATTTTGCCAGAGATTAGCTTGGCAGCCGACTTCGGGTAGCCCAAGGCCCACTGGGGCTTAGCCTGCTGAGGATAGCTTGTACAGGTGCAGGCCCTTCCTTGGCCTGAACTGCGATAGGCAACAGGGTCACTGGTAGAGGAGAAATGGAATGGCAATATACCCGTGGTGTGCCATAGGATGAAGCTTCGGGGCTGCCTTGCTGGCATTCTCCTCCCCTTTGGTACACGGTCACCTCCCCTTAGGTGCACAGTCCCCTTCCTTTTGGTCCATGGCTCATTGAGGGAAAGGGGCAGACAGAAGGGAGGTTGAGGTGGTGCCTTGAGCCCTGTTGCCTAACCACTGCTGACTGCATCATGTGATGGAGTACAGGTCTGAGCTCAGGTCACTGAGTGTTCTGTTGGACTGGGTTTGCATGGTGATCACCACCCTTTTTGTGGAGTCAGCCAAGCACTTCCATGCAGCAGTCAGAACTTGGATCGACTCCTACTTTTTATTCAGGTCTGCTTACAGCAGCTCTGTCAGTCATTGGCCTGCCAGTCACTGCATCTCAAGCAAGCCTCTTATAGCTGAATCCAGAGGCATGTCAATCACATTGCGCTGGTCTCCTGTGGTCCATGTGGTGTCAGAGTCCTCAGCAATGATAGCCTCCATCAGCTGAAGGTACCTGTCCGATGTACACACCAGATTATGACACCAAGCCTCATATAGAATGTATATTGATGTTATGGACTAGACCAAACTCCTTCAAAATGTGTTTAGATGATGGCCTAGATCCCAACCTTATTTTTAAAGGCAAGTATGTAGCGTTGTGTTCAGGATCCAATTCAATTAGTCAAACTACGCAACTTTAAGCACAACACACTTTATTTTTACACTACAGTTAAAATACAGACCAAAGAAAGAAGAATTGGAATAACTTAACTCTACTGGAAAACTTAACAGAATAATAGATCATTTAACGAATAAACAGCAACTATTTCAATACAGTAACATCCCATCAACACACTCCTGACAAAGGCAAATTCAGTAAAATAGGTTGTCTCGCATGAAATTTTCCAATCCATGAAGAAAGAACATCAAGAGAAAACTCTGAAAGACAGAGAGAGAACTCAAGCGTTTTTGCTGTAGTGGGGAAAGATGTATAGTAGCTCCAAACCCCAACAGTTGCTGAAAGTTGAACTAAAATCCTGGTTCTGTGGGAGCTTGACCCCACCCCTTCATGCTGCTTCTATTGTCCCAACTCTTAAAGAAAAAACCCAAGGCCTCACAAGCTGTTTACTTTATTGGCTTTGAGCAGTCAGCTCTTTACCTCCACTTCAAAGTCTCTTCATGAAAAAAACCAAGAAAAAATAGATCTCTTGAAGCCACAGTATCATCACACTGATTGTGCTGAATTACTTGGTCCTGGTGGAGAAAACCATTAATAACAGGTTCGAACATTCCAAGACAGGAGGAAAATTTCTGGGTCAAACTCCTGGCAGAAGAATGTTAAGACACTGCAACCTCTGAATGTCAGGTTCATCTTTCATGACATGGTGCCTGAGATGGGGGTAGTCCTGGGGGAAGCTTGTTTCCTGTTTTAAAGTTTCTGACTCGATGCAAGAACCTGCCATGGAGCACGGAAAGAATTAGCCAATGGTTATACTCAATGTAACTTCTCAGTAAAGACAGAATGACAGGAGATTGGCTTTAGAACCTGCTCAGGTATACTGACCTGAATGGCCCCTGCTACAGTGTAACACTTCTGTGGTTCTATGACTTAGTTATGTTTCAGGCATCATACCTGTATGATCATTTGGCAACAGCGAACTGCAGAATTCTGTCTGGATAGTTGGAAAAACTCAGATCTTCACATCAGCGCAGGCTCTGTCTCTGTACTTACTGGGGTCTCTGTACTCAGCAAGGGTCCAGACTCTAACATCCGGAGCTCCTCCGTCAATGTTGGAAAGCTCCTGCAGATTATGAGCAGTTTCTCCACAGACAAACAGAATGATTGAGTGCATCCCAAAGGATGCGTGAGCAGTTTATCAGCTTGCATGTCTGTGAAAACACTTGTTTCCTCACTTGCATTCATTGGCAATGCTAAAATATTTAAAATTCTACACAAACTGAACACGTTATTGTTGTTGGATCAGTTTTGTTTATTAGTAATGCATTTTTATTAATGTGATTTATTGTGTGGCTGACATTGACAATCCATTCCCACTTAGTGGGAGAATAGAAGTTCACATCCAAGTACCTGATCTGCATTATGTTTCTCAAGGAAGTTGGCATGTACAAAGTAGACACTCGCCTGCAGGGAGAAGAAAAAATTCAGAGAAGGAATAACACACCACCTAGCAATCAACTTAACAGTATTGCTGGAAGCGACTTGTGTTATATTAAGGCATAGTGTTCCTTCGTTTTGTCTTCCTCTTTCTATGTGGTTGCTCTCTCTTAATTTCTGTCTTTATTTTCCATGCCATTTACCTTTGTTTTCAGCACATTGAAATTTGTAGGCCAGCCTCAGGATTTAATTGCCTCCTGACTTACATTCAGTAATGCATTGACCCAAACAATAAAAATAACCAACAAAAAATTTGAGAACCTCGATGAACATTTTAAAAATACTCAGGGCGTGTGGCAATGCAGAGTCCGGTCAGATTGTATTCCTATATCTGGGATTTTCTTGGGGCTTCCTTGCTGATTTTCAAATGTTGCATATGGGTGACAGATGCTTAAATTTGAACTGAAAGGCAGAAGTGAATCATGATTGCTCAAAGTGAACTGATTCAGATGTTTCATCTCTCCTGAAATTTAGTTAAACCTGGAGCGAGTAGCCAGCCTTAGTGGGTATGCTTTCTGACAGAGGCACTGATTGACAAGAATCAGGTCAGCATTTCTGCAAGAAGGTCCCAGTGTGAGCTGAGCCATCAGCAAAACACATTGCACAGAGGCAAATGAAAATACATAATGTGGTTAAATTTGGGTGGTCATAAATCTGATAGCTTAAGAACGCCACCCATCACCCTACTACCCTTAATATTAGTTTCTGTCCGTAGAAAGTATAATCAGGTGGGATGCAACTCAAACCTATTAGTTCTCTGCTGCAGAGTGCAAGTTGCATCCTACTATTTAAATCTCTGCACCAGCCCCTTTCTTTGAAAATAACAGACATTTTACAAAAGAAAAAGCCGCTATTTCAAGTTGAGCTGGTAAATACCAGAGAATTGTTCTTGTCTGCTCTGTGGAAAATTAACAACATATATTTTAGTCCAAAGCTGCTATTGATTTGTTGTATTGAATCTCATCAATTAATGCTGGGATCAAATATCACACGTTAAATGGAGGTCATCGAATCAGGCAGACTTAGCACTCATTTTCAGACTCATTTTTCAACAAGTTCATTTGGTTACTACAGTGGCCAATGTGGGCTATACTTGCTATAGTGAGATATTCTGCAATGTTATAATTGCAATTTGTGTCTCCACTTTTCAGGATTTATTGAATGAACAAGTCAATGCTCCCTCTTGTAATTAATGGTCTAGAAAGCTGATCACAGAAATTGGACATTAACTTGTGTCTTTACACCTGGACACTGCTTTTTATTGACAGAAAGATTAATTTCTGTCTTTGTTTTAAAGTAATTTATTAGTCCCATGTGCCTCTAACCCTTTGCCCATTCCTTCTGAATTTGCCGCATATCATGGTTATAAGAAGTCTTGTGTCTAGTCAAATTTGCTGTATACAAACTTTACCTCATGATTTCATGGGATTTTTTTCGTCAATAATCTTTAACTTCTTGACAGTTATCACGGAAATTGTCTAATAACTGTAATAAGAATCTTTTATGTGCAAGTCATGTCGTAACATTGTTGCAGAGTAAGTTACGAAAGAAGGAAAGATGTAAGTTAGTTTCATAATTTCAGTTTATATTTTATCTATTGGTATTTGATTTTTAAAATTCTAGACTATACAACAAATGTGTTATAAAAGTATGAAACTCTTGCCCATCGCTATATGCAGAATTTTTTTCAGTTTCATGACAGAAGTAGATAAAAAAGTTACCTTCTATGCAATAACTCCTATTGGGATAAGCAACAACCAGGAATTAAGTTGAAACTCTGTTAAACCATGTCCTGATCTACACTTGGTGGGTTTTTTATACTTTGTGTTGTAGTGATTAATATAGAATTGGCTTTTAACAGCCCCCTGAAATGCTTCTAACAAGCCATTCATTTCTAGGGCAATTAGGGATGAGCAACAAATGCTTGTCCTGCCAGTGATATCAGCAGCCCATGAAAAACATAAAGAGAATAAAGCTTTACCCCTAGTTTAGCTTTCTGCTAATTTTTATTTCCATTGTTTCTGGGAGTCAAAGTGGGCGTGGCACCTGGCTTTGACCTGATGTTGTCTCAAGATTGTTTCCGGGACCAGAAGCTGCTGCTCCCTAGGCTCAACATTTCCCCTTCCTAAACCTCAGAGACAGGCATGGCTTATGTTCAGGGACTGGTAAACTCATTACAACGAGGATCAGAAATGGGTCCCACTGGAGGGTAGTTGAGGCTGGGCCTGAGGCCTGATCCCTAATACTTGAGGCAGAATGCTACTTAGGCTATGATCACACCCTTTCCAGAGTATCTCTTTCCATATTACTACTGATAAGTTAATGAAGTAATGGTTTAAAATTATCACGTGAATACAACTCAAATGTAAATAGGTCTTATTCTACACATCCTTGTATAGGCTAACATGCTTATTAAAACAAACACCATTCAGGAAATTAGAAATCTGGGGCAAATAACAGCACCAAGCAATTAGACTTCCTCATTTTTTTATCATCTTATTTGCTATCTCTCCCTCCTCCTTCAGAGCTGCTGAGTTTGCACGGTAGAAATTGTAAATCATACTTTCTTTTTGTGACCTGTAAGATGGGACAATCAGTGACCAGTTCTGTTTGAATATTTGCTTCAGAATTTACTGGACATCAGGCAATGTCCATGCTAATGCCCAGATGTTTTGCTTGCTGCAGCATCAAAATCTTCTGATGAGGCTATGCCTTAAGCACAGGTATTTTCCAGCCATCAGCAAAATCAGAAGGAAAAGAGAAAGGTGCATCCCCACAGGGTCCACCCGTCAGAAGTTTGCATGTTCTGTATGTCAGCACACTCCTTGGTAAATGGAAGGTCTCTCACTATAGGGTTTGTGAAATCTACAATCCACCCGTCAGCACGTTCGATCAGGGCAGTCAATGTCACAATGTAAAGCCATTCAAATGCACTTCAAATGCATTGCGTTCAAATGTTTTTGCAGGCATTGTTTTAATCCTACAGCACTCTCCCCTGATTTACATTGTCCCCTTCATTGTCCCTTTCTGATTATGGGAACGTATTTTTAATTATAAATTCAGTCTTGAATGGCAAATGGAAGAACTGACCTGCTATTTTTACAGATGATCACTAAGGATGCAGTTAAAGTTACAATGTTTAAAAGACATTTGAATAAGTACACAAATCGGAAAAGTTTGGAGGGATGTGGGCCAGGAGCAAGCGGGTGGGTCTAGATTATGTTCGGCATGGACTGATCGGACCAAAGTGTCTGTTCAAGTCCTGTATGACTATTATTCTATGACAGAGGGAACCTTAACATTTGAAATATACTTGCTACCACATAACACATAGTGCGCTGTTGGGAGAGGCAGGGAGGTTTCTACAACATTTATGAACATTTTGGCAGAGTTCTTAACTGTCCCATGTTAATTCATGTATTAAAAAAAAACAAAGAACTGCGGATACTGGAAATCAGAAACACAAAAAGAAATTGCTGGAAAAACGCAGCCAGTCTGGCATCACCTGTGGGGAGAAAGCAGAGTTAATGTTTCAGGTCCAGTGACCCTTCTTCAGAATTCAAGTGTTCCTGTCTTGAAGACAGCTGCTGAGGAAAACAAAACAAAACTGTAATCATCTAGTGCCTGTCACAACTTCAAAATGCCCCGAATTGTCTCACAGACAATTAAGTAATTTTAAATTGTAGTCACTGTTATACTGCAAGCAAAGACAGCAACCAATGTGCAGAAGGGTGCCACAAACAGCAAAACATGGTCAGGATACCTAGCAGGCTTCACAAGAAGCTATGCTTTTACCAAATTTCAACTTCTTTTCAGTGCATTGCACATTGAACAAGATGAATCTATAGCTCGGCTACAGATTGATCCTTAACTGCCGTCCAGGATAAATTCGCATTATGAAGGCCACATTTGTCAACTGAATACGTTATTAACCTGAAAATATTTCTTTTGATTGAATCAGAAATATTCAACACGCATCCAAAAAAGATCCTCATTATTAAATCTACAGTCATAGAGTCGCAGAGAAGGCACTTTGGCCCATCGTGTCCATGCCAGTCAAAAACAACCACCTGCCTATTCTAATCCCATTTTCCATCACTTGGCCTTTAGCCTAGAATGGCTTGGCATCACAAGTGCACATCTAAGTATTTCTTAACTATTACGAGGGTTTTTGCCTCTAGCACCCTTATAGGTTCCCACCACCAATCTCCTGTTGAATATTCTGTCTGCAATGACAGTGGATGACAAATAAAACAAATTGTGAACTTATTACATGTTCAAGAATCATTTCACCTTTGAGGTGTCTTCATTTAAATCCACAATGAGCCAGAATTTCTTTTCTGAAAATTGCATAATTTACTTAAGGCACAGTCCAGTGTCCACTTGTTTACCTTAACTGTATGGTCTCTTTTCAGTTTAAGGTACAATGCATTGTGATCTGAAGGGAATAATTTTCAACACTGTCTTTGGCTCAATTGCAGTTTTCAAAATCATTTCCTGTCAAAACTCATTTTGACTGATAGGTTGAAATATTTGAGACAACAAGGTGCAGGGCTGGATGAACACAGTAGGCCAAGCA
>NC_063357.1:19150724-19268934 GCF_021869965.1 Rhincodon typus | reverse complement strand
CCTACTGTGTTCATCCAGCCCTGCACCTTGTTGTCTCGGATTCTCCAACATCTGCAGTTCCTACTATCTCTGAAATATTTGAGTTGGTCCAGAAACGGTATACGAATCAAAATTCAGGAGACAGAAATCCAACAGCTAGAATTATTAACAGTATTTTCTTTTCCAATTCTCTGTCCTTCTCTTGTCATGTTCACTTGTACTGCAATATGTTTTAATGGGAAGAGATTTGACTTTAAATAACAGTATAAAACAGGTGATAGAGTGCCAGAAGCTCCTATTACAATTCATCTGAATATTGTTTATTTAGTCATGTGCTGTGGCCGTTGTTGGAAAGGCTAGCATTTATTGACCATTCCTATACAACTGAATGGCTAGCTAATCCATTTCAGAAAGCAGTTCATAATCTATGACATAGTGCTGTGTCTGCAGTCACATAAAGCCTTGACCAGATAAAAACAGCAGATTTCCTTCCCAAAAGGACTTTAGTGAACAAGATGGACTTTACATCAATTCAGTAGTTTCGTGGTCAGCACTACCAGCTTTTTCAACATTCCATATTCATTTATTAAACTATATTTATAAATTCATCTTCCATGAAGTCTGATTATTTGTCAGTAATGCAGCTACTGTAAATCCACTGTTTATGTCACTGAGGACAGATGTAAAGTAGGCTGCTGATTTGCTATCATCCAAAGTCAACACTACCACTCCACTCTTACTGTGATTGTCATTGGCCCATACCTCTGCGGATGGACACTTTTCATCATTGTACCTGTACAGAATGTGCTGAAAGGCTATTCAGTGCATTAAGTCACAGAGCCAAGGTTCATTCCATCCTCTCATGACATATATGCACACATATGCACATACACACAGATATACATAGACACACTTAACTTAAAAATACACTGGAACATATACACAGACACAAGCACACAGACACATACATTCATAATGAAAACACATACATACATAAATATACAGAACCCCTTCCATTTAGACTTGCTTAGTGAGGGCTGAAAGGATCCCTAACTGCTTATTCCCCTCCTAGTCAAGCAGCACTGAAGGTGAACACCTGAGCACAGACAGAGGCTGGATCTGGGATAGTCTTGTTCTGTGTGGCTCGTCCATATGTAGGACTGGGAGATTTTCCAACTGAGATAACAGGGGAGCTCAAATAAATCATGATGAGAGAACAGGACATTTTTCTAACTTTTAGTTTAATCCTTAAACCTGCAGTGCATAGAAGAGTTATCTGCAAAAAGGTTTTAGGCTAAAAAGATAGTTATTAAATAGCTGGCTCACAATAACAGCATTTAACTAAGTATTGCCAAGAAGTTGGTTTATTAATGGATATCAAAGCTCATTTTACTGATACTTCACAGTGAACTTGTTTAACTTTAATTGATTATGGGGGTAAAATTGCACAGAACAAGGTCACAGTGAATCAGCAGTCCTTTCCTCATTGTACTTGGTCCACTTTCGACTGAAGTTCACACAATGATGGTGTTTTTTAAAGACTTGTTTTCTAGTTACACTGTCACTTTGACTCAGTTCAAAATTAAAAATCTTTGCAATATTTTCCAAGCCAATGGAAAATAAAATCTAGTGCAGTAAATATCAGTTCTAGATACGCTATGGGCCAATTTCACATTCCTGAGTAAATCGATAATTCTTCCTAAAGTACTTAAACAAGAAGTCATTATGGATCACCACAGATTATACATCCTCATGTTGTGATTTTATGCTGCTTCAACTTAACCAAACTGTCTCTTGTTCTCATCCAAACCAGCATATGATACAAGGCACTGATTGCTGTACAACAACACAGCTGGGAACTGGTAAACCTCTGTACCAAAATCCAAGCTTTAAATTTGCCTCAAATGCCTCAGAAATCCTTTTAACATTTGAGATGCTTAAATCCAGAGGTTATTTATGACAATGTGCAGGGAAGATATCATTGTGCAAACAAAAGCATGAAGAAGTCTTGATATTTGCTTGCTTTAAAAGAAAAAAAAAATTTCTCCCCTCCTTTCCTCACGCTGCAGCCATTTCAAGGGCACTGGATGCCCTCTTGCACCTCAACGAAGTGCCCATTCTTCATTTGTGAACCTTGACAGTGAGTAGCAGCAAGCTATTTGATGTTATTTCAGGTAGAGCAGTCCTGCCAGAGTTGATATTTAGAACATGACCAGGCTGGGTAGACTGGAACTACATGAGCTCGTATTCCCGCAGCTTTGGTCAATTCCCCATACAGCAGGAGGGGACAAAGTCAGAAGTAATCTAGAGGGGCTGTGGGAGATTTCCTCAAGTTGCTCTGTGTTCACCACATCATAAACATTACGGGAAGATTACTTCTGATGGCTATTTCTAGAGAACTCTTAACTTGCTCTTTTAGAGCGATTTCATGTACTAATGGAGCAAACACAAATCAACCAGAGCAGTTCTTCCCGAACAGGGAGCTATATTACCAAAGATGCAGCAAAGCTGTGGAAAATGTTTAGTGGAAAAGAAGTTTGTAACCACTCTCAAAAATAGTGCTGATACAATAGCATGGAAAGTGAGAACAGATTAGTACTAGTCGGTCCCAAAATTCTGTGTGCAACTCGAAATGTTAACATTGTTTTTGTTGCTAATGCTGTAATGTGGGGATAGATGTTTCATCCTCAGGTTGGATGAGGTGGAGTGGGGTGGGGGGGGTGCGCGTCGACACAGTTGGGGGATTTAGAAAGGTAACTGGCTTACCTCAGGAGGTTTTGGCACCTGTCAGGGTGAGGCAGGATGGATGCCAAGCCTGGCCAAAATTGTCAAGACATTTGGCGGCAGCTGCAAGGGCATCAGGTGCCAAGGCAGAACATTTAAGGTGCCCACCTCAGTGCCAAGGTTCCAGATGTTAAAGAAAAACAACCAAACACACCCCGCCGACTTCACCCCTCAGCCCCACCCATCGTCCATGGCCCATCATGCCCCCAATTAAAGTTTGGCACTTTCCTGCCTATTAGACCACTGTGTACTGTATCGAAGCAGTGAATCTTATCACAGCAGCAGAAGTATGTGGCTTAGTTTACTAAAGACACAGCGGGCTTCCACTGTAAATGGGTCAGCTAAGCCTTTTGTGTTAGGAGCGATCCAACTAAGTGTGATTTTATACTTGAGAGCAACTTACATTCAAGTGGTTGGGAGGTGGTGGTGTTATTGGTATGTCACTGAACTAACTACCCAGAAACAAAATGCTCTGGGACATGGGTTCAAATCCCACCAAGTTAGAAGAAATTTGAAAAAAGGACACTTGTGGTGCAATGGTTGTATCACTGCCTCTGAGCTGGAGGGTCTGGGTTCAAGTCCCACCCACTCTACAGGTGAATCTGACAGATTGATTTAAAAATATCTGCAATCAAGTGCTGAGGCCTTTTGTGGCACAGTGGTAGAGCCCATACTTCTAGATCGGAAGATCCATGTTCCACATATGCTAGAAGCATGTCCGAGCAGATTGACTGACATACTTACAACAGAGTGCTGGAGGCTGGCTGAGTTAGGGAAGGGGATGCTTTTGCTTTTCCTAACTTTTTCAGCCTGCAATAATTGGTTCTTCCTCTGCTAAAGGAGAAGAAGATAGTTGAATTGAATATCTAGTAAGTGCTGTCCTTTGCAAAGCTGGATATGAACCTTGCGTACTTGCAATTGATGTTCGATGAGGATTCCCATGAATACTCATGGGAGTACAATGAATACCCATAAGGTTTTTACCAAAATACAAGACTGCCATTTGGGGTATCATCATCCTGTGTAATTTTTCAGTGGACAATGGAGAACATTTTCCAAGGTCTACTCCAAGTGCCCATTTATGATGATGAAGAGCTATTAACAGGGAAAACCAATAACGAGCATTTACAGAACCTGGACATAGTCCTTAGATGTGTCTCCCAGGTGGGCATATGCCTAAGAAGGGAAAATCTGTGTTTCAGGCAGCCCAAGTGTCCTACTTGGGCTATAGAGTCAATGAGACCAGGTTACACCCATTGGAAGATAAAGTGAGTCGATCAAGGGTGCCTCACTCCCACATCTGTACTGGAGGTTAGGTCTTTCCTTGGGCTGGTGAAATATTACAGAAAGTTCATACATAACCTGGCCTCCATTCCGGTGTCTTTGCATCAACTCTTCAAAAAGGGTCAGCCTTGGATATGGTCATGTAGCTAAGCCATAAGTTTCAGAGAAGGGACAAAACAGTTATCACCCTCTAAGCTGTTGGCACACTATGATCCCAAGCGAGATCTGGTATTAATATGAGATGGCTCCCCTTACAGCATCGGGGTAGTGTCAGCTCATAGGTGGCCCATTGGAAAGGAATGCTCAATGGAGTCGCATCCAGTACTTTGGCTAATGCCGAACGTAAATATGCTCAGATAGAGAAGGAAGGTTTGACAGTCATATTTGGAGTCAGAAAGTTCCACCAATACCTTTATGGACGTAAATTTGTAATAATAATGGACCGCAAACCCCTGCTGAGTCTACTTAAAGAGGACAGGGTAGCACCACCCATAGCTTCAGGCCAAATTCAGCAATGGGCTCTAATACTAAGTGTATATAATTACAAGTTGGAAAACTGCCTGGAAGGCCAAATGCAGATGCATTGAGCCACCTCCCGCTGACAGATACACCACCGGTGATACTGCCTCTGGAAGAGTCCATGATGGTTTTAAATTTTCTGCACACACTTCCAGTCACAGCTGATAATATCAGACTTTGAACACATAAAGATCCAGTCCTGGCAAAATTAAAACAGCTGTTGTGATGGGGGAAGCTAAAGGACAGTAACAACCAGAAATTTTTTGAACCCAGAGAGACCAGATCACAGCAGAGGATGGGATATTATTACGGGGAGCAAAAGTGATTGTCCTCAGCAAAGGTCGCTGCCAGATACTGGCTAAACTCCACTAGGGTCATCCAGGGGTTTCCAAAATGAAGATGTTGGTGAGAAGGTATGTGTCGTGACCAGGATGGGATGTAGAAATAGCTGTGTTGGTGGCGCAGTGCCCAGAGTGCCAACAAGGACATAAATTACCACCAGCAGATCCCCCACATTCATGGGAATGGCTGGGTAAACCCTGGACTCAATCACATGTCGACTATGCAGGCCCTTTCATGCACTCAATGTTCTTAGTCATTGTGGACACCACTCAAAGTAGCTGGAGTGTATAGAGTTCATTCATCAAACAGGGGATGAGGACAGAAAAACTGCACGTATCTTTTGCCGTAGATGGACTCCCAGAAGTGTTGGTCACAGATAATGGGCCATCATTTACCAGCAGGGAATTTGAGTATTCCCTAAAGTCGAATGGTACTCAACATATAAGGACAGCTCTGTTCAATCCACCATCCAACAGTCCAGCAGAAAAAGCAGCCCAAACTTTGAAGGCCGGCTTAAAAACACAGCCTACAGTTTCACTAGATACCAAACTATCTAGGTTCCTATTTGATCATTAGACCACCCCTCAGGCAACTACAGGGATAACTCCAGTCGATTTGCTAATAGGGAGAAGACTCCGCACCAACTAAAATTTGATCTCCCCGGACCTAAACGGGGGGGTGAAATGGCATCTGGAACGCCAATGCCAGGCAAAAGACCCTGCTAAGTGAGAGAGACTGTTTGCTTCAGGGTACGAGGTTTGCTGTAGGAACAACAGGAATGGCCCTGCATGAGTAAGAGGAATGGTCGACGCGAGGTCTGGTCCCGTGACGTTTAAAGTTCAGGTAGGTGCCACAACCCTGAACAAGCACATGAACCATATGAAAGCTGCAAACTCACAACTGGCGTGGAAGCTAAATGAGCCCTGCTCCTTAACTGCTTTTCTAGACTGTACCGGAACCCATGGGTTCTCCCTTTCCATCGAGCATTAAAGGTACCTTTGGAATATGAGATGGACACAGCAGATGTCACCATCTTGATGCCTTTGCCGCCTGAAAGAAGAATTAATTTCTTCCGAGCTGCTCCGGACGTGAAAGGTGAGCTACTGTGCATTACACACCGCCTGTATCAGAGGCAGAATTGGAAGAATGTGACGCAATGCTAAAATGCTCCGGGAGGAGCTACAAATCAAAGAATTTGCCTATGTCGTCAGACTCAGAGGGGTGGGGATATAGCAATTGTAACAGGATCAGCCAGGTGGACCTCATAGAATAGGAGTTCTCTAATTGGGGCTGTTAACCTGATCCAATCAGGGAGCCCTGGCTGACTGTTAAGAACAGGAGTGTCAGAGATTCTGTTCATTCTGACAGCTGCCTCTGAGGAAGCTGGATCAGTGTCAAGGACTCTCCATGGGTAAATAAAGGGTGACTTATGATGGGATACAGGCCTCTGTGGACTTATTTCACCAAGATGTCTTTTTGGATGACTTTGACCACAGCACGATCAGTGAGAGATCAAAAATTAACCTTAAACATGATTGCTTGTTTGTCTGTCATAGAATGATGAGGTAGGCCATTTGGCCCATAAAATCCGTACTGATATTCATTTCCATCAACCACATTGTTAAATTCTATTGCGGATTCCACCTCACCCATTAATATTCATCATTTTTCTGTCCAATTTCCATTGAAAATATTTTATGAACTTCCTGTGGCAGAGCATTTCACTTTCTAAACAACCTCTCAGCAACAGCATATTTTCTAACATATCCTTCTGTAATTAACTTAAATGTGTACCACTTCACTGTAAAACATGTATCAAAAGCCCTTCCACATTGGAATGAATGTGCAGTTTAGCTGGAATGCAATGAGCAAATCTTTACAACATTTCAGATTAATTTGCATTACCTGTGCAGGGAAAATAAAAAAAGTTCTGATTGTTTTTACCTCTTCCAACTTGCTTACAGTTGTACAGAAAATCATTTGTAAGCATTGCAAGTAAACAAATCTTATGATCAGAAGTTTCAATGACTTGGGAGCTAATCGATAGCCAACAATATTTTAGGTCCAAATCAAGCAAACTTATTTTAAATACACTAATGACAACTTCAATGCTTCAAGTTTTGTCAAATT
The DNA here is from genome assembly GCF_021869965.1 of Rhincodon typus. NCBI lineage: Eukaryota > Metazoa > Chordata > Chondrichthyes > Orectolobiformes > Rhincodontidae > Rhincodon > Rhincodon typus. The sequence continues at coordinate 19,261,896 of NC_063357.1, read as the reverse complement.
CACTTTCATTAATGTTTCTCTTGAGATTGCAGTGAAACTTAATTTTGTAGGTATTTGACAGTAAAATTAGGAGCTTATGACTTTCCTTTAATGTTCATTTAGAATCAGGTTAAATTATCAGGCCAAGATGATGCCATTGTTTCATATTGAGAGCCGAGAACAGGATCACAGATGTGGGAAGATCAATTTGCTGATTAGCATCAATGATATTTGATGGACTGTTTAAATGCACACATAAAACATAGATTAGTAACATTTTGCTCATCTTTTGAAGCCTTTCTTTGAAATTTATGAAGACATGTCAGCTTCCCCTGTGGGGCACGGACTATGCAAAGGTGACCCTCTGATACTTGTCAGAAGTTGAAGTGTTCTGGTTTTTGTCACTAATTACTGCATTACCATCCCTGGGGCTTTTCTTGGCTTCAGATGCCCTCATTCTCTCAGTTTGAGTCTCAATTGCTACGCATCTGAGAATAGAGAGATTAAGGACTCATTACTGTGGTTCATGTTCAAGTTCTTCTGTACGTACAGTGTATCATTTGACTCCTTAATACCATGATAATGGTGTATTTACTACATAATTTTAGCCATAGGAGCCTTAAGCTAGAATCTGCTGAAAGTGCTTAAGAGAATGAATTTATCCCTGAACCAGTTTGCAAAGATGTCATTTAGAGATTGATCGAATGGTTGCGGCTCGGAAAAAGCCACTCGGCCTCTCATGTGTATGTTGGCCATTAGTCTGGCTTAGATGCATTGTTGCAGGTCTTGTAATTTCAACAATTGTTTTCCTTAGACAAAGAGCATATTTTCATTTTTTTTATTTATAGTGGTGCTCAGTAAAATCGTCCACAAACTGAGAAATCAACATTTTGTTTAATTGCATTAGTGAGTTGCTAGGATGCATTGACATGTTTGAATGGGCATAAAGCCAGTAAAAGACCCTAATAAATATCCTGAAGGGTCAGTTTTAACCCATTTTTTATAATTGTACATTATGTTAATCATGAAGTACAAGATAATCCCTTGGCTCAAATGCAATCACATTTATCACATAACAACATAAATCTCAAAAGTTCTAGATATATAGATGTCAATTATGTTCAAGTTAAGAACTCGCCAACTGTGGAGATTGAAGTTACGATTTCCTTTTTAATGAGGAGAAATGAGATACAAATTCTCCAATTTAATTTCCTCTTATTTTTTATTTTGATTTTTGATTACATTGTCACGTGTACTCAAGTACAGAAGTACAGCAGTAAGGTGAAAAGTGTATATTGTTGCCACACAAGGCACTATTTCGGGTACAAGTATCTGTGTACAGAATCTTAAGAACAGGTAGACAGAAAGAACAAAGTTAAAAGTTAAATATTGCTATAGTTACACTATAGCGTAAAACATATACTATTAGTTTTCAGTAGAAAATAAAGAAATAAAGCTGAAAGTTCAAACTTTACAGTCTTTCTTAAGTGCTTAGCCACAATGCGACTGCACTTTGAGGAATAACGTTGAATTGCAGATGCCAGGCATGGCTCAGTAAATAACACTCTTATTTCAGAGGAAAGAAGGTTGTGGGTTCAAGCCCTGCTTAATTGGTTTGAGTACAAAATTCAGGCTAAGACTCCAGGACTGCATTGCAAGGGGGCACAGTACTGTTGGACATGCTAACATGTGATGCAGTCCCTTAAAATGAGGCTGTGTCTGCTAGTCAGGTAAATATAAAAGAAAAATCTAGAAGGTTCCCTCTGGTGCCCTAACCAACAATCTGTCCTCAATCAACACCACTTATTTCATCTTACTGTTGTGTGTAGGACCTTGCTGTGCACATGTTTGACTGCTTTATTTCCTACGTTACAACTAAAAGTAGACTTAGATTTTAGATTTTACTGTCACATGTACTCAAGTACAGAAGGACAGGAGTACAGTGCAAAGTGTATAATGCAGTCACAGAAGGTACCTAAGTACAAAAAAACTTAGGTACAAAGTAGTAAGAGAAACAAGAGTTAAAAAGTTAAGCATTACTTCATAGAATGGTAGAAAAATAAAGAAATAGGTAATAGTTTACATTAAAGTAACTAGGAAAGGAATAAGTTAAAAGTTCAATAGCCTTTGATGAGTCCTCCGCTTATCACACTCCGCTGTCTGTTTTCGATGATGCCATTGCAGATACCATCGCTGCTGCTGAAACTACCGCCTTCCCAATGTCCCCTGATGCCCCAGAACATGCCCGGGCAGGATCCACTCACACGCGGGACACCGCCATCAGCCACCGAAAGATAGCCGACATACTGCCGAGAGAGCAGGCTGAGATCCACCGAGAGACAGGCCGGGACTCAGCAGGAGCCGCAGAGAGACCAGGCTACACTCAAAATAAGTACTTTGCCAGCTGTTTAAAAACACTTCCTGATGTCCTGGGATTTAGAAAGGCACTATAAGCTTGCAAAGTCTGCCTTTCCCTTTTAACTTCCTTTCCAAATGATTGTATAAGCATTTTCAACATTGCTTTAAGTTGGATAACGCAAAGCTGTTACCCAACTTAAAGAATTTCCTGTCACCAAAAAGTGACTAACCCCAAAAGACGTCAACAATATCCTGTCTTCGATGGAACACTGTCTCATTAAAAAGTTCCATCCTTGGGACACCAGGCGGAAGAAAGAAAAAGAAGACAGAGAAAAAAGTAGTCTGAGCAAAGACTATGCGTTGAAAGCAGGTATGACTGACAGAGGCAATGGCGAGAGATCCTGTCCCACAGGGGTGATTGGGCATTTTTGTCAATTTTATCCATTCATTTCAACAGGATTTCATTTGAGAAGAAAAAATTGTTTTCCTGCACAGTAAATAAATCTCTTGGTGCATGAGGGGTTAAATGTAATTTGGCAGAAGCCTGCTTAAAGCAGTTACATTAATAATTTACTAAAACAATCTGAAATCATCAAGTACCCCTGTTCTTGTTCAGCCTCTCATTAATCAATCTAAGATCTACTGCATGGCACCCATTTTACACCCAAGCAAAAATAAACACTGGACTGAAGTTTTAAAGTTTATTCAAAGAATACCATCAGTAAATGTACCGTCAGTCTGTGGTACTTTTCTCATTTTAATTTGAAAAGTACTCGAACCTCAGATTTCTACAATGTGATATGATAGCTAGAGTGGCAAGAAAAAAAATCAGTTCCTCCAGTGACAATCTACAAGTCAGATCTTGACAACCCATAACCCAGCTCCTGAAAAGCCAACATACATTAGAAAACCAGACTTTAAAAGGCCAAGTAGATGTAAATCATTTCTCTGAACGGATTCCAAGTGAACAGACTTTTGAATAATGTCAATGTTGAACGGTAACAATGAAGGCCTTTTTTTAAAAAAAAATTAATTTAAATGTACATTTTCTTGTAGGAATGTAACCAGCACATTCTGAATACTAACCAGCCTTGGAAGTTTTCCTGCTCAACATTCAACAATTTTGACATTTTGACTTGAACTTAGAAGCCTTAAAGGGTGATTTATATTGCACATCGGGCCTTGGCAAAGTCACTTAAGAATGCTGCTCTCCAGATTTTGCCTTTGCATCATGTCTCTGGTCCATCCCACGGGGACTTCCAAACGCAAAGTGTCCGTGACAAATGGCCATCATGTGTGAACAATGTAGTTGTGTTACCATATCAGCAAACAGCGACATTGTGATGGTCAATTCATAAACGGGATGGGGACATTTTTGCGACAATGTCAGGACTGTGCTCTCATGGAGATGTGCCAATGCATTGCAAAGATGGTGCAACAATTCTATTGGGCACAGTTTACCTGGCAACAGGCACCAAAGCTAAAAGAGCCTTTAGATCGTCTGTCTAAATGGATGCAGCATCTATCTACCTGATGAGCCGGACAACAGTAACCAGCAGCTGAAGAACTCAAAAAAGCAGCTGAAATTTAGATTAATTGCTCTGAGACCACTAGAGCAAAAAATATGCTCATGAACATCCAGACTGAGAGGCACCATGTCATCAGTGCAGCCATCATTGCCAGGAACTGGATGTGTACCTGCTGCTGTTACCACCTAAATCACAAAGAATACCAGAAGGCATAGAAACACACCCCCTCTCCTCACCTCCCCACCCCACATCTGATCGCAACAGATTATACAACTTAGTTGCTATCATATCCATTGCACCAGACTTCCTGGATTGCAAGGTGCCAGTGTGTGGGGTGTATATTAACCACAAAACCACAAAGAGATACATTTGTAATGTTCTAATTTAACTCAATCAATCTTTGGCTTTCTTGTGTTCCAATTTTAGGAGCTTTGATCTACACAGATACACAAAATCCTTTCCTGCATTTGTTGCTGTGGTGACAACCAAAGCCAGGAGCTGGTTCTGCCACATTCATGTCAATGGAAGCACACAAAGTGACATTTTATGATACTTGAATTATAAAATGTGATGAAACATATTTTTCTTGCCATGTTTACTTTCAATCATCAATTGACTGGACCTGAATTTAGTAGACTTTAGAATGACGAAAGGGAATCTGCTTGAAATGTATAAAATTCAAACAGGGTTGAACAGACTAAATGCAGGGAGGATGTTTACCTTGGTTGGCTACTCGAGAACCTGGGTTCACAGTCTCAAGATACAGGGTTGACCATTTATGACTGAGGTAACGGTAAATTTCTTCAGTTAAAGGGTAGCAAACCTGGAGAATTCTCTACCACAGATTCTGTGCAAGCCAAGTCACCGAATATATTCAAGAAAGAGACAGGTAAATTTTTTAGGCTTTAAAGGCATCAAGAGGTATGGGAAGAAAGCAGGAATACAGCATTGAATTAGAGGATCAGCCACGATCATATTTAATGGAAGAACAGGCTTGAAGGGCTGATTTGCATACTCCTGCTCTAAGAGACATTTCTGCCAATGGATGTGATTTGCCACATGAAAACCCATGGTCTTCACCTCTGCCTTTGGTGTCAGTGTCTCCTGTGACAATATTGTACAGGTTGAAGGCAGCCACACTTTCTAGGAGCTAAAGCACTCACAGCAGTTCCATATGAGCAAACCAGAAAGTTTCATTTCCATTAACTGGCAAACCACCTTTCCCAGATTTTGGAAATAGTAACGTTGTTTATGCATTGATCTGATCACATGCAGCTGACATATCCCATGATGCAAAGAGGGGAAACTTCATAGCAGCTGGCACTGCTAAAATCTGTCTTTATTTTACAGATACTTTTGACATTCTTATCTCTCACTCCATTTTGCCCAGAGGGCATTAGGTACGCTGTCGGAGAACCACAGGATAATCCCAGGATAACTTGATCTCAGTTGTTCCAACCATGAAGGCACATTGATTCTCTGCATTAGACCTCTTCCTGACTGTAGGAAATTATAGATACAAGCCTGAAGCCTGCTGCTTCATGAACAGCATGTATGGAGAGCATAAGCATGCCCCTTGTCAATCATCAATTACATCAATCATAGTGAAAGCCCATCACTGAGGTGAGTTAAGAATGTAGAAGCAGGAGTAGGTCATACAGCTCTTCAAGCTTGCTCTGCGTGAAAACATCATGACCAATTTTCTACCTCAACTTCACTTTTTCTTCCTACTCTGTCTTCCTTGTTTCTCTTGATCTCTAGAAATTTAACCGTCCCAGTTTAGATTATGTTCAGCAATTAAGCATTACACAACCCTTGTGGTTAGAAATTCCAGAGATTCACAACCGTTAGAGTGAAGAAATTTCTCTACACATCAGTCCTAAGTGATTGACTCTTTATCATCCAAGGCTGTGTCTCCATGTTCTGGTTTGTCTATTTTGTCTGAAAGATCCTCAGTTTTTGACTGTTTGTCTGCAATATATATCAGTGACAGGTCTGATTAGACTGTCATGAAACTGAAAAATCTTTTCAAGTTCTGGACTACATCATTTTCAGACTTCCAAGTCATTAGGATTTTAATAGTGTTTTTGAGATTCCCAGCTGAAGATATTGAGACCAGTTTTAACTCACGCTGCATATTCACGTAAACATAGTCAAAATTGGGTCTAAAATTGTCTTGAGATTTCACGAGGCTGCAAGTTACACTGAAAGTTCTTGTGAATATCGTTAGCCAGAATGAATAATCCAGTGTCACATGCCAGTACTTTCTGAGCTTCAAACTAATGTTTATAATTTTAAAACTAGTCACAAAATATTCCAATAACATGGTTGTCTGAGGAGCACCTGCCTTATTTGGTAGATTTGAAAACACTTCCCCATCCCAAGAGGGAACAAAAGGCATCTTCCATACTGATGTTGACTCAGTGCCTTTTCTGAGACTAATTCAAATGGGTAATTTTAAATTGAAGGGGTCATCCCACGGTGTAGGATGGGTAATCAATCTAACCATCTACCTTACTTGGAAAAAGGACTTTGAATCTGTGGAAATCACACAACGGGGAAGCCATTTTATTGCCTGCTTTTGCCAACGGAAAATTCCATCAGAAACCATCAATCTAGTATCAAGTTAAATAGCTAAGAAACTAAATTGCTGTAGTGCGAGAAGGACTTCCCTAGATCTGTTCTAACTTCAAATTCACCCAAGAAGCAATATTCTGAAATTGTGCAGTAAAAGGCCTTACATCTTACTGAGAATCCTTTGCCTTACAACACCTTCACTTCAAGTAAAGCATAAAATCATCTAAGAAGCTGCAGGAATGCCAGTTTGAAAACAGCCTGAAATAGTCCTAAATTGTAATTGTATTATTTTATCTTCATCTGTATTTAATTTTTGTGTGTATGTACGTGATGAGTCAATGAGGCATACGTCTGTTTTAAAGAATCAGGATATTCTTGATATTAAGTAACCTTATTTATATATGATTTAAACTAGCTTGCTGCTTGATGTATTTAAATGAGATATTTGCTCTGATGCCAAGAAAACCCACATTCCTTACTTGGAAAAATATTGATTATAGGCGATAAAAATGAGCATAAATTCAGTCTGTGATACCAGTAAAAAAAAACGGAAATTGAGGCCGAGTAAGTATTGCATTTATGTCATGTATCTTCCCTAACTTCATCCTTATGCGTAACCCATGAAATTCCTTGAGTATATTCAGTACAGGAGCAATTAATTTCCACATTGCACAGAAATGGAAATCTAGTTCAATTTGCATTTGTTTTTAGTTGCATTTTTTTCTGCACAAGTTTCCACCAAAACTCATTTGCTTACACCTATCTATCATAAACACATGTAATTGGGTGGTGCTTTAGAATCTAAACAGATTTTTTGTTGGTAGTCATTGACGTTCCTTGTTATGTTTTGCAGTCTTATTAATAAAACTGATAATAAGTTTACCTTAAAAATAAGCTTTCTAGTCAGAGCCGTGGCAACACTGGGAGATGGTGAGTTCCAATGAAGCTCATAGCAAGCCACAGGAATACCATTTCATTTTCCACTTAGGTACTCTACAGGCTCTGAGACTCAACATAGGACTCAACAACATCAGAACATGACCTCTGTCCTTCTGACACCCTCCCAGCCTCCTCAGTCATTTCTTGTTTGTGTCTTGTTGGCTTTGCTCTTAGCCAAAAGGACACATTTTCCTCTTTACTCACCCATTATTTACATCCATTTTACATCTCTATCACTCATTTACCATCATTAGGATTCCCTTTGTCTTTTTCTCTGGGCACCCTCACAATATGTTCCACTTCTCCTCCTCCCCTTCTGTCAACAGCATTTAAAAAATGATCCTTTTCCAGCCCCTCTCCATTTGGAAGGTGAGTCATATCAAACTTGAAACATTAATTCTATTTCCTGTATCACATTTGCTGCCAGACCTATTCAATTTCTCCAACATGTTTTGTTTTAATCCGCCATTTTTATACAATCTGGCCTGTCATACACTAGAAGATAACTGCATAAAAAGAGAGTCCAAGTCCACACTTTTAGTGGGAGCTTTATTTCAGTTGACCATTCTCCATAAAACTCACACTCCGCTGATTACTAGCTCCCTATATTTATACAATCAAATTTCATCCAATCAAACCTTAAAGTGCCATTTCCTATTCCCTCATTTCATTCGGTCTCAGACATCCCTTCAGATCTTACTATATGAAAACATGTCCTACGTATGAATCCAGATCTACAGCAATGTGTGGTTGACTCCTAATTATTCTCTGAAATGGTCTCGCAAGCCATCAAATTGCAATAATAAAAGTCTAAAAGAAATAAAACTAGATGGATCTGCCATTGATCTCGGCACCAGAAATGACAACAGCATACAAAGTTCTCCGTATTAACATCTGGGATTGAGTGAGCTGTCCCACAGATGCGTCAAACAACAGTCTGAAATGGACATAATCATGGAATCATGCCTTACAGACATTATTCCAGACACCACTTTGTGGATATGTCCTGTCCCTCCAGCTGAATAGATCCACCAGAGTTCGTGGCACAGTGGTATAGTGTCAAAAAGGAGGTGTGTTGGGATTCTTCAACATTGACTCCAGACCTCATGAAGTATGAAGTCTCATGGCACCACAGCAAACAAGAAACCTCCTACTGTTTAATTACCTATCACCAATTCCCCCACTATTCCAACTCCCTTGGCTAATGTACTCTTCCTTTTGAACTTCAATTGGAAGAAGCACCCTCATCAATCTACCTGTTATAGGTGAATCGTCCCAAGACAGTAACGGTAAGAGTAACTATCACACAGTCCTTGTGAAGACAAAGCCTCGCCTTCACAATGAAGATACCTTCCACTGTGCTGTATGTCTCTACCACCATGCTAAATGAAATAGATGTGATACAAATTTAGTTACTCAAGATGGCAGGCCAGAAGCAACGCCAGGAATACCTAAAAACGAAGTGCCAAACTTGTGAAACAGAGGGGTGTTTGCTTGCCAAATGGCAAAAGCAATATTTAATAAACACAACTAAGTGATCCTACAACAAATCAGATCCAAACTCTGCAATCCTGCCACATCAAATCCTGAGTGGTGATGGATAATTTAAAAAATTAATAGGAGTGGTGTATTCCATAAATAACATAATTCTCAATGACGGAGGAGCTCTGTACAAAAGACAAGACTGAAGCACTTGCCAACATCTTCAGCCAAAAATGCAGATGGATGATCCATTGTGGTTTTCACCTGAAGTCTCCAGCATCATAGGCTTTAGTCTTTAGTCAATTCGATTCACTCCATGTGATGTTAAGAAACAGCTGAAGGCATTGGGCACTACAAACATCATGGGCCCTGAAAATAGTACTGAAGCCCTGTGCTCCAGGATATCTGTGCCTCTACCCAAGTTGTGCTAATACTGCTATCACATTAGTTTCCACCTAGCAATGAGGAAAATTGCCCAGCTGTGGCCTGCTTACAAATATCAGGACAAATCCAATATTCCTAATTATCATCCTGTCAGTTTGCTCTTGAACTTCAGCAAAGTGATGGAAGGCATTGGTGACAGTGCCATTATGCAGCCTGTACTTTACAATTACCTCCTGATTGACTCCAAGTTTGGGGGCTCTGCCAAGGACACGTAGCTCCTTACTTCATTACAGTCTTGGTTCAAACATGGACAACAGTGCTGAATTCCAGGGGTGGGATCAGAGTGACTGCCTGTGGCATCAAGGCTGCATTTGGCTGAGTATGGCATCAAGGAAACTTAGAAAAACTGGAACCAATGAGAATCAGGAAGGAAACTCATTACACAGATGTGTGTATGGAATCACATGTAGCCCATAACCCCAGTTAAAGATGACAGATTACCTTCCCTAAGGAAAATTTGTAAACAGATAGGTTTATACAGCAAAAGTTAATAGTTTCATGGGTCACCATCACTGGGATAGCTTTCAATTCCAAATGTTTTTTGTTGATTTTAAAATTTTACCAGCTGTCATGGTGGGATTTGAACTCATATCCCCAGAGCATTTGCCTGGCTCACGGATTTCAATTACGCTACCACTACACTAGTTACCCTTCTTCATGCCACTTCCACCATCTGGAGGATGCAGATCCATCAACACTCAAGGCAGTCAAAACCACTCAAGATGACAGAACTCATTTGCTTGGCAATTTATCCGTAACCTTCAACTTTTACTCCCTCCACTGCTGATATCTGGTGGGACCATCCACAAGATGCACTGCAGCAATTCACCAAGGTTCCTTCAAAGGCAATTCCCAAACCTGCAACCTTTACTACCTACAAAGAGGCGGGCACCAAATACACTACCACATGCAAGTTCACTCCAAATCACAAGAACACAAGAACACAAGAACTAGGAGCAGGAGTAGGCCGTCTGGCCCTTCGAGCCTGCTCCGCCATTCAATAAGATCATGGCTGATCTTTTCGTGGACTCAGATCCACTTACCCGCATTCTCACCGTGTCCCTTAATTCCTTTATTGTTCAAAAAAAATCTACCTTTTTTTTAAAAGCGTTTACTGAAGTAGCGTCAACTACTTCACTGGGCAAGGAATTCCATAGATTAACAACCCTCTGGGTGAAGAAATTCCTTCTCAGTTCAGTCCTAAATCTGATCCCTCTAATCTTGAGGCTATGCCCTCTTGTCCTAGCTTCACCTGCTAGTGGAAACATCCTCTCTACTTCTTTCTTATCTATTCCCTTGATAATTTTATATGTTTCTATAAGATCCCCGCTCAAGCTTCTGAATTCCAATGAATATAATCCCAATCTACTCAGTCTCTCCTCATAAGCCAACCCCCTCAACTCCGGAATCAACCTAGTGAACCTCCTTTGCACCCCCTCCAGTGCCAGTACATGCTTTCTCAAGTAAGGAGACCAAAGCTGCACACAGTACTCCAGGTGTGTCCTCACCGGCACCTTGTACAGCTGCAACATAACCTCTCTGCTTTTTATTTCAATCCCCTTAGCAATGAAGGACAAAATTCCATTTGCCTTCCTAATTACTTGTTGTACCTGCAGACCTACCTTCTGTGATTCATGTACAAGGACACCCAGCATGCTGCAACTTTTTACCATTCAAGTAATAATCCTTTTTACTATTACTCCTACCAAAATGTATGAATTCACATTTATTTACATTGTATTCCATCTGCCAGACCTTTGCCCACTCACTCAATGTATCTACGTTCCTCTGCAAAGTTTCACAGTCCTCTGCACACTTTGCTTTGCCACTCATCTTAGTGTCATCTGCAAACTTTGACACCCTACACGTGGTCCCCAGCTCCAAGTCATCTATATAAATTGTAAATAATTGCAGTCCCAACACCGATCCCTGAGGCACACCACTAGTGACTGACTGCCAGCTAGAATAGCACTCATTTATCCCCACTCTTTGCTTCCTGTTAGTCAACCAATCCTCTATCCATGCTAATACTTTACCCTTAACGCCATGCATCCTTATCTTATGCAGTAGCCTCTTGTGCGGCACCTTGTCAAAGGCCTTTTGGAAGTCTAGGTACACCACATCCACTGGGTCCCCATTGTCCACCTTGCTCGTAATGTCTTCATAGAATTCCAAAAGATTTGTCAAGCATGACCTGCCCTTCATGAACCCATGCTGCGTCTGCCCAATGGGACAATTTCTATCAAGATGCCTTGCTATTTCTTCCTTGATAATAGACTCAAGCATCTTCCCCACTACAGAGGTTAAGCTAACCGGTCTATAATTCCCCAACTTTTGTCTACTTCCCTTTTTAAACAGTGGCGTTACATTTGCTGTTTTCCAATCTGCTGGGACTGCCCCAGAGTCCAGCGAATTTTGGAAAATTACCGCCAGTGCACCTGCTAATTCTCCCGCCATCTCTTTTAGTACCCTGGGATGCATTCCATCAGGGCCAGGAGACTTACCAATCCTTAGCTCCATTAGCTTGCCCAACACTACCTCTTCCGTAATAATGATTGTTTCCAGGTCCTCACCTACCTTCGTCTCTTTGTCTATTACTGATATGTTATTAGTGTCCTCCACTGTGAAGACCGATACAAAATACCTGTTCAATGCCTCGGCCATTTCATCATATCCCATAACTAAATTCCCCTTCTCATGCTCTAAAGGGCCAACGTTTACTTTAGCCACTCTTTTTCGTTTTATATATTTATAGAAACTTTTCCTATCTGTCTTTATATTCTGTGCTAGTTTTTTCTCATGTTCTACCTTACTTTTCCTTATAGCTCTTTTTGTGGCTTTCTGTTGACCTTTAAAGTTTTCCCAATCTTCTAGTTTCATGCTGTTTTTGGCCACTTTGTATGCCTTCTCTTTCAATTTGATAGCCTCCCTTATTTCTTTAGACACCCATGGTAGATTACCCCTTTTCTTACAGACCATCCAATGGGGAGGCAATGTCCTAGTGGTATTACCGCTGGATTGTAAATCCAGAGACCACAATAATGGCCCAGGAAGCCGGGTTTGAGTCCAACCATAGCAGATGGTGAAATTTGAATTCAACAAATATCTGAAGTTAAGAAACTACTGAAGATCACACAACCATTGTCAGGAAAAACCCGTCTGGTTCATTAATGTATTTTAGGGAGGGAACTGCCATCCTTGCCTGGTCTGGCCTATGTGTGACTCCAACCCACAGCAAGGTGGTTGGCTCTTAATTGTCCTCTGGCCAATTAGGGATGGGCAATAAATGCTGGATTCGCATTTATTAATGATGCCCTCATCCTGTGAATGAATAAAAAAAAAATCCTGACTTGGAACTAAAACAACATTTTTTCTCTGCCACTGGATCAATATCCTCGACCGCCCTCTTAACAGCACTGTAAGTATCCCTGTACCACATGGGCTGCAGTAATACAAGCAGGCACCTCACTGCCACTTGCTCAAGGGCAATTAAGGACAGGCAATAACAGTGGACTAGCCAGTGACTCTCAATTTCTGTAAAAGTTTTTTTTTAAACTTTGACTCAGAAGCAGCCTCGTAAAGAAAATTTATAACTTCTTTATAATGTCTGTGGATTTTATCATTATAAAGTTGCAGTGCTAGGTATAATTCCAAACAGCAGAGAGTTTTCCCCTGTTTGCCATTGACTTCAGTTTTGCTATAAGTTCTTGATGCCAAACCTTATTCAAATGTTGCCTTGACGTCAAGGGCTGACACTCTCACAAACTATGATTTGTCTTAAGAATCTTTCAAAATGACTTTTAAGAGTTTGCTTTGTACCTAAAGGGGCCAGTTGTAAATTTCTTTGATTGTAAAAAAAATTGTTCCATGTAAATTGGTATCCCTTGACCTGGAAGCCATACTAACAGGAAGAAAGTTGACATATGCAAGCATTGTCGCTGTCAGACAAAAAGGAGTGCTGCAGCAGAGGAGGAAGCAGGGAGATGCATTTATGAGGAGGTGAGTGTGTAATATAATTAAATAGGACACAAAGTTGAACACAAAGTTATAGCAGAATAATGGATTGAACAATTTTACTCCCACTGCTTCAAATCTACCAGACTCGTGTTAAAGTAAGATTTACAAGAAGTAAAATCTTATCAGTAATTCCTTCATTTTGGGGTCATTCAGCAAATTTGATTAGTTAGATCTACAGATTCCCCGCAGGAAGCATAACAGTATCTAATCCACCAAAGGGCAAAAAACTGCACTTAAGTAACTGAAAAGCTATACAGAACTATTTACTGGTTGCATAAAACACACTGGTACAGTCTTCACACCAATTTTAAAAGCTTAAATTTAAAATAACCTTTTGCATGTACATAGCATTGCCTCAGCGTCTAAACAATGATGTTTCACTTTAAGAGATACCTCCTTCACAAATGTGTGATATAGGTGGAAAATTGCCACAAGGGTGGTTTATTGTTTCTGCGAGTGTGACTATTTACATGGGTGGGCTTATATTACAGCACAATGGAATCTATTGCTGAATATCACTGAAACTCAGTTAAAAACATATATAATTTGCATTTGAAGTTCCTCAATCTTTTTTGCAGATTTGCTTGATAATTGTCAAAACCCACAGAAAAAACCAGTGAAGACATCATAATGTAATTTTGGAAATTTTACTTTTTTATCTTTAATGAATCTCTTTCTGAAGTCACGGAAGATACAAAAATACATAGCTTCTAGTAAGAAATAAAACAAAAAATAAAACAAAAACAAAAAATACCAATAAAACACCAGAAATATGACTTTGAGTCTTGTTTCCCCTACAAATTTAAGTGTACGTTCATAGCCTGTTTAGAACCAGTACAGATTTTGGAGATTTGCATTAATCATATTTTTCCATGGGGTAGGTGTCACTATGCAAATGAGGGACAGAATATTTTGACGGAAATTTTGTGGAATTGGCATAAAAGATTGTAGAAAGTCAGGTGTACTAAAAAAGAACATCAGTCATTTGTATCCAAAATTTCCTCAATTGTTTGCGCTGAAATTATCATTATACTGTACTTACCCATACATTTTCAGGAAATTCCAGGGTATTATGAATCTGCAGTGTAATATATTGCTGCTTAAATTGAAGTGTTCTATCCAATAAAACAGATAACAAACTGTTCATTTTTTATTTCATCTTTTCCTAACACCTGACACTTTTCACATCAATCATTTCTAAAATAAAGATAGCAGTACAATTTGCTGGGGATAATTAATGAAATTAGCTGATTTTCACTGAAGCAGTAGCCTTCAAATTGGAGGAGATTGCCATGTATGTGTCTTCACACATAAGATGGATGAGAGTGGGTTGCAGGTTCAAACCTGTTCCCTTTACTCCATGCAGATTCATATATAAACTGCTTGTTATTGAGAGTTATCAAAAATCCCTGCTGGTTTGTCCAAGGTTATGTGTAATATGCTGAAACAAATGCCTTTGATCCTTACCCTTGGGAAATGTCCACCAGGTAGATTCATTGAAAGGCTCACCAATGTTTTCTGAAGGTGATATTTGGTCATTCAAGATCTGCAATTTTTAATGGGAATGAAGTTTCCTAATTTGTTCCTATCATAAAATATTCCAAAAACCTTTTTGCTGAGGTGTTCATGTTTCCTTATGCAATGTTTCAGGGGAATCAACACATAAGATATATCCAATAAACTCCTGCATTTATTCATATAGGGCTATCAACAATGTTCATTTTCTTCTTTATCAATTTTTTTTTAAAAACTTCTGTTTCACCAATCATTTTCTTTTTTGTGACAGAAAAAAAAACCCTGATAACATGCTGCAGGATCCATGTTTGCCTCCAATGTTCATAGACACTAATAGATGATCAAAGTAAATGAAAATTAGAGAAGGGTGGTAATGAAGTTTAAGAACACAGAAAAACCAAAGAACTGCAGATGCTGGAAATCAGAAACAAACATGGAAATTGCTGGGAAGTCTCAGCAGGTCTGGCAGCATCTGTGGAGAGAAAGCAGAGTTAACGTTTCGGGTCCGGTGACCCTTCAGTATTGAAACCTCAGTTCTGAAAAAGGGTCACTGGACCCAAAATGTTCACTCTGCACAGATGCTGCCAGATCTGCTGAGATTTCCCAGTATTTTCTGCTTTTGCTTAAAAATACAGAGTTGTTTTGCAAACGGAATAGTAACGGTCAGGAGAGAGATTGATTAAATGTTCGTAAAGAGTGGATAATTAAATGATGTAATGGTTTAGAAAATGGTTCTTTTGTCTCTGGCAGTTCTGGTTTGAGTCCAAGCAATGATGATGAAAAAATGGAGACTTTGATTCACTACATCCAAGAGTCTCACGTGCAATGATTTTGGCAAAGTCTTACATGAGTTGCCATTGGACATGAATCCACAGCTCAAAACTGATGAGAATGTGGCAACATTTTGACACTGAATTAGTAATCTCAGTTACAGAAGTCAAAAAGGTGATTTGGTGTAGGAAGTAAAAAATCTACATTGGTGTGTTCTGGAGAGTCCTCCAAGATTCACAATAAAACAGCGTTGATTCATATTTAAAGAGAGATTTGCTTTAACTGGAGATGATTATCCATTTTTTGTGGAATATGTTGGATGTTTACTCATCTTCCTCTATCCCTGGTGATTATCATGTAAAAGATCTAGATTGCCAGTCTATATTATTCAACCTAGATTTATTCTTCAATGGCAATTGTACAAACTAGATGGCAACCAATGTTCAAAATTCAAACAGGACCATAATATTCCTGAGAGTATTTGATCATCCATGACCATATCTATACTTTCAATCTACAATCATTTTAAAAACTAGATATTCATCCAGTTCCTTTGCAACATACCACTGATGGAAACCCACTTCCATCACCTATGATACTGAAACTGAAATGTGAAGGCAATCTTCTTTTTTATGGTTTTAAGTTCACTAGTTCTGTAATCATGTCTTCTGACAAAAATTTCCAGCAACTTAGGACTTAGAGTGACAACACTATCCAAGCATATTAACATTTGAAGTCTTGAAAACCCAGAAAAACCTCTATTGTTCTCCTTTGAACTTATTATCTTGTGCCCAGTTATTGCACACAATGTGTAATCGTATTAAATGCTAATTAACAATCACACTCAAAACTCTACAGGTAGACATCAATGCACTGTTTACACATTTCTTCTGTGAGCGGTACTACAACACAGTCAACACTGTAAACCATATTTGTACCTGTTTACAAAAGCTTGATAATTTGTCTGCAATGTTTCCCAGACTGGTGTCCTGTTTACCTTGCAGCAATGATGTGTTATGTGATCGTATTAACATAAGCACCTACTTAACTATCATTTCTTAGAACCACACCTGTTTATTACTGTCCTCTCTATTCCTGAATGTATTTCTAATTTGTCTAATTACTAGGGCATTAATGCCTTGTGTACTTTTTAAAAATTTTTTTTCAAAGACTTAAATGTGGACGTAGAACCTTATCAAATATCTTCTGAACATCCAAGTGTATTCAATCCTGTGACTATTCCTTTAATTAGTGGGTGAGGACATTTTCTCTGAGCACTTTTTACAGCCACGTTATAAGCAGGAGTATAAAGAATGTGTTTCCAAGCTTGCTACCAATATTAAGCAAAGAAAATCTTTGCTGACTTACCTCCTCAAAGAATTCCAGCAGCTTTGTGAGGCATAGCTTATTGCTTCTAAAAATTGCCAACTTCCCTTTCTGGCCTCGACATTGTTTAGATGAACACTGATAGCATCCAGTAAACCATTCTTTAGCATTTTCTCCACCACCAGTGTTAGAATAGCTAGTTTCCAAATTTCTGATTAATGTCAATTTCTAAACATCAAGATTGCTTAAGTCATGAGCTAGTCTTCAGCTCCAATAAATGGGGTTCACAAACGTGTTTATTCAGAATCTTACCAACAGGGGGGTAAGTTCCTTTCCTATCCCTTATTCCCAGATCTTGGAATAATAACTTTTCCTCTTATATTTCTTGATGACGAGTTAATGTTACCTTCCATCTTACTCAGAATCTCAAAGCGTGCTCCTAAAAGATCTTGAAAATCTGTATTATTACTTGAAGTTAATCTTACTTTACAATCACAAACTTAAATTCTCAATATCTTTGAGTAAAATAGAGTCTCTCCGATAACATGCACTGCTCATGTTGGATTATGAATTTGCAGAAAATGTTTGTATTTTATAAATTTTGTATTTTTTTCCCGGCTGTAATGTTTTGACCATCTGTCCTTGAAAGAGGATGTGCAACAGAGGAACCTTGCTGCTATTAATATTCTGATAAGGTTCCGAAACCCTATTTCTGACTCCGATCGAATTAAAAATTAGCCATTTATCTGTGGATGCATTCTGTGCCGGAGATTCCTGGGCAAGAGCTAGCTATTACAAAACTGTCCGAGAATTCAGCAACAAAGTGAATCTTTGGAAAAGCCATGCCCCCTTTAACAGCAGTCAGTGGCACAGAGGAATGTCAGGTCCAGCAGTGTGAAATTTGTGGGGGGGCTGTCGGTGGATTTGGGCTTTGTCAGACAGTGCAGTTTGATCAGAGTTAGTTGTCGGGTATTCAGGTAGTGTAAGGGGTCAATGGCTTGCTTTTTCATGTCCTGACTACAGTGTCTATACTGTTTGCTGCATCTAGTCCTTGAAGTGAAAGAGTCCAGCTACAATGGCTTCGTATTTTCTCCCATCCACTTGCAGTGAATTAATGCTTTGGCCTTTCTTTATTTCAAGGAGGTTTTTTCAGAAGTTTCAATCACCAGTTACATTGTATGCTCTGACAGTTTTACTGTTGGAGCAGTTGACTCCCAGCAGCCATTCAAATTGGAAACCACCTTTAAATAGGACAGGTTGAATCAGGTGGCTGCTTGCGCAGACCTGACCAACTTTGAGCTATGAGACAACAAGGTGTAGAGCTGGATGAACACAGCAGGCCAAGCAGCATCAGAGGAGCAGGAAAGCGTTTGGGCCTAGACCCTGCCTGTTAATAATAATAATATAACTCATACATGACACATAAAAGAGTCTGAGTAATGAATGCTGGAGAGAGATTGTACAGCAGAAACAGGCGATCAACATCCAAAGTGACCAAACTCACCCAACAAGCTCAACATCAGGAAACTCAGTAACCAAACCACAGCAAGCACCTGGCAGATTCAGCTCAGCACTTCCTGAAATGACCTCCATGTTGGAAACTGGGCATCCACATTTCGGGGCATAACACAGTGTGGAGCTGGAGGAACACAGCAGGCCAGGCAGCATCAGAGGAGAAGGAAAGTTGACATTTTGGGTCGGGACTTTTCAGGGCACACTGCATGGATACATGGGCACATCAAAACCAGTCCAGGCCGTGTCCAAAGTCAGGATCCTCTCCCCTTAAGGGGCGAAGATCTGAATGTCAGGCAGCATGCAACCTGTCTTCACCGTTTCTGCCCTACTATGGCTCTTTTCCTTCCTCGAGTGAGAGAGAGGCAGGTATTATGGGAGATGAAAGCGGGTGGCCTTTGCAGATGCAGGGATGAGGGGTGTTCTAAGCCAATGAGTAGCAGCACAGAGGCCATGCAGAGTTAGTGATGTCAAGGATTCAGATGGGTGAGTTTGATTGAAAGAAAATGTTGCAGGCAATAAGCCTGGATTGGTGAGAGTGGTAGAGCATGAGCCTTGGTGGGAGGTGGATACAGTAGCAGAGATAGAGTGAGTGTGAGGTATTTGACAGGTGATGATGGAGTTTACACTGGCAGGATCAAGAAGGACAATGACGTTCTTCCTACAGTGCTGGGTATTCATTCAGATGACTGAGAGTGCTTTAGCCTGGGTGTCAACCTCAGACCAGGCTGGCATGGTTCATTGATGGTCAGGGGGGTAAAGGAAGACCAGCATTGGCACTGCCCAGTAGCACTTCCAGGTCCCTGCTCATTAAATGAGGCACCAAATTCCCCCTGTCTGCCATGTCTGGGTCAGGAACTGTGCAGAAAGGCTTCAGTCTGCCGATGCTTGTCCGGGTACACAAAGGGGTTTTAAAGATGGCACGAGCACAAGTGATGTGGGTGAACTTTGGGATATCCACTGAGTTGTGAGTTTTTTTTATGGGAACAGCGCATGGTAAGATGGCGTGAAAATCAGAGATGAGAAATGCCATAGGGGTCCAGTTAGTAATTAATGAGGCAGGCTTAATAAGGTACGTGTCAGAACTCACCAGGGTTTGTGGCGAGAGCCCCTCCCAAAAATGCATGCAACCCAAACATAGGCAAACAAAATTAAGATTCAGTCAATTGATTCTGGTTTTTCCCGCTTAGCAAATCTTTATATATGTGGTACAGAGTAATCTCCAGACATAGCTTGTGCCTCGAGTGCTACAGTACAGACAGCCTGCAGCCTATAGTATTTGACAATATTGAGGGACTTTACACATTTCCATGTTGATCCCTTAAAGGAGCATCATTCCAAGGTGATAACAAAACATTCAGTCTGAGGTACAAGTTGATCGAGGCCAGCTGCAGGTGAATAAAATTTACATGTCGTTGTGACCAGGATGTCAACTGTAAGAAAGAGGTGCCACTCAAAATCCATAGATTGTAGCGAATGCGCCTAAAAAAATTGAATATCCAACATCTTGAATAGCATGGAAGATATTCCCTAGACAGCTTTTGCTCTTGTTTATTACAAAATACAGAGAACAGTGATTGAAATTGGTATGTATAAGCTTAGTATTCATGATTTTCATTTACATACTCTATTGCATGAATCCGATCATTAGGAGTTTGAGGATTCCAAACATTTGCTTGAATGTTGCTTACCTTGTAGTTTAATCACATCACTTTGTACATTTCACTGAATCCATTTGATTAAGGTTGGTTCCACCCACCTGCTCAACCATTCCAAGCAAGGCAGTCCATTTATTCCAGGAATCAGCTTAATGACCTTCTCTGAACATTGTTTCCATTGCAAGTAGATCCCTCCTTAGATAAGGAGACCAAATCTGTACACAGCACTCCAGGTGCAGTCTCATTGATACCCCAAACAGTTGCACTGCATTGCAAACCACTACATGGAATTTTTACGAAATATGTCATAAAGTACTATCTAGATGCAACATCTTTCTACCCCCTGACAGGTTATTCTAATTTTGCTTCTTTATCTCTCTCTCTCACATACACAGACTCCTGTTATTTCTCTTTTCCTTCTCTTTTTTTATTTCTCCCTACTTTATATTTGTATCTCATTATCCTATTATCTATAACTATGAATTTATTTGTACATTATTTTGTTCTTTGCAACATTGTATTTTACACCTGAAATCTCTTGATTATCATGCATTATCATGACCAGTGCTAGAGGACTGCCCTATTACTGTAGTTCCACTACTCCACATGTCATAACATAAAACAAAAACTCTTCTCAGTAACAAGATGACCAATTAAATATCTTATTTATATCAGATTTTAAACATCAAGATCTATCAACTAGGTTTCTTAATAAACACAATTATTGTTAACATATGCAGTCAGTAATATTGAAGTCTAAATGCTTTTACCCCAAATATCCCCAAAACACTAAATATATATACACACACTTCAGGAAAAGAAATGACTAAAGATTTCTCTACATTGACCAGTTTCCTATGCAAAAATGGTGGTGGTCAATAGGCTATTTCTGAAGCCAAAAGGATAAAGATTAAAATTGTCCAAAGTCTGTTGCTTTGTTGTTCTGGAATGGTCAAGTCAGTAACCATGCCTGGTCATTGCTGAATCCTTGCAGACACAGCTTACTCACCAAATACAATCTTGGGATGATTCTTCAATCAATCTTTCAAAAGAACAAATAAATTTCACCCTGAACCTGTATGCTTTTCTTTTCAGAAGTAAGTGAGATCAACTGGGCAGCTTGTTATTACCAGGCCTTTCTCTAAATTAACTAAATAAAACAAGAACCTCTCCAAACCAATCACTATTCAACATACCTCCAGTATGAATCTACAGCAAAGTAAGCCATTATTATCAGTCATGTGATTTACAGGAAGCCTTACTCAAAAACCACTCTCCAATGTTCATAGTAACCTCTTTTAAATAAATCATTCCAGGTTTTTTTTCAGAACTTGAAATAAGTCCTTTTTTTCCCACAGTCTTTCAAAACTGAAGTCTCCACGCAGTGTTAAATATGAAGTGTTATGGACCAGATGAGACCCCCGCAAAATATTTTAAGAAGGTAGCCTAGACCCTAACTTTCTCTTATTTTAAAGGTAGATGTGAAGTGCGTGTTCCAGATGTGATGCAACTGGTCAAACCACTTGATGGTAAGTAAAACATAATTTATTTAAAAACTATAGTTAAAATGCAAACAAAGAAAGAGGAATTTAGAATAACTTAACTATTGGAAAACTTAACTGAATAATAGATACAGTACCTATTATTAATTAACTGTTTCAATATAGTAACATCCCATAAATACACTCCTTGGCAAAAAGGTAAACTCAGACACAGATTCTTTTGGGCAATTCTCTATTCCAGGAGGAAACAATATTAAGAGAGATTTCAGAGAATATAGAACCTAGGAATCATTTTACTGAAGATCCAACTCTTCTGGAACCCAAACAGCTTCTGACTGCTACAGCTAAAAAAAACTAGAAAGCCTGATTTATGAGAACTAGCCACTCCCCTTCCATTGTTACAACTATTTCCAAAAAACCTAAAGGTCTGCTCTGATTGTTGACTTAGGCCGTCTCCCATAATCGTTTCGACGCCTCTGCCTTATAACCTTGCTTCAAAAAATCCCAGGACAAAATAACCTTTTTTAAAGTGACAGCATCATCACAGAAGCAACTTCATTAAACTATCTGTAACTTTTCTCACTTATATAAAGTATTCACTATTTGCCTGATCACCTTGGTATATTCCTTGTCAACATGGCAATGTGATTGCAAGAACAACAACATTCATGTACAGGAGTATCCAATAATATTTATTCCAGCAGTGTCTCCCTTTTATTACTAGAATTAATCCAAAGTTTAATTTAAATCAAGCATATCTTGATAATTAGTAGAGGAAGACGGCTGAGATTTTGTATAAAGCCTGTTGTATTTTAATAATCAAATCAGCAGTAGGTTTAGTCCACTAAATAAAACAAGTGTCTTTGGGGACAATTATAAGGAACATTAATTTGATTTATGGATGCGAAGTTCATTTAAAGCAGCCAAATATTTTGTTTTGTTATTGCATTTGTCTCATAAAATATCTTATCTTTTTTCTCATCTGCAATATATTAACCATATGCCACTGTAAGGATGTTTCAAAAGAGTTTTGTCATGTAAACACATTTTTTAGAACTAATTCTTTACAATGGCTGCTCTTTCTGGAGTATTATTCAGGTTTCAATTATCTATTCTTAAAGAAATGAAGCATTTTTTATGAATAAGTTTTTGATTTTGGATTAGCTGTAGTTATGGCACTTGTTGGAGGCTGTCTTTAGGATATAATGCCAGTGAAGTTGGGACCATCACAATTTATGTCAAAGAAATAGGTCATGCTGGTTTATGTTCTCCAGACAAGCCTCCTCACAACTATCTTTGTCTAATCCCATCATCAGATCCTTCTAAACAGCAAAAACAGGACATGACACATTTATTGGGCAATTTTTAATTTTAAGATTATCATAACAAGTGGAGTATTTTAGAAGCCTCCAACGAACAACTCTAAACACAAGCATCTGAATCACGAGCAGAAGATAGACATTCAACATTTCAAGTCTGCTCCACTGTTCAATAAGTTTATGGTTGGCCCGTTTCTGTTCTGAATTTCACATTCCTATTTATCCCTGATAACCTTTGATTGACTTGCCCAACTAAAATCTGTCTACTTCTACCTTAAAAAATGTCTAAAAATTCAATTAGCCCAGCTTGAACACCTTATGAAGTAGAATTCTAAGATCGCATAACCTTCTGAGAAATCTCTATGCTAAAAAGGTGATTATCTTTTTATTTGTTCACTGGTTGTGGGCATTACTGGCCAGTTAAACATTAATTGCCCAGTCCTAATTGCCTAAAGCGCAGTTAAGAGACAACCACATTTTTGTGGGTCTGGAGTCACATGTAGACTGAACCAAGTAAGGACGACAGTTTTTCTTCCCTAAAGGCCATTAGTGAACCAGATGGGTTTTTGCAACAATCAACAGTATGTGGTCATTATTAGACTAGTACAGATAGTTCTCCTATAACGCGATAGTTGCATTCTTGCGTGATCTTGTGCAATAGAAAATCGTTCTACAGAAAACCCCCACTGAAAATCACGTTATAGGGAAATCGCCACACCTACACAGCAAAAAGTTCCTGTTATCCAAACAGAGTCCACTATTCATCAATCGCATTTCAGCCAATTTGCATTAACGAAACACATGTTACAGCAGAACAACCTGTAACTTTATTTTCCAGAATTTTTAATTGAATTCAAATTCCAACATCTTCAGGTTCCAGGTTCCAAAAATGTCAAATTGGACTCAAAATGTTATCTCTTTTTCCCTCCAGAGATGATGCCAGACCTGCAGAGCTCCTCCAGCACATTTTTTATTCCATTTCAGCAAGTGCCATGCCCACATAGTTGTTCTTTCTCAAGCTTAAAATATTCGCCTTAGGCCACTCTTCACCATTTCAAACTGGATGTAAAATTCAATCATTTTATGATTGCTGCCAACTAAAGATGCATTCACTGTGAGGTCATTAATTAATCCTGTCACATTACTCAATATCAAGTCTGATATAGGCTGCACTCAGGTCAGTTCCAGAATGTCCTGATCTAAGAAACTATCACAAAAGCATTTAATGAACTCTTCACCACAGCTGAGTCCAGTTGACATGCGCATGAAAATCACTCGTGATTATTGTCATCTCTTTAACATAAGCATGCAATATTTCTTCCATACACTTTGTCCTATACCATAATTACTGTCAAGGGGCCTGTAGATCACTCTCAACAATTGACCCTTTTCTTTACAATTCCTCATCTCAACAATAACTGATTCTACATCCAGATCTCAAGAACCAACATCATCTCTAACTATTGCACCAAGTCCATCTTTGATTTTGGAGTGCCATCCCTCAAACTTAATCTAGCTTCCTATTCTCCTTGAATGTCATATACCCCTCAATATTAAAGACCTAAATGTTGAATCCTCCAGGCACACCTCCAAAATGGCTGTCAGGTCATATCTTTTCACTTAAATATGAGTTACCAATTCATCAACATTGTTATAAATACTGTGTGCACTCTTTATATTTTCTGACCTTCATTTTCCACATTAGCGTTTTGCTCTCATGCTTCAATTCCATCCTTGATTTGTGACAGTTATATATGTTTGATCCCTCACTCAGCCATCCCTTCACCCCCATCACCCACCACCTCCCTCCAATTTAACTTAAAGATCTCTCTATTCCTGTTGTTTATGAAAACACCAGTCCCAACAACATTTGGCTGTAGACTGTCCCAACAGTACAGATCCCGTTTGCTAGTACTAATGTCAGTTCACCACACTGGAACCAACTTCTCTCTCACCAGTCTTTGAGCCAAGCAAACATTTCTCTAATCTTGTTCATGCTATGCCAATTTACACATGCCTCAGGTAGTGATCCAAAGATTATTACTTTTAAGGTTCAGTTTTTTTTTAAGTTAGAATCTCATATTCCTTCAGCAGAACCCTTTTCCTATTTCTACCTACATCATTGGTACCTTTCTGGACCATAGCCACTGGATCCTCCCCTTCCCACTACAAGCTGTTCTCCAGCCAAGAGCATATATCCTGAACATTGGCAACAGGCAAACAGTACAGCCGGCTGGATTCACAATCTTTGCTCCAGAGAACAATGTTAACCCCCCTACTATACTTTTCTCTACTGCCACTACACTTCTTCTAACACCCGTCTCTTGTGTATGCCATGATGCCATGGCCAGTTGGCTCATCACCCTGCAGAACTCACTCTCATCCAAACAAACTGACTGTAGTGATTGGAACAAGGTCAGCCAGGTGGACTCATAGGATATGAGTTCCCTGATTGGGCCTGTTCATCTGTTCCAATCTGGGAGTCCTGGCTGTCAGATATAAACAGGAGTATCAGGGTTTCTGCTCACTCTAGGATCCAGCTCAGTGCTAGCAGCATCAGTGTCATACACTATATCCGTGTAAATAAAAGCTGATGGGATACTGGCCTTCATGGAGCTATTTCATTGAGAAAAAACCTTAAACTTGTTTGAAATTTGTTAAGGCTAAGGTTTCTGCACTGCCATTTGTGCCCCTTTAACTGCCTCACTTGTAGTCACACCCTCATGTCCACTGACCTATTCCAAGGGGTGGCACTGCCTCGTGGAATAAATAATCCAGGGGAGTTTCCCCATCCCTGATGCACTGCAATGTCTTCAGCTTTGTCAATACTCCAGGCCAAAGTTCCAACAGCCGCAAGAACTTACTGCAGATGTGTTTAACCTGGATCACATCAGCATCCATAAGCTCTCACATTCAGCAATTGTCGCACATCACCTGCCCTGCATCTCCAATGTTTATGAATTAATGAATAATTGCAAATTAATTAGTAACTGCAAATTAATTAATTAATTAATAATTAACACAGCCTGCACCTCACTGAAATGCTTTATAACTGCGAAAAAACTTTATAAAACCAATGAAACAATACAGTACTGTACTTTCAATAATGATAAAATCAACAATTTCTAACAATACCAGACATTGAGCTACCTGTTCCTTCTGCTGCACAAAATTGGAAATCAAATGATGGACACTGAAGAACAAAATAGTGGAAACATACTCTTCCTTTCATCCTTTCACTTAACAGCCGACTTACTTCTTGCACTTTACTTCTTACAATAAACCTTACTTAAGGTGTCAATGCATCGAATTCTCATTTTGAACCAAATTCCTAGATATAATCACTCAGCCACTGTCTCACTCAGGAAACATCTCCGTCATACAGCAGGCTCCCTTATTCCCATGATAATATTTTTGAAGGCAGAAAGAGGTGGTTTAATAGATAGAGATGGTGAAAAACATTTTAAGAAAATTTACAAATGAGAAAAAGATAACAAAAGCAGAAATTGCTGGAAAAGATCAGCAGGTCTGGCAGCATCAGTGGAGAGAAATCAGAGTCAACATTTCAGGTCAAGTGACCATTCCTCCAAAAAAAGATATGTTGTTTCAGGGGAACTTAGTAAAAATTGTCAACGCTGAATTGGCTATAACAAGTCTGTCAATTTCAAGTCTCTGTCACTCCGCAGGTGTGATCTTAAAGAGACAACATATCCTTGATTCTGACGAGTTTCAAAGGCAAACTCAATCCAACACTTATCTGAAATGCACACAACATTCTTTGCAGGAGGAATCAGTGGATAATGCTGCATAGTAAGAGCCCGTGCTGATTTTTCACCTCTTGTGTTTATTTGCTGTTTCTCCTGTTGCTACTATAGAAATCAGTTGGCCCAACACCACTTAAAAAGGGATTGGTTTCTTTCTGCTCCATATGCCTCAGTATTGATGCACATTGTGCTTTCTTTCTGCTATTCCATGTAACATACATCAAAGGGAGTCTGGTTCTTGTTGATTCAGATGTCTTGAAGTTTATATACCACACTATTTATACAATTACAAATTCACAGACTTACACACATGATTTTGGTTCTGGTTTACTGATGTTACATTACGTGTATGTACCTGACTAACTGAAGACACCACACTGCTTCCGCAACACAGCAAGATTGACCAAAGGCAAGGCAAGTATCTTTATGCTAGATTGTCACATACGATGATGCTTAAAATGGCCTGGTCTGGAATCTGCCACAATACAATGTCTGGGAGTATACTGACTGACTGGGACAGCATTTAACCTCTACAATGTATCATTTTATTAGCAATCAGAACGTAGAAGGACAGGCAATGAGGAACAAAATGGAATGGAGGATGTGGGAACTTGGCGGTGGGAAGTGGGGGCATTGACCCAATGCATATGCCCTGCATGAGATAAGCTCCACCTCCACCACTACCTCTTCCCACTTTTTACAATTTGGCTTCAAAAATCACACTGGACATTCCTGCCTGCCCACACAAACCGCATTGTGGCAAGAGCAGTAGGTCAAGGCTGGGAAGAAAACCAGTAACAGTGGCAGCTAAGAAATAATTGCCTGACTTGTCTTGTATACTTCAAAATTAAGATTGAGCATGACAAATATGTTCATTTCCAAGCATTACTGTTTTTCTGCTCTGACTTGGTAACAAGCTCAGTGACCTTTGATTATTCAGTTAAATAGGTTGGGTGGGCTGTTGACATCCATGTAGGCCCACCTACCACACTATGGGGACAGCTTGAGATGGGCAGCCCTCGTATTTTATGTGCCCCCATTCCCAGTCGACATATGTCCTTTGGAAGGCCTTACCATCCAGCCAATAAAGCAAGCATGGAAAAAATTGGAAAAAGAACCTTTCAATCAGCATCGACCAGTGATGATGGCAAACAGGTCTTCTGCCACGTATAAATTGGACCATGTTGTGAAGAGAAATAACTCTTTTTTTCCCAGAAGTTGGGAGAAAATCATCACAGATATTACTCAGGAGATAATGAAGAATAGGATAGCAGAAGCCAAACATTTAGATCATGAAATTTAAAGTAATATTGTAAAGTCCTGCGGAAGTTAATTAATTTTAAAATTATAGTCTGTAAAAACCTGCAGCACCTTATTCAGTTTTACAGTACAAACCCAGAGCTGTTCATTCAAATTTAAATTTGACTCTGGAAAAAACTAAGCCTTTATTTTAAAGTCAGATTCCAGAGGTAGATGTTGCTTCTTGTCAGAAGGAGGCTGGCAGAAAGAGAGAGCTTTCTGACATTGCCAGCAATAACACGGAATATTCAAATCATCTTGATAAAGAACATGATGAATGTAATGATGATTTCCAATCTCACAAAGAAAAGGGTAGGTTATTGTGCTCCTCGGGATTGCGGAACATGGACTTTTCCGAAATGTGGGACTGCACGTAGAATATATTCTGTTCCATATCAGCAGCTTTGTATGACTTCAAAGTTTCAGTGCAGCAAAGCCCTGTCCGGGCTTTACCTCTCAGAGAGAAGTTAGAATGTGGAATCTACTACCACGTGGGTTTACCGAGAGGATTCAATAATATAGAGTGGGGGGAGGTTCCGAAAGCCAAATGGCCTATTCTATGCTGCAAATTCTATGTAAATCAAAGTAACACTCAGGTTTTTAGGAGCTTTTACCTTATTCCAGTGCCTTTCAATGTCTGATGCCTTGAACTCCTGGTGCCCAGATCCTACACTGGTAAGCTATCATCCTCAAATGAAATCTTGAACTTCACCCATTGGTCTGCTGAATGTACAGAGACAGTTTAGAACTTTGTTTGCATAGATCATGGTGAAAAATTGCCCACAGGACCAGTTCAGGCCTTGATCTTATTTTTGTCCTTAAATTTAAGGAAAAGCTGCCTACATTTATTCATTGCCTCCATGTCCCTTAAGCCCTTTAGTTACTGAGTCAAAGAATGGACTGATACTTTCCATTCTTCAACTTGGTCGTCAATATACCTAAATGTGACAAGAGATGCAGAATATTTTGATAGCTATAATAGAAGTCAAGCTGGGCTGAATGGCCTTTTTCTGTACTGTATGATTCTACAAATTAAATATAAATGCTGATAAAATGCACACAGTCAATTTTGCCTCAGTGTCCCAAAACTGAAATGCAGCTATAAGTGCATTAAGATAATGAAAGTGCCCCTCCTTCAGTGCATTGCACAAAGCTATAAATAATCCTTGAAATACACAATGGCAAGTCAGACTCCATAACAATTCTGTGATAAGTACTGTTTCACCATCACTGAACCACAACCTACAGTAAAATTAACACTTATAAATAAAACAGCAAAATGGCTTTATGGATTGCCCTCTATAAAATTCTTCACCTTGTCACTTCCCTCCCAGCTTTAAACCTCCTCAAAACCCATCTTCCTTGACTCTGACTCCAGCCAAATCTCCTAAATTGTCTACAGCCCAGTTCACATCTCTCCTCGACAGTGCTGTGTAATATTTTCATGTGGCAAATGCACTATATTGTTGAAGATATTAATGTTGTGCACCCCTCTCACTATAAAAACCACAGGTTAATTTGGACTAGCAAATTATTAGTATTAAGCTAATACAGCTTGAGGCCATATGCACTGTTGAAATTGGTGTACTTCAAAGAATGGATTGTCCTCATAGTTTTGCTGCTAACATGGGTTAGTCTGCACACACAAATGTTGTATTAGGCATCAAACTTCCTTTAGTTTTCTCAAACTTTAGCATTAATGTAGAACTCAGAGACAAATCACAGAATTGTCATGGCACATAGGGAGGCTATTTGGTCCATTGTGCCTACAATGGGCTTGTTAACTGAGCTCTAAATGAAATTGCTGGGATATTTTTAGTTATTTCTTATGTCTCATTTAAAGGGAAGCATCTCAGTTTAATGCAGTTACTCTATCTGTGTAAGCTTCCAGAATTCTAATGGATGATGTGTTTTAATGTTCCACAGTGAGGTATAAACACCATGCTGTAGATCGAAGTTGAGTGGTTGGTAGCCTCCTCCAGTTCCACTAGAAAAGATGAAACTACCCAATGGACATTCATTTAAGAGAAAGTAATTGTTTGAGCTAAATTCCACTAGGAGGTGGAATAGCACTTTGTTTCTCCTGGAGAACAAAGGGATTCTTTTTGGACATTTGGCATTTTGAGTGCTACGAATGCCACTTTGGATCCAAGATGTTACCACTGACTCTTGTGAATGCAGGCAGAATCATCCAGAAGTCTGGAGAGTATTGTGGTGAATGGGCAGTTGAGGTTGCTGTAGTTGAATGAATTACCCTCATGGACAATCCAGATGGAAATAAGTTGCCACTTACTCTCTTCCTTCTCTTGCTCCTCAGATACTCAATGTAAAGCTTGTAATGTTGGCCGGCACATAACACTGATGTCACACTAGCACTACCGTTTGAGTGCTCAGCATGCCAGATAACCCCACCTCTTCAATATGCACACATTCAGCACCCAACCATTGCTACTTCGAGGTTAGTTGTTAATTGATGTCTGCTGGGTGGGATTGTAGGATTGTTTGGTGGTTTCCAGAGTTCCTTAAAATTGTACATTCTACAAAGGATGGTGTGGCTTGTGCTGAAGGACTCTGTACTGACTTCAAGTAATCCGTACAAACTACTTCTTCCCAAACACAGGTACAGTTGTAGGTGGTCCCCTTGGATTATAGCAACACAAGGAGAATGAACAGGAACAAAATAGAGCAGGACGAGCTGCTAGAAGAGAGAGAATGAGGAGGGAGAAGGGTAAACATCTCTGACTAAAAAGCCACATCCACCTAAAGTGTACAAGGAGGAACTTTTTCCCCTAAACCTTAGTGAGGAACAATGGCATGTCTGGGGGTGCTGGGGGTACTAAGCAGGACACGTGTCCTGATTCCTGGCGGTCTGCTGCACCATCCACAGCCTAATCATCCTGAAGAAATAACTCTCACTGAGAACTTTATATTGAGTATCTGAGGAGCAAGAGAAGGAAGGGAGGAGGCGGCAACTTATTTCCATCTGGATTGTCTATGAGTAATTCATTCAACTACAGCAACCTCAACTGCTCTTCACCACCAGTCCCATCCTGTTTAAGTACTCATCTGAGTCCTCTGCAGCAAAACTCACGTCTGACCCTGTCCTGCAGTGAGCTGTCACCTATGCTCCCCTTTCCCTCTTCCATCATGCCTGGTGTCTCACCATGTACAGAGCTCACCTTTGTGTAATTATGTGCAATGTCACTCTCTGAGCTGGTGACTATGAATGCAAAATTAAACGACTTCTGTCACAACTTATCTAGGAAGAGTGTGCCGATTAGTATGCCTCCTTGTGCCACACACTTTCACAAAGTGAAAACTATCCCAATGAGGCCACCAGTTCGCCTGACTGGCTGCTACTCAGATCAAGAGCAATTCACACCAGGTTTCATCAGTAACAGGAAAAATAACTGTTTATTGTAACATATTTTAACAAATCATAAGGAAAAGAATTAGCTATTTGTCTATTACATGCAATTTAAACTCTACCCCTATAAAACGACAAATGCGCACAGGCTTTTACGAATAAGGCAGACAAAAAGCAAATAACTCACTCAGACATGGTGAGTTGATAAAGTATAGAAAGGGAATAAAATTCTGAAGATCAAAGTTCCAGGTCAAAAGAATGGGTTAAATTGTCTCTCACTGTTTCTTTTGAAGTCAGCAATTATGACATTCTTTTGTCTGTAAAGTGATGGCTTTTCTTCGCTTTGATAGTTAATTGAGCAGTCATGGGCCATTTCTTGTCAGAATCTTTTATTTTAATTTTTCCTTGTTTGTCTTTCGTTTTGCCCACATGAAGAGAGAAGAGGAGAGAGAAATACATTCAGTTCACAGGCTCTGGATTTCTCTGGCTGCCAGGGACTTAGAGACTTGAAGCAAACCACATGTCAACCAAGCCATGGGTTATCATCAAGCAGTGTTTCCTTGAGGCTGAACCTTACATGTTTTTGGCTAAGTTCAAGTTTTGTTGAGTGTTTTGGAGGCTTTTTCACCATGAGGCCTAGTGAGTTCTTTCACCATACCTTACCAAACTCATTGCATTAATTACCCAAGCCAGCTCTATTGCATCTTTCACGTTCAATTCCAGCCCCATCTTACCACACGCTACTCCTGAAATAACTCACCATTCAGAGGATATCTGCCCAAAGACCAGCATCTGTTGTGTCCATGCCATCTTTATAAGGCCGCTGTATGTCTGGACGAGCACTGGAGTTTCAAAACAACTCTGGTCATTTATGAGCAGAATCTGAACATGGCAGAGGTGGGGATGATGGTACCATGACTCTCCAACAGTTCACCTGTGGTCCTAGTGAACAGGGTGGTGCAAAGGAGAAGAGGAGGCCATGCCACCAAACCTAGTGTGAGGTCACCACCTGAGACAGTGCCATATCCAGGGTGTGAAGACCACAACCAACAATGCAGAAAGAAGATCAGTCACCTTCTCCACTCTGCCAGGCTAAATGCCACAATCTCCTCTATGCGACTTCACACAAACTCTATCTCCGCTGCTGCATCCATCTGATGTCAACGCCTGCAACATCTTCCCTCACTCAGGAGAGGCAATGGCCTAGTGGTATTATCGCTGGACTGTTAATCCGGAGACCCAGATAATGCTCTGGGGACCTGGGTTTGAATCCCAACACGGCAGATGGTGGAATTTAAATTCAATAAATATCTGGAATTAAGAGTCTAATGATGACCATGAATCCATTGTCGATTGTTGGGGAAAAACTCATCTGGTTCACTAATGTCCTTTAGGGAAGGAAACTGCCATCCTTACCTGGTTTGTCCTACATATGACTCCAGACCCACAGCAATGCCTTCTGGGCAATGAAGGATGGGCGATAAATGCTGCTTAGCCAGTGATGCCCTCATCCTGTGAATGAATAAAAAGAAACTTGCTCTCACACCACCCCGCCACCACCCCCCCTCAACCTCCAACACCACCAACTCTGCATGGCATCTGCTCTGCCCCCTCATTCCCTTTGAACTCCTTTCCAGCACCTGCACCAGCACTAAAAGCAGTGCTGTCCAATTTTCTATCTCTCCTTTTCTCTCATCACAGAACACCATGTATAATATGGTAGAGCAAAGCTGTAGAGATGAAGGGGTGCCTGACATTCAGCTCCTCATCCACTATGTGGGGAAAATCCTGGCCCTCAAAGAAGAAGGTAGGGACCCCTGCTGTGGAGATGCAAAGACATCCATTTCCCTCAACAGTGTAAGTATCTTTCTTTCTTCATTCCATTGTAATTCTTACAATCACCCTTCTGTCTGTCCTATTCAATGTATAACACTTATATCAACTGCCCATAATGCTTTCTCTTCCTTCTAACTTGCAGGTACCACCAGTAATCCCACCACCCCTTTTAAGGAACAGCTGGCTGCTCCAAAAGCCACCTCCTTGAACTCTGAGGATGAGAGTATGGAGGTATCAGAGGAAACTTCGTCAAGGCTGGCCCCTCCAGCTTCAACCTGCATGACTCCCCTGACCTTTGGAAATTCAAGCCAAAGAGGGTCACATTGCCTCTGGCAAGAAAACTTTCATCCTATCTGTCCTGTGCAGACACAAGCTCCCCCAGGGGTGCCTACTCAACCCTCCAGAGAAACGAGCTGTAGTCAAGCAGACCCCCTCCACGCCAGCTGCGGATCCAGGGAGGACACTAACACATTATTAGAGGGAAAGGAAGTAGAAACATGTTAAGGACTTAGGTGAAAATGGCTAGTAAGTGTGTTGGTCTTGTGAGTCTAGATGCTGAGAGGAGAATCAAGACTGAAATGTGCTTTTGGACATTTTACTAATCTGAAGGTGGTATAGTAGGCAAATGCAAGCTGTTGTTTTTGATTGAATGTCTCCTCTTTGCCTCAATGACCAGAATTTGATACAATGCTTCAGGTATTTTAATGCTTCAGAGCACGATGCAGTTTGAGCACAACTCCCTTGTTTTGCAGTCTATTGTTTTGCCTATAACTTCAACATTCTATTGTCTTCGCTGCTTGCTACTCTGCAGTGGTTTTATATACTCAACACCAAGTCTATACAACCCCCTGGACCTGTTGCAATTTCCTCCTGAGCTTTTTTGATACCACCCATAGTAATAGGTACACCTATTTATTATCTTTTCCCCCTCCCTTGTTTTCTCTTTCATTTCCAACCTTCCACAGTTATCTGATTATCTTTCAGTCTTCAGTTCAGACAGTGGGCACACACAGAAATGCCATAACTTGTCTTTGTGTTTCACGGATGTAAGCTTAACCTGCTGTGAATTTTCACTATTTTCTGTTTTTATGGCAGCCATCTGGCCCCAGCTAACTGGAAAACTGAGAAAGCAAAAGAATTCTGATCCATCTCTGGAGGAACTGCTGTTTTTTTAGCTTGTGCGCTGAGCTCACAGTTTGAAGATAGTACTTGGCATGCCTGAGACTGTAATAGACCCAAAAGCTTAATTGACTCTTTGGGAATATAATGGTGCATGTCACTGACAAATTAGAAGACTTGCTGAGTGCCAACCCAAATAGAAAACCCAAAGTAATATCATTTTGACCTTAATTCAAGTTCAGCTCACATCCAGAATTACTTATGCAGCCCAATTTGTGTTCCCCAGCAGTCAAGTGAAGAATGGGTCGATCACCTATATCCTTTGGCAATCTAGAAGCACATCCACATTGTCTAGCATTCCATCAGGAGAGAGGGCATATCAGTACACTCTGGGTAGTTGAGCACTAGATTAGGATTATTGAATTTGAACATTGATTTCTTAAACACATACATTTCAGCAATTGAAGAAAATTCCTTTGCCCCATCCCATTTTTTTCAATTTATAATTAGTATAAAATAATACCACAGATGTCAGCAAATACATTAATCTACAAAATCTCAGCAAATCTCTCCATTAGTACGGGTCAATTTAATGCGCCAAACATAGAACTGCTGGTGGCTGGTGGGGGCGGTCACTGTTGTATTCAATGTAGCTACAGTCAATCAGTTCAGTCAGGCTCAATATTGATGCAGCCATGATTTAGTCTAAATCTCACTTTATATCTCTTAGAAGATAATCAAACCTGCATAGCTACTGTAATGTAGTTAACCAGTCATAGAGTCATACAGCACGGAAACAGATCTTTCAATCTAACCAGTCCATGCCAACCATAATCCCAAATTCAACTAGTCCCGCCTGCCTGCCCTTGGCCCATATCCCCCCAAACATTTTGCATTTGTGTACTTATTCAAACGTCTCTTAAATGTTGTAAATGTACCCACATCCACCACTTCTTCTGGAAGTTCATTCCACACACGGACAATCTGTGTAAAAAATTTGCCCTTCATGCCTTTTTTAGATCTTTCTCCTCACACCTTAAAAATATGCCCTCTATTCTTGAAATCCCCCACCCTCGGGAAAAGAAACCTTATCCATACCCCTCAAAATTATTCTTTACTATTATGTAATAAACTGTCTCTTGCTCTCTCATCTATGAGCCTCTCCTATCAAAGACTTATTGCGCTTAATCTTTCACTACAATACTCCTAAACACATAACCTGGTATTGTAAGAGGAATTGGTGATAGCATTTCACCCCAAAATCTTCTTGCCTCTTTACGTTCTCTCTGAAAGCAAGATACCATCTTTGGCCATCTCTTACAAGAGTTACTATTTGAAATGTCTGGTGCAAAGAGTGGGTGCACATCTTTGTAACATGGCCCCAGTACCTACATGATCGCATGAACCCAGTTATAAGATACTGGAATGTAGAACATATATGGGGGCTGTAAAATTACAGCTGATTACTGATGTGAGTATAATAATTTGTGGTTGAAAAGGGGAATCAGCTCAGATGCCAAGTACGTGAACAAACATGATTTTTAGATCTGACTTGTATGCCATGATCTATGGTAGAAATTTTTCTCAGTTGTGGAAATTGGGGTTGATATTGGATCTGCTACCTATTACATATTTCTCTCTTTTTTTTGTCCTACTGATTCAACAAATATAGGAAAGGTGTACAACACTGTAACATCCCCCTTTTAAAGTATCAATATCCCCATGCACGACCTCATACACAGGACGCTGGGTTCACTGAAGAAGCAGTTGGATGTTACAAGAGTCAGGTTAGTATTCTGAAAGAAAGATCAAGTGACCCAAGTTGTCCTCATCTTTCAAACCTAGCTTTTAACCTTGAACAACATGTCCATATTTATAAGAAATATAAGCAGTTGCATAATATCTACTCATGCAAAAGTAAGGACTTACTGACTAGTTAACATAACAGATGTAGGTTCAATTTTCACAAGTGCACTCTGCAAATTTGTTTACAGAGTAAATAACTCCCTAATTAATTAAGTGCCCAGCAGTAGTGGAGGTTTCAGGATTTATGTAGAACAGTTTCACTTCCTGATCTGCTTGTAACTGAACAGTAAACTCTTAAGCTAACTGTTTAGGCAAACAGTCAACAAAGTCAAGTTTGGAAAGAGGAAGCTGGGACTGTTAAGTGTGCACTCAATTGTGGTTCATGCATGTTTAAACATAAATCCACTTGGTGTAAGATCATTCAATTACAATAATTGATTGGAGGGTGGTTGTTGTAGAACTGATGCATTTGCCTTACTTAAAACCAAAAATCAAACGGAAAATTTTGGAAGCACTCAGTAGATGAGGCCACATCTGTAGAAAAAGGAAGAAAAGGTTAACATTCAGGTTTCAGGTCAATGGTCTTTAATCAGAATCAGGAGATGTTACAGATGAGCGGCTTCTCAGAAGGGGCAGTCTCTGGGAAAAGTGAATGGGGAGAAACAAGATGGACTGTGATTAGATGGAGGACCGGAAATGATTAATGACAGGAGTAATAATGGTTTAAGAAAAACAAAGGCAATAAATGAGGGAAATTAGAGAAATAAAACAACCCCTCTGAGACCCAGCGGATTTGTGAATGACTACCACAGGATAGCAGAGAGGAAAGCATAGAAAGCCTGGCAAAAGAAAAGCTTTCTCTGGCTACAGAAAGGAAAGAAAAGTTAGGTCACACATGGTAAGGACTGCCTCTAAGGAAGTCCCAATTCTCAGCCCCTATCCACAATATCCCAATTTACTCATGCTACTGGTTGGACTCAGAATCCCTTGTGATTAATTAGATGAAAGAACAGCTAGACACTTCCTCCAGCCAATGGACTAGTGCACCCTGAATGTTTGGATGTTAAGCTGAGATTGCGCTGTGGCTGTCTTTAGTGGTTAAATAGTTATTGGCTATTGCAGGGTCAAAAGCAAAGAATGACCACTTGGTACCAAAGTATTGCGTGGTATAATTTCTCCAGCAGTGAAAAGTCAAAAACATTTGATTTGCGTTAGAGACAGTGACTGCTGCATGTCGTGGTTTCTCTCAACAATGCTGGAGCAAGAACATTATCACAGCATACAGTTCCTCACTGCTCCAGTTACCTATAACATTTGCATTGAATTACAATTCCCCTTTAGAAGAGTTACCAGCTCTCCACTGTCAAGTAGACATTGAAGAGGACAGGCCTATATATCAAATTTTGTTATGTATCCCATTATTCTGCAACAATCCATTGTAGTTCTCAAAAGAATCATTGGAGCTGTGGACTAGTAATCAATAAAAATAAAGAATGGGGGTGGGAAATGATCATTCTAATATGACAATATTCATATGGCTATTGTTTCATATATTCCAATACACTCCAAAGAATGTAGGCATCCATGAGTTTCACCTAATGCATGTGACTATGTTTATCTCATCGTTTCCAACTCACCCCTAATGGATATTATTCTCACTCTATCTCTCCAAATCTTCAATATTCTGTCATACATATTATGTATAACAAAAATTTACTTATTTTAAAATTTGTTTTTCATGTATACAGCCAAAAGCATCAGAAAATAACACTGAAGCATAACAAAGAGTTTCTGTTTCAATCAGATCCCCCTCATCCTTCTAAACATTAGTGAATACAGACCCAGCCAGACCAATGACTCCTCACAAGACAGTCCTGCCATTCCCAGGTATCAGCTGAGCGAACCTCCACTATACTCCCATTGTGCCAAGTGTATTTTTTATTAGGTAAAAAGACCAAAGCATGTGATACTGTAGGCATGGTCTCACCAAGGGCGCATACAACTGCAGTGAGACATCCCTACTTCTGAACTCAAATCATCTTGCAATGAAGGCCAATATATCACTTGCCTCTCTAAATGCTTGCTACACCTGCCTGTCTATTTTCATTGTACAAGGACACCCAGATCCCTTTGTAATTTCTGTTTTTCACATCGTAGTGTATAACTTCACATGTAACCACAATGTACTGCATCTGCCTTGTGCTTGCCCACTTTATAGACTTGTCTAAATCACCTTGAAGTTTCCTTGCATCCACCCCACAACTCTCAATCCCACCTAGTTTTCAGTTGTCAGCAAACTTGCAAATGTTGCATTTGGTTCCCTCATCATGGCAATTTATGTACATTGTAAATAGCTTATGCCGAGCACAGATCCTTGTGGTACCCCACTAGTAATTGCCTGCCACTGGGAAAAAGACATATTTATTCCACTCTCTGTTTCCTTTCTGTCAATTAATTGTCAATCAAGCCAATATAATAGACCCTATCCCATGTGTTTTAACTTTACCCACCAACGTCTTATAAGGAGCTTTATCAAAAGCTTTCTGTAAATCCAAATGTAACATTTCCACTGGTTCTCCTTTACCTATTCCATTAACTACATCCTCATAACCTCCAGTATATTAGTTAAGCATACTTTGCCTTACATAAACTCATGCTTGCTTTGTCCATCCCACTAAGGCTCTCCAAATGTTCTGTTATCATGTCTTTTATTATAGACGGTGACATTTTCACCACTACAGATGTTAGGTTAATGGTCTGTAACCTTTGTTTTCTTTTTCTTTCCTCCCTTCTTAAATAATGGGTTTGCATTTTCCACCTTCCAATCTGTAGGAACCAAAAGAACTGCAGATGTATAAATCAGAAACAAAAATAGAAATAGTGGGAAAAGCTCAGCAGGTTTGGCAGCATCTTTGGAGAGAAATCAGAGTTAACATTTTGGGTCCAGTGACCCTTCCTCAGAATTTCTGTTTTTGTTTCCAATCTATATGAACTGTTCCAAAGACAGTAGAATTTTGGAAGTGACCACTAATGCATCCAATATTTCCAGGGCCACTTTTTCTAGTACTCTGGGATGTAGATTATCAGGCCTTGGTGATTTATCAGCCTTTAACTCCACTAATTTCCCCAGCATCATTTTAACCATCTATCATCCATTAAAATGTCATCTTGAGTGAATTTTCTATCTTCGTATTAATTCTAGAATATTTGTCATGCCGGTGCAGACATGATGGCTGAATGGCCACCTCTACACTTTAGAAATTCTGTGATACCCACATGTATATGCTGAGGTAATTAATAAGCAGGGTGGTAAATGGAGGGTTTCCTGCAAAATAGTAAAAGTAAATCAGAAGATATCTGCGTGCAACAGCTATAGAAATGAAGATAGAAAATAGAGAAACAAGTGGTATTTGTACTCCCAGTTAAAGGGCAGGAGGATTGCTATCAAAGAAGTCGTGCCATAAGCAAACTACATTGTGATATCCCAAGTGCAAATTGTTGCTCCAGATTTGTATAACGTTCCTTAAACTTCATTTTATCATGAAAATTGCTTGTGCCTGCTAGTGTGATATATTATATTCATATTGAGATTCAGCCTTTCTTTGCTGCTAATGCTGTAGAATTTGATCCATTTATATAGCACCAGCAACACCAAAACAAGAGCTGGATGTATGTGCCTACTCATGAAGTGGCTCTTTGCACTGCCAGAGGCAATTAGGCTCCTCCCTTATCTTACAGTTCTGCGCTGCAGCTACTGTGGTTAATGCCAGCAATACTAGGAGTTATATCAAAGGAGTCAAAAACAAAGACATGTCGGCAGGGAAGATTTTCCTGAAAGTAAAGTTTCATTTACATATATTCCACATGTCCATGAGCCCCCATTATTTGCACATTTAACACAATCTGTAAATCTCTTAATTATTAGTTGGTATGTTATACCTGCACCACTAATTCCAGTGCTCTTACAAATAAAGAAATAATCTTTCCAAAACCATGATTTTAAACCAATATGTACTACATGGAGTTTTAATGGAAGTTTGTTTTTCCTATGGGAGTTTATGACAGGAACAAGAAAACACCAAAACATTAGTTTAGTAGAGTTCAACATAAGCAAGTCTTTTTTTTCAATTTAGTTCTAAAGCTTTCGGACAGTTTACAGGAGGCCTGACTGGAGTCAGAAGCAAGTAGAGTCATTCCTAGAAAAGGAAGATTGTTGAGGATCGGTGAAGGAAATAAGTTACCTTAGTGAAAGAATGGATTTTGTGGAGCTTCCAGACTTGCAGTTTTTGGTGAGAATTCTGCAGACTGATAAAAGACTGAGAAAGTCTAAGCTCCCAATTGTTGAGTGGTCAAGGGAAAAGGCCCCACAGCTCATGGGATTGGAACTGAAAAGAAACAATTAAGTCAAACCTATAGATTTCATAGGAAAGGAATTTTTCCGACTTTGAGAAATTGTCATATGATTATTTCAAGGAATAGATGAGATTTCATTTTGCCATGTGTTTTGAAATCCTTCAAACAGTATTATACATAGATAGCTTGGTTTGTTTTATTTTATTTACATTTCTTTTGTGTAGTAAACTTCTGTCTTATTGTTAAAGCCAAATCTGTAGCCTTGAATGTTTATGTTACGATGAAAGATCACCACATTGAACTAAAAAGGAACAGAAAACAATTCATCAAGCAAAATTTCATTCTGAGATCTGACTTGTCCAGTACTAACATCAACTGGAATCACAACTCACTTTCACCAAAGTGCAGCAGAAACAGATAACACTCTCTTAATTATGTGAGGTGTTTACTGATTGGAATTTCAAAGAGAATTGAGGCAATATTCAATTTCCAAACTGTCAGAATGTATCCCCTCATATTAGGTAACAGAATTGAATGATCCTCCACAAAAGGTCATCTCCTGTTATGCCATCCCCCCATCTGCTATCACAGCAACTCATACCATGTTACACCATCCACACCAATCATAAATGCTACACCAACTCCAATCATGCTATACTTTGAGTTCCAACCTTGACGTAATGTTTTCTAATCGAATGTAATAACCAGAGAATTATCAACAATTGACAATATTTGTCCCTTAAGACTTTTCTGCCTGCGCTGAACCAACTGCCTTACACATTGCCTTAATATGTAATGCTACCTGCTGCCCCAGCCTTACCCAGTATACCATCTCTTACTAAAATTGCTCATGATATATCCCTCCAATGTGACACCAGGAGCGCTTATTTTGGAACCGAACGAATATTGCTGGGAATTTTATTCTTATGTTATCAAATGCCAGAATAAGCAATATTGCAGGTTGGGAGCTCTCTGCTACACTAATAAATGAGAGACTGTAGAGTCAGATTGGATAGGATTGTTGAGACTGGTTTACTTCTGCTCTGATGGATAACTACAGTAGGTTGCATGATTGCATCCCCACAGAGCTCAGGACATTCAGGGACCCCATGAAGGAACTGTTACATTTCCAGACTACGGAAGCATCCAACCATCTAAACTTATCAACTTTGTGATTAGTTAATATAGTCTTTAAATTGGGTGCAGGGGAAAAGAAGTTTATAAATTTCCCTCTACCCATCCACGCGGAACCTATTTTCTTCACAATGCAATTAACATCACCAACATTTACAAAATATTACTGCAACTGCCTTGGCTGAGCACGGGAAACAATATTAAGGTAGCTGTGAGGGGTTTGTCATAATGTGCTTCTTTTAAGAGACTTGCATTTTCTTTCTGCAAATAGAGAGGTGGTAAATTCTCTATAGGCACTAAAATCAATGCACTGGAACAATGATAACAAACACAGTCTCTACTTTTGCTACATCCCCAATTAATTAAGCCTTTCACGGGCATGTAATTAGGAACATTAGCAAGTCATAAAATTGCTGTGAGTCTCTAAATTATGCCCCGGTCCTTAGCAATTTGTTTTTAATTCCTTTCTAAGACAATGGTACTGCAGGGCCCAATAGATCTTCATACCAGCCTACTGTTTACTTCTTTATGGGTTCATTCAGAGCTAACGGTTTTCTACTGGTCCCAAAAGAACATATACCACACACAGTGCTGTGTCCTTTTAACTCCTCAGTGAATACCTGCAACTTCTTTGCATCAGGCCATCAATGAGACTCAGAATCTTCTTATGAAATGAATACATAAAATTCTATTGTGATAGTCACCAGGAAAGTCTCCCCTCCTTGTTAGGTAGATTTTCTACCATAAATACTTACATTCAGCTATATAATACAGCCTTCCAACACCAGGTCAAATTATAGAATCCCACTCAGCAAACACTGAAGTGTTTAAACAGTAAATTAATCTAGTTAGAAATTGCTGACAAACATCTCAGTTCAGCTCATTTTTGATAATACCATTTACCTTTGTGACTCACTTTAGTTCTAACATGTTGAGTTAAATCTCTGTTGAATGTTAACACAGCCCTTAACCTATTTTCTAAGATTTGTCTTAGAATGAGAAACACATGATATACTGTTGAGAATGCTGTAATTACATAGTTTTGCTACATTGATACCAAAAAAGGCCCCTTTTGGACTATTGCGTGAAATTTTGGTCTCCCTGCTATAAGAAGGATGTTGTGAAACTTGAAAGGGTTCAAACAAGATTTACAAGGAAGTTGCTGGTGTTGGAGGGTTTGAGCTATAGGGAGAAGCTGAATAGGCTGGGGTTTTTTTCCCTGGAGCTTTGGATCCCGAGGGATGATCTTATAGAGGTTTATAAAATCATGGATAGGGTGAATAGCCAAGATCTTTTTCCCAGGGTGGGGGAGTTCAAAACAAGAGGGCATAGGTTTAAGTTGCGAGGGGAAAGATTTAAAAGGGATCTAAGGGGCAATTCTTTCACAGAGAGGGTGGTGCATGTATGGGATGAGCTGCCAGTGGAAGTGGTGGAGGTTGGTACAATTACAAGATTTAAAAGGCATCTGAATGGGTAACTGAATAGGAAGGGTTCAGAAGGATGGGGGCCAAATGCTGGCAAATGGGACTAGATTAATTTAGGATATCTGGTCAGCATGGACGTGTTGGACCAAAGACTCTGTTTCCGTGCTGTGCAACTCTATGACTCTATGATTCTATAATGGTAGCTCCCTAACATTGCTCTACAAACCATTCTTTGTAATTCTTTCCTTAAAGAGGAAGCCTTGTCAAGAAATATTCTTTTGTTTAGCATCATATTATGCCATCAGAATATCAGAGCCACTAAATTACTTTTGAAATGCAATCTTGTTCTAGAAGAAAATGCAGGAGCCAATTAGCATTCAGCCAGGTACAACAAACAGCAAACAGCCAGATAACAAAAATGAAATGCTGCGGATACAGGAAATCTGAATCAAAAAGCAAAAATGCTGAGTATTTCCCGGATTTTCTGCTTTTTTCCTAAGTACTCAGGTAGTCTATTTTGGGTAACATTGCTGGAGGGAGGAATGCTGGCCAGGACCCAGGAAAACTCTATCCTTCGTCAAACTGTATCTCTGGTATAACAGATGAGGTGAGAGATGCCACTACAGACAATGCAGCATTCCTTCAGTACTGCACTGCATTATTAGTCAAAAGTATTGCTGTAAGTTTAACATGAAGTTTGAACACACAACTTTCTAAGTTAGAGCCACAAGTTAAATATTAATAAATATTTATAATATCTGTTTGATTACGTTATTAGGGTATTGACTCTGCAAGAATTACTACACCCAAAAGTTAACTGAGTTAAGTTGTTGAACATTTGAAATGACTTGGCCGCCAAAGCAGTCTTACTTAGTGCTTGCACCTAGAGATCCTGCTCCCAAACTTCTTGTGGTTGTAGAGGAAAGGCCCAACAATAAGAACTTTCTGTATAGAAACACCTTTTGTTATTAAACAAATAAAATGCCAGGACACTCCACAGAATAATAAACAAAAAACTGGAAAATGAGCCAAAGAAAGGGATTTCATGAGATCTTAGTTAGAAAGGTTTACTTCCCTCCTGGATGAACCAGAAGTCTGAGGAAGAACTCCTACTCCATAATTGAAATACCCCCATACCGCACGCCCATGCTAACAGTGGCATTACATTCCAATCAGGTGAGACAAGTGGATATTCTATTCATCCTCTTAATCAAAGATATGCATAGAGGGTTTTGGCTTTATGGAAGAAATCCTGTCCTAAATACCTTCTGTGGACCTCAGCTGCACTCAGACTAGATGGAAGTTGTTGTGAGACCTGTTAAGGACTTTAACAGGTCCTAAATTC
Source organism: Rhincodon typus (assembly GCF_021869965.1). Classification (NCBI taxonomy): domain Eukaryota; kingdom Metazoa; phylum Chordata; class Chondrichthyes; order Orectolobiformes; family Rhincodontidae; genus Rhincodon; species Rhincodon typus. The sequence goes on along the minus strand of NC_063357.1, from coordinate 19,217,521 downwards.
TGAAAGGTATCAATTGGGAGAGAATTGATTACCTTCCCAAAAGAGATCCACTTGGTCCATTGAATGAAGGAGATTTGTAGAGGGATGACATAGCAACAAACAAGCTGGTTGATTCAGGCTGGGTGCAGCAGACGTGTCCTTGAAGGTATGATGTGTCCACCCACTGTATATGACGAGAGTAGAGTGGGTCCCCAGGACATTGGCACCCTTAGTGACAGTGAAGTCATAAGGAAAGTCGTTTCTTTCAGCTTTCTGAGTCAGAACTCGATGAATTTCTTCCTCTACTGCTTGCAATGCAGTTTGCTGCCCAGGTGGAATGGTTTGGATTAAAATAATAGGAGAGACAGTCCAATTGTTCATTTCTCATGTGTTCTGAGCAACAACAAATTATTTGCTCCAATCAATTGGCACTTAGAATTTAAAGGAACTATTTCAGATGGAAGAAATGTCCCAAAAGCAATTATTATATTTTTATCACTAATGCCTAGCTTTCCTGATACCTAGACTCCTCTGTAATTTTTACAGTAACTTCTTTTCAATTGCTGTATCATAACCTGTGTAGTAGTTATATGGGTAGGAAATATTTTCCATGTAAAGCACATCCCCTTTCCAACACAGGGCACACAGAATCAATGTTTATCTATTGTCCTATCCGTCAGCAGAAATCACACATTGGATCACTTACTGTTGACTGCTGGAGACAGGCCACATAGGATTTCACAGCTGGAAGACAGCCATTCCACTGATATATGTGGCAGCTCCATCAACACGCTGGTCTTGTCATAGATCAGTATTCTGGCTACTCACCAAACTTAGAAATCCAAACAGGCTCATTACAACAGCAGCAACTTCTATGATGGTGTTTCAATTTGTGATCTATCGTTAACCAATTGGGGGAAAAATAGCTTTTCACATCCTTCATAAGTGAAGCTGACAGCTTTGCATTAAAGTTATTTCTCCCACAGCCACAAATGATCTATCCCTTGACACCATGGAAAATAAAAATCCAAGGAATTCAGGAAAAACCAAAAAAATGGATAGAATGTGAAATCTGATCCCATTTGGAGTATTTGAGGTGAATAACATAGATGCTTAAAAAGAGAAGTTAGATTTGCAATTGGGAAAGGATGGAATAGAAAGATATGTTGCTCGAGTTAGATGAAGAACAAGACTGGAGGCTCATACAGAGGATAAAGATCAAAATGGACTTATTGGGCTGAATGGTTTGTTTCTGTAGTGCAAGTACTGTCTAATTTGTAACACATTGCATCTAGGGAATTAACTCCTCTTGCAATCATTTTTCAACTCCTAAATAGAAATTTATCTGCCCACAGATAAATGTAGCATCATCTCAACAGCCAAAACGTTGTGCAGTCACTTGCTGCATTTCTTAGGTTATTTTATTGATCTTTATCGAAAGACTATGAACAAAGCACTGGGATTCAAGGATAGAGGAACTGAAATAATTTTCAAAAAGTTTATGGTCAATTTGTCTCGAACTTTGGGTAGGTAACTGTGTACAGTTCTGCTCCACATTATCTAAAGATGGAGGAAGAGGTATGGAGAAGATACAAAGTTAACAGTAATAATGCTAGACAGAGTTTATAACAACAGAATAGTTTCAAAAAACTTCCCTTGAATAAAATGTTATGGAACACAGATTATCCACCTAAAGAGAATGAATTACGCTAAAACAGACTGGAGAAAAACAAAGTAATTAACTGGGTCATAAAAACCTGTCAGGTCACAAGTTTCACCGGGGGGCCTACATTGAAACTGATGATCTCAGTCAGGCTGCCAGTACAGCCATTGTAATTGACCTTCCTGACCTATAGAGAGGCAAAGTGGCCACATTCCACACTCCTGATCACTACTGAGTGACCACTGCTGGAAATATATGTTCATAGATCTTAGCCAGGCTTGCCCTCAACAGTAATACTGACGAGGGATACAAAGTAGCTTTTGTTTTCTGACTGCAGTGTTCGTGCCGACTATAAAAAAGAGCACAATCTGGAATGGCATCTTATGATCCTCACAAGAAAGCACATTTCTCACATGCACACTGATAGTTGCAATGCTAACCATGGGAGCGTGACATTAGAAAATGACCACCACTTGTCCATCAGATTTCAACCACTGTGCTCAGAATCCTGACTGGGTACTGAATGTTCAAGAACGAAACAGGAGAAAATTGCTGCAAGCAAAAACTGACAGAAAAAGGAAGAAATAAACACCACAATCTCCAAAGCATTGCATCCATTAAAATCTATGTGCTATACAGCATATGTCTCCTGCCAAGAGCCACTGCAGTGGTAACTTGTAAATGAAAAGCAGACTATTTCAAGTTTGAGAGCTAAAGGTACTTTAATTCTATTTGGACATGTTTAGTACAAAGAAATCTCACCGAATCATTTCTGTGTTAGTGTTGTTCATGTAAACAGAAATTCTGTAATCAATAGAATCCAAAGCGCTTTGTTCTTAGGGCTATCTTTAACTCAATTGCATTTACTCCTGCAATATTATTGATGTTGTTCTTGGGCACGCTGCCGAAATCTATGTTTAAGGTTCAAACTAATAATCTCATGTTAATAACAAGATGATTTCAATCGTTCTGAATCTCAGTTCAGAGTGGTTCTTCAATCTCAAGGGAGACTAGGATTCGTTGACCTCCCCTGCTCTACTCAAAGACAGATGTGCCCTGGCTAAGAGACCTGCTGAAGGAGGGACAGCTAAATATGAAAGGATTAGGTAAAGCAAAGCAACAACATGAATAACCAGTAAGGAGCCGGTCAGGCATATCCAACTGGACTGAGGGAAAAGTTACAGCACAGCAGGAGGCTATTCAGCCCATTGTGTCTGAACCAGCTGAATAAACTAGACACTCATTCTTATCCACCTTCCAGCACCTGGTCGATACCCGCAGTTACAAAGCTTCATGTGCAGATTCAGATTCCCTTTAAACATGCCTCCACAACCAAACCAGGCAGACAATTAAAAGCACCCAACAAATGCTGAGTGAAAACATTTCTTGTCATGTTTTATCTATATGGTCTACCAGTCATTTCAAATCTGTGTCTCTTGATAACTGACTTCTACACGAGGGGAAACAAGTCTTTCTCATCTTTTCTATCTCGGTGCCTCTTAATTTTTCCACCTCAATTAAGTCATCCCTCAACATCTTCTGTTCTGAGAAAAATGGCCCGAGTGTAAGCTTTAACTGCAATCTCCAAGACCTGACAGCATTCTTGTGTTACAGCATTAACCTGTTTTTGTACTCTGTACCTCAGTCAATCAAGGAAAGCATTTCATATGCTTTCTTTTCCAGCTTATTTACCCGTCCTGCTACATTCAGGGACCTATGGACATGCACTCCATAGTCTCTTACTTCTCCTACCCCTCTCAATATCCTCCCCTTTATTGAGTATTCCCTTAGACTTTGTATGCCTTCCCCCAAATATGTTACCTGAGACTTCTTTATGCTTTGAGTTCCATTTGCCACCTTTCTGCCAACTCAACCAGGCCATTGGTATCATTCTAGACTCAATAGCTATCCTCTTCATGGTCACCTATCTGGCCAATTTTGTGTCATTTGTACATTTCCCAATATGTCTCTCACATTTAAGTCCAATTCTTCATCTATTCCACAAACAGCAAGGGGCTCAATACAGACCCCTGTGGAATATCGCTAGAAATCATTTTCCATTTACAAGATCATTCAACAACTATTACTTTTTACTTCTCATCTCTGAGCCAATTTTTGATCTAAGTCATCATATACTTTTGTATTCCCACGGGATTTAATTCTTGTGATCAGGTGCCATTGTCAAATGCCCGACTAAAATCCATGTAGATAATATCCACTGCAATGCCCTCATCAATCTTCCATTCAGCCCTAGTTATTTGTTTATTCACCTTCAAATATTTCAATCCCTCCCAGTACATCCTCTCTCATTGCATTTATTCTATCTAATATTTCACACTCCTCCTCTTCAACTAGAATGCCTGCATTTTCCCACTCCTTGTGAAGACAGAGACAAAGTCCTTATTAACAGCCCTTCCCACATCATCTTCTGCATCTACACACAAGTTACCTTGTATCCTTAGATCACATGGGATCTAGGGAGAGCTAGCCAACTGGATACAAAATTAGCTTGACAGTAGGGGACAGAGGGTGGTGGTTGAGGGTTGTTGTTCAAACTGGAGGCCTGTGACCAGCAGTGTGGCACAAGGATCGGTACTGGGTATATTGTTGTTTGTCATTTAAATACACAATTTGGATGAGGTCAGAAGTGACACAGTACCAGGTTATAGTGCAACAGGTTTATTTGAAATCATAAGTTTTCCATCGGATGAAGGAGCAGCATTCCAAAAGCTTGTGATTTCAAATAAACCTGTTGGACTATAACTTTGTGTCATGCGACTTCTGACTTTGTCCACCCCAGTCCAACACCAGCACCTCCACAATTTGGATGAAAATACAGGAGGCATGATTAGTAAGTTTGTGGACAACACCAAAATTGGTAGTATACTGGGCAGTGAAGAAATCTATCCAAGAGTACAGTGGGAACTTAATCAACTGGGCCAATGGGCAGAGGTAACGTATGTGGAGTTTGATTTAGATAAATGTGAGATGTTTCTTTTTGTCAAGACAACCAGGGCAGGACTTATACAGTAAGCTATATGGAATGAGCTGCCAGAGTAAGTGTAGAAACGAGTACAATTACGACATTTAAAAGACATTTGGACAGGTGCATGAAGATGAAAAGTTTAGAGGGATATGAGCCAAATGCAGGCAAGTGGGACTAATTCAGTTCAGGAAACATCATCAGCATGGACGAGTTGGGCTTACTAGAAAGTGAGACTAGAGTAGACGCTTGATGACAGGCATGGACACAATGGCTGAAGGGTCTCCTTCAATGCTATAAAGCTCTATGACACAATGATTTATCCTACATACAGGCACTCATGTGTGTACTCATGTACAGAAATATTTGCTTTCACACAGACCCATTCTTATATACCTATTCCTCCAAATGCACAGACACACATAAGTGCATCCTATGGGCTCCATCTTCTTGCAATGTTCATGAAGTCAATATGCTTTGGGGAATCATAAACCAATACAGCGCAGCAGGTAGTCATTGCACCTTTGCCTGCAAATTTGAAAGCTTAACAGGGACTTGTTCCTGGACTCTCTGATTAATAGTCTAGTGCAACACCAGTTGAGCAACCAGAATGTATCACACTGTGTATTTTTTTTTATGCTTGATGTCATAATTTAAAATATTTTAGACATGTTTATTGGCGAGCATTTAAGACATGTCACTGACTTTTGAGAGATGGTAGTGCGTCTACATTAATTATCTTCAGCACAGAGAAATGAAATTTTGAAAGTGAAGAAAGCAAGAACAAGGCTCTCAACCTGATTTCAGCTTTGGACACACACCCAGTGACAGCCCTGCCAAGGCACTGTCTCTCTTTGGGTTTAAATAAACCTGGAGGAGAATATGGACTGTTTATGAAAACTAATACAACAGAAAAGAATGACAGTTAGAAGCAATAGAATAGAAGCAATGAGAATGAAGTTGATGGCATCACAATGGAAAAAGTAGATAAGTGTATCTATTTAGGACAAATGACAACAGAACACTGAAGTTAGAAGAAGGATAGAGATAGCCTGTAGAAATAGTAATAGTCTATAGAAATAGTAATTTTCCGACGGTCAGGAATGTATTAGCAAAAAAGAAAACATAAGCTTCTAACAAGTAAAAATCTGATATGATGCTACGTTCTGTCTGCTTCCCAGTCAGCCTCATAAAGCTGGACAATAAGTCAGTATTGATGGAAGAATTTAGAGACCTTTGAAGTATGGGTACTAAGATGTATGTTAAAAATTCTACATGCAAACCATAAGACAAATTAAGAGGTACTTGAATTTGTATAATCAAAATAACTCTAAAAATGAAATCAGAAAAGAAAATATCAGTATTTCATCAAAGTTTACCAGAGCTATAAAGCTACAGAGATCTCCTCTAGAGGGCAAACTGGAGGGCAACAGGAAGAGATGTTGACCTCAGTATAGTTCAATGACAGATGTCCACAGAACAGTTACAGACAGGTACACTGGATGTTAATGATGAGTGTGGGATACCATGACAGCAGTTTGCCTAGCAAGAGTAACTACAAACAGCATCAGCAGCAGGAGGGGAATGAGTTGTCGGAAGATGTTTGCTGACAATCTCAGATTTTTAAAAACTGAAACCTCAGAAGTGATAGTTCCTGTCAGCAGGCATTTTCTTGGGAACTAACCTAACACCTAAGCCAATCTAGAACAAGACTGCCGTCTCGACAATCACACCCGGCATTCATCTACATGAAGGATTAATTATTTTTAATTTTTTTTTGACATGATATGAATTTTTGACTTTTTAAAGATTACAGTACAGCAATATTTCAGCCCTGTTTCTAAGGACTGGGCTCAAAGCAGATGTTTCCTGTTTGTTGAAGTCTATGCATCCTGAGGAGTAAGACAGTTATTCAGACTGCAGCATACAACTCTGCAGAATTATAAAATAGGTTGATTATCCTAGTAGTAATACGGTTAATCAATAATGCTGCAGTTCCTTATCTTATTTTGAAATTCTGGAACTAACGTTCTTGAAGCTTCAATGTTACACACAGAGATCCATATTCAAAAAAAATTGAAAGGTGGATTCAGTACTGAAGGGGTTAATTTTACGTTATGACATTTGGGACTATATAAATTGCTGCAAATATTACAAATGTGCAGCCCAAGTTCTTCTGCCTTGATTCCCTCTCCCTGGTGTATTATTCTACACTAGCTTTCTCTCTCCAGTGACATGCTAGAAGCAACCTCCATGACTGAGTGCTTATCTCAGTATCTCAGAGGGGAAATGGCATCAGTGTATGGCAGGCGATCACACAGTTTGACTGAACTCTTCAAACAGGACACCAGGGCACAAGAGATGTAATCTACATTTAGTCATTCACCAGTTCAATGCAGTGGAGTTAGTGTAAATCCTACTGGGATAGAGCTGCCTTCTGTTAGACAAGGCCAAACTAGGCCAGACCAGAGCCTGCTGTTCTCTTTAGTGATGCCTCATACACACTCATTAGATGCTGTGCAGTGCTGAGAGAGAAAAGAAGGGAGAAACTGGAGAGGAATAACGAGCAGAGTAAATCAATAGGAGACCGTGGGTGATCACAGCAGCACAAAGCCCAAGGAAACCTCTGCAGTCACTGACAATCAGCATTTACACAAATGCAATTGCCTCCTACTTACATCGAAAGGCAATATCCAGTCTCACTAGGCATTGATAGCAGCCTCATCATTTCTGGGCTGTGCTCGCATCTCATTGGAATTTTCCCAAATTGCACAATTTCTTTGTGACTGCACTCTTTCCCGGGTTGAGTATTTTGTATTGCTTTCTTAAAAATGCTTTTGTTTAAAAAATCAGCTCTTTCAATTGTGTGATAGAGCCAGGAAGCAGAGTGTGTAACATGCCTAGCATCTATTTGTTTTACAATGGAGCAGAGAGAAACAGGAAAGACTTCCAATTGCTCCAGCCCTCAAATTGAAGCTGGAAATTGGTGATCTTGTTAAGCTGGGGCAAATCAGCCAAGCTTCCCATTTCTAATTGCTATCTAGAGAATATTATTGGAAGTGAAGATGCATACAAGTTGAGTGGTGATAGGATTAGATCTGGCTCTGCCTTGCCTTGATAACACTGTATCCAGATGGAAATGGATGGAAGTGAATTGAACCCTGCACACGTACAAGAGTTTATTTAACATAAGATGAACTACTAAAGATTTTCATTAATTTTCATCACAGCTCTCGATGTATACCAGCTCCTCACTCAGATTCTGAGGTGACATTGCTAAGCACACTTTAAAGTCGCCTCAGCAAGACAGCACTGCCGTAGTAATCTTTTCCATACGCTGATTCTTTATTATAGAAATATAGAATAGAGAACAAGGCCACTCAGCCTGCCATGTCCGTACTGTGTTTGTGCAGAAAAGTAATGTGTTTAAACGAAATGAATTTAAACAAGGTAATTGTATTTTCCAAATTTTATCAAATGACAGGATCACCTTTGGCTGGATAGCTGCCATGTTCAACTACCAGGCTTGCTACTATTCATGAACACAGCACCACTTTTTGACGGGAGGACCTTGTCAGGATCGCACAGGGTGAGAAGTGAGAACTACTGACACCTTCAGTCTCTAGATCAGCCCTGCTTGTCCAACTTCCTCAGCAGGACATTGTAGGCTTGGACGCTAAGAGGCAGAGAAGGTGGCTGTATGAATGGCAAAATAAATACAAAATATACGTAAAGAAGAATTGTCCCAAATGTCCAATGTTTCTAGGCCAGAATCCTGTCTTCAACCACTAAGATCTTTAGCTCCTTCAAAAATCTAACTCATATCAAGTCCTATTCACTTAACACCCGAACGTTTACTGTACTGGATTGGAATGCTTCAAAGTTAACAATCTCATCCATGTTTTTAAACCCCTCTATAGTTTCACCTCTTCCTATCTTCAAACATCCTTCACCTCTGCAACTCTCCATGAATTCTCTGATCCTTCAGTTCTGGCCTCATGTAAATTCCTTCAGTTCACCATTGCCTGCTGTGCCTTAGCTACCTAGATTCTAAGCTTTTGAACTCTCTCTCAAAACCTCTCTATGTCTCTACATTGCTTGTCCCTTAAATACATAAGTGAAAACCTACTTCTTTGACCAAGATTCTGGTCATCTGTTGCTCTAATTGTGTGATTCAGTGTCAAGTATTGACTGTTTGTGCTTCTGTGAAGTGCCTTGCAATGTGAAAGACATTGTGGTGTCAAAATAATTGGGCAAGTTAGCCCTGGAGAGATACTTGCTCCCTTCTCGCCACGTCACCAATTAAGTGCTATGCAAGAAGGTCCATTTGGAACTTTCTCAACTCGTCAGTATTTAAAGCTTTTAACTGTCTGTTACCAGCTTCTGAAAGGTCTCAACTCACCTCTTACTTGACTATCTGCCTTCTCAGCAGGCAAGGAAAGTGGCTGCTTTCCTGAATGGACAACCAGGGTGACCTGGCTGCCAAATTGGGGGTAGCCTACATTTCCTCCAATGTGGGGACAATCAGACACAAGGACAAGGGGCAAGTATGTGGTCTCTGAAAGCCACCCACCTTCTCTTGCCTCCAATACCCACTTCCCTGTGACTACCCCCTACAAGAAGCAAACAAAAAAGACCTGCCTTCTCATCTTTGATCCCTGAAGAGTAGATCTTGACCAATGCTCTTAAAATCCAGAAGTTCAGATTGGCTTGCAGCTTCTGGCAAACCAGGACACCACTGTCAAGGTCTGTGAGAAGTTGAGTGGAAAAAAATCAACCGAGAAACTTGCTGGTTAGCTTTTAATAAGTCAGTTGGCACGTGATATGGTGAGCTTTCTCAGCAATGGGCAATGAGTTTTTTGACACTTAGCATGCCTGCACCCACACTTACTCTCATACAGGGAAAATCTTGGCCTATATGAATGCAAGTTATTGTTTTTGTCTTTGTCACGTACTTATAAATTTAAGCAATCAGCCTAATTGTCTGCTATTTTACAAAAGGAAGTTATGTCTGTTACAAGAGAGAACTCCATTAGAAGTGAGCGATAATTTCCATGTACTGTACTATAAGGTTAAAGACCGGTTGTGGCCTCATTTCCCCTTCACTTTCAGTGCCTTGATACAGTAGCTGCCCTCATTTCCTTTATTAAGGCTTAGGGCATTATGTCAGAGCACCAAAACATTTAAAAACTTCCTGAACTCTCCGACTACAAAGGGAGGAGAAATAATTGTAATGGGCAGAGCAACAGCGAGATTCACACTGATGAGCGGGTCTTAAGAGAGCCATGAAATTAATAGGTCAGCCACAGGGAAAGAATCATGGGGTCCACGGGGGGGTGGGGATGTTGGTGGTGCTCTGGAGGGAGGAGAAGAGAGTTTGATGTCAAAATAAACAAACGAAAAGGAGAAAAATGAAAACTGCAAGTCGACTAGTAGGAAATTCTTTCATCCTTTTCATTCGCTCCCCAACTACAAACATCCTTAACATCGGAGGTTGACATAAGAAACAAACACAATGCAGATAGTGATAATGAATGGAAATGAGAGCAGTGTTGTCTCTGTGATAGGGTGCAGTGTAGGCCTTGAGGTCATGAAATGCTATTAGCATGGAATTTAGGTCAGAGATTTTAAAATATATTATCTTTTCTTTTGTACGTGTGTGCAATGCCAGTCCTACCAAGTTGTGATTTTAGATCAGATATGGAGGATTATGCAGAATGCAGCAATATTCACATTGCAGTCTGCTTTTACCTCACAACAATTTAAACACACTTTTTAAAAAATACACTTACTGTGAAAAAAAATGGTATAGCCTGCATTGTGCGCTACAATTTCAGTCCCTCACACAACTTACACTTTCTGACATCTTTAAAATGAAAAGCAAGCTTCACAAACAGATGTGAAATTGAGCAGGAATCAGGAGAAGGATTTGATAAGGTAGCTAGGACTAGAGTAACAAGCTAAGATGCAGCCTTCAAGGCAGTTCATGTCAGGAGAGAGAGTATTAGCAGAGCGCTGGACATTTTAATCAACACTGTTTCCTCAATTTATGCTAAAACATGTTGCATAACATGCATATCTACATGTAAAAATGTACATGTTGCAGAACATTTACACTACAATTAAATACATGCTAAGACAATTTAAGGTATGTTTGGTGAAGCAGTAAGTTCCATGAACCCCAAATGAATCTGCAGGTAAGTGTGCCACCTGAGGTGGTACTCAGCCACATAGTTCAGAAAGGTCACACAATCAATCCCAGGGATATAAATTTACCTTCGGTGGGATGGCAATGAAAAAGTTACGACTGGCTTCAGTTGGACTGGAGCCAGGAGGGGAGAAAAAAATCAGCTGAGGTCCCCGTTTGCAATTGTTATGTAGCAAGCCCCTGCTAGCAAATGCATGGATGAGGTGGTTAAATACAGAGAGGTCAGTCTCTGTCATAGAGTCATAGAATCATACAGCATGAAAACAGACCCTTCAGTCCAACTCGTCTAGCCAACAACCTTTCCCAATGTAAACAACTCCCACTTGCCTGCATTTGGCCCATATCCCTCTAAAGCTTTCTTATTCATGTACCTATCCAAATGTATTTTAAATGTTGTAACTGTACCTGTATCTATCACTTCCTCTGGCAGTTCATTCCACCTACAAATCACCCTCTTGTGCGAAGAAGTTGCCCTTCAGGTCCCTTTTAAATTTTTCTCCTCCCTTCTTTTCTTCTCTCCCCTATCCTAGGGAAAACACCTTTGCTATTTACCTTATCTTTGCCCCTCATGATTTTATAAACCTCTATAAAGTCACCATTCAACCTCCTAGTCTCCAGTGAAAATAGTCCCAGCCTAACCTTATAACTCAAATGCCCCAGACCGATAAACATTCTGGTAAATCTTTTCTGAACCCTTTTCAATTTAATAATATCATTCCTATAGGTGTTGTGACCTACGCCAAGAATGAATTGATACTTATGTTACAGACTCTCACATGACATTTGTTCACTTCCTTATGTTACTCAATGTCAGAAAATAAGGGGAAATACCTTCATGCCAAACTCTTGGTTCCAGTTCTGACCATTCTGTCTAGTTGTTGTGGTTGCACGGTTTATATTCAGCATTCAGTGTTGGAACAGTAGAAAGATGTTTAATTGTATTAGAAATGAGGCGAGGAATGGGAAGATTGACGACAATTTTCCCAGCCTATTGGCAACAATATTGGGAGTCAGGAAGGAACTGGCAAAATGGTGCAGGGAGATGTTGGCAGGGTGTTATATTGGAAGCAAGGAGAAAATTAGCATCTTGGCTGCTTGCCAGGCAATCAACTGAGACTTTCAGTCACTCAGTGGGTCCTTCATACCACCACAAGCATTTTTCTTGTATTGCGAACACCTGCTGATGCTTGATGTTGTAAAAGGGGATTGAAGGCGTTAATGTTTATATTACATTGGCCCCACCTATTCTGCTGATATCAGACAGTCTGTGGATGGAGATGAGGCCTTTTCCTCTAGCTTTCAGAGGAAGCGAATTATAAGGCCCAAATAGTCATAAAAACAAAGAATTGCAAATGCTGAAACAAAAACAGAAAGTTCTGGAGAAACCCAACAGGTCTGCAGCATCTATACGGAGATAAACAGTGTTAATGCTTGAGTCCAGCGTTCTGACAGTCAACGGACTCAAAACGTTAACTCTGTATTCCTGTCTACAGATGATATCAAACCTGCTGATCTTATCCAGCACTTTCTGTTTTGTTCATAATAATTATGTATGACCAAATTTTCTTGTAATTATTGCCATACATCAATAAACCTTCTTGTGATACAGAAACTGTGCCTTTCCTGATAATAGTTTATAGTTGTATATCCTCTATCACAATCAGAGGAAGCAAAGGCCAAGGAGAATTGGTGGCAGTGAACTACCTCAAACAACCTTAACCCAGTACCACATACTGGCAGAGGTGGCAAATACCACAATGTGCCAGTAGTGGTTATCTGGGGAAATACCATACAGGAGACTGCTCTGTGAAACCTGGCAGCCTTCCCGTAGGTTCCAAAGGTGGGGTCTTGCTTAAAGGCACTCATTGGCCCAGGAAAGGGCCCCCTAGTGGTAATGGCACAAAAACTGCCTGTATACCACCAATGCCTTTGCATCCCGTTTCCTTGCTACCGATTACCAGGGGCTGCCTGCCTAGTTGGAATCCCTAATGATACTCACATGTCTTCGAGGGCACCTTGCCATTGTGGTGGCTCCCAGCAGAGGGCACTGCTGAGAGGGCTGGCAGTTACTGGTGAGTGGCCGAAATCCTTGATTGATCAGTGACCCCAGAAGCATCCTCTTAACTCATCAACGGCAATGGGATGGCCCGGATCCTGTTACTCACCAAAGCCAAGTCCCATCCCACTTTCATCTCCAGTAGTGACAGAATTCAGGAGAAGGTCATTCAGCCCTTGGATCCAGCTCTGCCTTTTAGTTGGTGAATGTGATGGAACAAGGCCAGTGAACCACTCCACTTGATACCCTCACCTCACCAAAGTCCATCAGTTTCAGCTTTAAAACTGTTCATTGATCATCAATCTGCAGCTGTTAAGGTGACAATCTTCCAGACTTCTTCCATTTTCTCTTGATGGAATCTTGTAGGAGTCTGAGTGACATGACCTATGTGGTGAGATGTGTGGCAGAAACAAGTGACTTGTGCAGCAAAGCCCATCTTGACATCAGGAGCATCTCACATTTACTTTTTATGGTTTTGACAATATAGGTTTAAGGTGAGAGGGAAAGATTTGAAAGGGACCTAAAGGGCAACTTTTTCATGCAGAAAGTGGTGTTTGTATGGAATCAACTCCCAGAGGAAGTGGTGGAGACTGGTAACAATTACAACATTTAAAAGGCATCAGGATGGGTATATGAATAGGAAAGGTTAGAGGGATATGGGCCAAATGCTGACAAATGGGACTGGATTTATTTAGGATATCTGGTCAGCCTGGACGAGTTGGACCAAAGGGTCTGTTTCCATGATACACGTCTCAATGACTCTATGACAAGCAGCATGAAGAGATGCTTGCTGTGCAGCAGTGAGTTGCCTACTGATGGTGATTAAAGCATGCTAAATACCTCAATGACAGCCCAAATCACGTCATTAATATGCAGTTTTCTATCTTACCGAACTCACAAAATAAGATTGGTTTCAAGAAAACTCATCATGGACATCAGGACAAGTTCAGCTCACCATCTGCTCCAAGGGGCAACCATGTTGAAGACTGGGCAACACCACCTCAGGGCATGGTCCATGGGCAGAAGCCATACACGCTCTACATCCAAGGGCATTGGCATCTGATACTTGCCAGACTCTCAGAACCCTCACGGCACATCTCCGATCCACTGACAGGATGCTTCTGCTCTTCAATACTGCACCCAGAGCTACAATAGCAGCTATTATTGTAATGTTGCTGTGCGGACACTGTGTGCTTCGGGATCCCCATCCAACTCATGGACTGGACCAGGCTTACGTTCAGGCTTTCCACTTGTTCTTTTGGTGCTCACTCACTCTGGATGCTCACAATGTTCCTGCACTGCCTTGCCTTGCCTTTTAGTGCTTTGGCCCCTAAGCCAGAGACACCAGGTTCCTATCACTGCGGTCTTCCCACGCCTTTTAGCATAGACACAAACAAACTCAGATTGTTATGGTTGTCAGCAGGACTCAGTCAAGTCAAGGGGATAGACCTCCTTCAGGGTACCATGATCAGTAAGTCAAGGGCAGCTTCCAATAAGAGTCCAAGGCCTATTTGATGCAGTCAAAGTCAGGATCCCCACTACATAAGGGGTGAATAGTTGTCTCCACTCAAGTTGTCTTGACTCTTTCTGCTCTATTCAATGTTGTTTTCCTCATGCAATGAGAGAGAAGCAGGTATTACAGGAGGTGAAAGTGGTTGGCATGGCTGTTCCTTCTGGTGTAGGTGGGAAGATGTTCTGAGTGAGTGAATAGATTGCAAAGAGGCTTAGTGAGTTGGGATGGGCAACAGCAAAAAGATGTTGCAGTCAATAGTGAGAGTGATAGAACATGGACCTTGGTGGGAGGTGAGTATAGTAACAGAGAAACAGTGAGTAGGAGGTACCAAAGAGAAGATGGTAGCACTTGCCTTTGCAGAGTGAAGAAGGACATTGACCTTCTTCCTACAGTGCTGTGTATTCCTCCAGACAATGAGACTTCTATAACCCATGGCAACCTTAGACTAGGCTGGTGTCATGGTCTCCACTGCTGGACCACCACGTCCAGCAGGACTTCTACCACCCTGCCTGCACAGAGGGGTGGCAAAGACCTCCAGACTGATATGTCCGAGGCAAATGTCAGCATCCATGCAGAGCAGCTCCGGACTCTCACTTGTTCAGGTGCACAATGACCTTTTAAAGTTGGCAAAGTGTAAAGGATCTGTGAATTCCAGGATATCCACTGAGTGGCAAATTGTTCTGGGAAAAACATGTAGTAAAATGGGGCTGGAATTAGATGTGAAGGACGCTATAGGCGCAAGGTGGGCAATTAATGCAGGCATGTTTTCTAAGGATATTTTCTATGTTTCTATGATACGGTAAGACAAGTCGCTAGGCCACACATCAGAAAACGCTCTGAATAAACATGCGTTACTCAGACTTATCCAAAAAAACTGTAAGATTCAGCTTTCTTAAGTTTGCGGACATCACTCCTAAATGGTTTGGCTTTAATTTTATGAATAGTTCTGCCTTCATTTTTAATTCCACTACTCAAGGAAATAGTTTCCTTTATCTGTCCTTTCAAATTGTTTTACCATTTTACACACTTTGATCAGATCATCATTCGATGCCCTGTATTTTTAGGGAATCTAAGGGACATCCGTGTAACCATACAAACCTGCAAATCTGAAATCAAATACAGTGTGTTGAAAATGAGCAGTGAATGAAAAAAATAAACAAATAAATGATTGGCAACGGCGGGGGGTGGTTCTTCATCTCAACTCACCCAACCTATGATTCTTTACCCATCTCCTTCTTTTCCGATGCTGACCCACCCTGCAGCGGATTTCCCAAACTTTCCATTTTGTCCTGATTTCCAGTCCTCAAACCTGGTCAACATTTAATCATGCTCCCATGTAGATAACTATGAGAAACAATATAGCCCACCCCTCAATAAATTCCAATGAAGCTTTATCACAATGAAGCGTTGCATCATTGAGAAAGAGAAAAGCATTTCTCATGAACGTTATTGAAATTTTTAAAACACTGTGGAGAATTTACAGCTTTATTACTGATGACAGCTTTTGCAGTCAGTTTGTTCTTTTTATTCTGTGAGGTGTATATTCCACCTAAAATTAGACCAAAACTAAAGAAAGTGTCAGCATTGCGAGATCATCTTCGACAACTTTGTACAGAATTATATAAAATTTATTGCCAAGTCAGACCATCCTGTCTATATTTCCATTTATATTCCACATAAGCCTCCATCCACCCTATTTTATCAAGTTCTATCAGCATGTTTTTTTCTAATCCTTTCTTCCTGATGTGGTTATCTAGTTTCCCCTTAAAAATACCTATGCCAGTCATCTCAATCCATATCTAATGGTAGAAGCTCCATTGTCACCACTTTCTGGGCAAATCCTTATCAGATTTATAGAATATCTTCTACTTATTTCTTATGGTTTTGGACTCCCCCATCCCATATATTTTCTACATCAGTCCTGGCAAACCTCCCCACAATTTTGAAGGCCATAATTTTTAATACTGCTAGCAGCATAAAGTGCAAATAACATTTACAAAGGAGCCATCTCTGCCTCCTCATCTGCTGTTCCTCTCAGGCCAAGGAAGGTGGATTTCCGACACTATTTTATATGTCATCTTTACCTTTGTTTTACGGCTCACAGTCTTTGTAAGTGAGCCAATCCTTGGGAGAAGATATTCAGTCAGAAATGGCAGCAGCTTGGGGATTGCTCAAAACAGGATTTTAAGGATTAGATTCTGTCAGCAAACTCCATGTGTTTGTGTACCGAGATACTCTGCTATCCATTAGGAAGACACCCAACACCTGATATTCCCGGCAAGAGGCAGCATGAAACATGTAAGCAGTTAAATTGATGTTGTGCCGCTCATGTAGTGGCTGCATGTGGAATGTTGACGAATGCTTCTCTCACCGAAGCTGGTCATGTGAAAACATCAACCAACACGTGAGAATGACAAGGTGCTACAAATCATGGAGCTGCCCTTCACTTTTTCTTCTTCCCCTTCACCCCCTCAGAGGTGCATACAGAATGCATCCCATTACTGTACCTGCAGCATCAGAGATTGCACATTCTGCTGTGGAATGCAGAACGTTTTAGCTAAGCTTTGCAGTTCTGTCTTTGAGATGCTGTGTAAACAGACCATTATAACTTCAAGTCAAGTCCCTTGCACAGAGTAACAATTTACATTTTGTTTCCAAATGGGCATATATTCATACTTTAAAGATTTGATTTATTTCTCCTCATTCCTTACAAGTTCCCCCATATCTTTTCCAAAATAAGTATTTTTGTTCAGTTTTGTTTTCCAACAGGCCTTCTTGATAACATGGATTCAAATCCAGAAAGGTTATATGTGAAGAGTTTTTGTATCTTAAAAATCTTCTTCCATGTTCTGGCCTTGATGACAGAGTTGTTTAAGACACTGAGTAGCTGAGCTGTACAAACATGTTAGATTTGATTCCCAAGTGGGTTAGCTGATCTGTATGGGTGATGCTTTAGTGCCACTGGGTTGCAGCAGTCAATCAATGTTCCTGCTCCTGATTACTCACCAAGTAAAGCTTCATGTGAGCCTTGCGTGAAGAAAGGATTGACTGTAAAGTAAACAGCTCATTCATTAAGAGAAAGCACTGTCACAGCGTACACATCAATACAACCCCTCGGGCAAGGGATGAAAGGCCAGCAGCACCTTGCAATCCTCACCTGTAAAGGAGGTAGGGGAAACCAAGCGGAGGCTTGGGGACCGCTTTGCAGAACACCTACACTCGCACTAAACAACTGCACCTCCCAGTCACGAACCATTTCAACGCCCCCTCCCATTCCTCAGATGACATGTCCATCCTGGGCCTCCTGCAGTGCCACGACGATGCCACCCGAAGATTGCAGGAACAGCAGCTCATATTCCACTTGGGAACCCTGCAGCCCAATGGTATCAATGTGGACTTCACAAGTTTCAAAATCTCCCCTCCTCCTACTGCATCCCAAAACCAGCCCAGCTTGTCCCCGCATCCCTAACCTGTCCTTCCTCCCACCTATCCCCTCCTCCCACCACAAGCCCCACCCCCATCTCCTACCTACTAACCTCATCCCACCCCCTTGACCTGTCCATCCTTCCTGGACTGACCTATCTCCTCCCTAACTCCCCACCTACACTCACCTTAACTGGCTCCATCCCCGCCTCTTTGACCTGTCTGTCTCCTCTCCACCTATCTTCTCCTCTATCCGCCTCCCCCCTCTCCCTATTTATTTCAGAACCCCCCTTCCCCTCCCTCATTTCTGAAGAAGGGTCTAGGCCCGAAACGTCAGCCTTCCTGCTCCTCTGGTGCTGCTTGGCCGGCTGTGGAATGGACAGAATGGGTGATGGTCATTGGAAAGGGACTTCTTTTTTACCCATCGCATTTGTTAGTGAGGTCGAGCCAGTATTAAGTTTCCTTCTCTAATTATTTTCCTGAGCATTTTTAGAGTCAATTGGACATTTGACATCTGACATTTATGAAACAGCTAATGAACAAATACAGCCTTGAAAATCAAACCTTTAATAGTAGTGCCAAGAAATGAACATGGATGGTTGTACTTATACAGACCATTTTAAAAATGCTTGCTTATGGTGCCACCTACCCTTTAAGCAACACAGACCAGAAAGTCCTAGGTTCAATTCTGGCATTATGGTGAAGGCCTCTTTATGGGAAAGCACTGCAATTGGCATCAGTGACATTGGGTTATAAACAAGGGAGAAATCCAGTAGCATTTCAACTCCTGTGCCCAATGATTCCTGCTAGAACTTGTGCAAGTGTTGGGTGAGCTCTGGACAGGGTAGGCCCAAATATTGTGCCTTCCCTAGTTGAATATGCTGCTGACAGTTGCTGTCTAAGCCCAAAAATGAAGTCTACTTTATTATAAAGCATACCCCGGTCAACCAGCCTCTCTCACAGTCCTACTTCCCACTTTCTTTCTTGGGAAATATTTACTTGGTCAAGGTACCAAAGCAGTAGGCATGAGATTTTACCAGAGCAGACGCTTCAGGAAAGGATAAACAGAAAACTGGAGAATTCATTAGCAGGAAATGATGGATAGCGATGAGTGTGTTCAATGTGTTAGCAATAAACTACTCAGACTTTTGCAGCAACTTTAACCTAGTCAACCAATCAAGAAGCAGATGGGACAGAGTGTCTTTTATCCCCTTAGATTTTACTCTATAGAACTCAGCAAGCAGTACAGCTTTCCACACAAAGCTGAGGATCTCCTGCCCAATGATCTTGGTTTAATATGCTCCTTTCTGCTTTTATAATGTATCCTCTTAATCAAAGCATTTGATCACGATCATGCAACACACAATCAATGTAGGATTGATTCCAGATTGTCCAGCCTATAACATAGTCATCTCAAGATTTCCCAATTTCTAGAAAATTGATCAAAAGTAACAGTGAGCTCTCCAGAAGAAATGTTTCTAATTGCCATCACAAATATTCTTCAATTTAGCTTACTTTTTTATTTCATTTAGCAGCAGGATGCTAAAGCTTGATAATTCCTATTTAGTTGGTGCAGGCGCTCATAGCAATGCCTATAGATGCCGGAAAGGTTAGATCTGTAGAATGCAGAAAATGCAGTATTTCTGCAAAAACACAGGAGACGATTAAACATGCATGTAGGAAAGTATATTTGTTTCAAGCACGTCTGTACAAATTTATCTCAGCACCTATTCGTCAGTGGTAGTAAGATACAGTACACTCGTGACATATATAGGTTTGGCGCCTGCCCTCAGTCTCAGGTGTACTCACCCAGGCATTGAACAGAATGAAAATCATATTGTGTGACTCACACTTTACCTCTTTTCCAAGTTTAGCATTGCCTGGATTTGCCAGCCCTCAGGAAACATGGCATTTAAAGGGAGGCGACAAATACTGTCCCATACTTTTCCAGCACTGCTTGTGGGTCAAGATCAGGAGACCCTTCCCCTCACCCCTCAGGCCATGAAAAAGCCTGCACCCAATTCAATGCAATTGGAATCTCCCAGCCCAGGATTGGACCACCCCTCAGAGATTGGACCTCTTTCACAATTATTGTCTCCCCAGCTCAGCCCCTGTTCTCTTATGACCCCATATGACCAACAAACTGCAGTAACATTGTACTCTTACCCTTGGGATCTGTACTTCAGAAGCAACAAACCTACCTGCTTGTTGTCGCTTGTAGCTGCTGAAGCAACCCCTAATACTGAACTGCTCCTGTCAATCAGGCTAGTGTCCAATGGGGAGCCCTGTTAAAAAAAAACTGTTGGGTTAAATTCCTCACTGGCCAGGGACACAGATAGTTACACAGAGACATGGAAACAAAGAAACATAGAAATATAGAAATTAGGAGCAGGAGGAGGCCATTCGGCCCTCCGATCCTGCTACACCATTTTTCACAATCGTGGTCGATCATCCAACTCAAAAACCTAATCCTGCGTTCTCCCTATAACCTTTGATCCCATTTGCCCCAAGTTCTATATCTAGTCACCTCTTGAATACATTCAATATTGTGGCATCAACTACTTCCTGTGGTAATGAATTCCACAGGCTCACCACTGTTTAGGTGATGTAACGTCTCCTCATCTCCATCCTAAATCGTCTACCACAAATCCTCATATTGTGACCCCTGGTTCTGGACACACCCACTATCGGAACATGTTCCCTGCATCTACTCTGTCCAGTCCTGTCGGATTTAATAAATCTCTACGAGATCCCCCCCCATTTGCCTGACCTCTGGCAAAAACAAACCCAACCTAATCAATCTCTCCTCATACATCAGACCCGCCCTCCCTGGAATCAGCCTGGTAAACCTTCGCTGAACTCCGTTGAGAGCAAGAGCACCCTTCCTCAGAAAAGGAGACCAAAGCCACACACAATATTCCAGGTGTGGTCTCACCAGGGTCCTGTATAACTGCAGCAACACATCCCCTGCTCCTGCACTGGAAACCTCTCACAATGAAAGCCAACATACCATTTGCCTTCATTACTACCTGCTGCACCTGCATGCTTACCTTCAGAGACTGGTGCACAAGGACACCCAGGTCCTGCTGCACACTCCCCTCTCCCAATTTACAGCCATTCAGGTAGTAATCTGCCTTCTTGTTTTTGCTTCCAAAGTGAATAACCTCACATTTATCCAAATTATACTGTATCTGTCATTGATTTGACCACTCAACCAACCTGTCCAGATCATGCTGAAGGATCTCTGCATCCTCGTCACAGTTCACCCTCCCACCCAACTTGGTATCATCCTGGAGATGTTACATTTTGTTCCCATATCCAGTTTATAATATATATTGTTCCAGGACCAGAGCTCCCCTCCACCATTTGGAAATCCCAGTTCTGTTAATATCGGGGCCATTTTGTTCCTTATTAGAGACGTGCCAAATCATGGCTCCAGAAAATAGTAACAAGCACCTCGTGCTCGCTCAATCTGTCATTTGTCAAGGATGAGCGCAGAGTAGAAATGTTGAGCAGACTATACACAGCGAGGGGCAGCACAGCTGAGACCAATCCTGTCTCCAGACAACACATGAGGGCAATTTCTTTGCACCCTCCCCTCCCCTACAACTGCAGCACTCTCTGTGACCGGAGACTTCAGCACTGACCAAAGATCACACCTTCCTGATTGTAATTGCTGCTTTGAATTAAATCATCAGATGCCGGGAAAGGGGAAATACCATTGATTTTGGGCATGTTAGTGACGCTAGAATGGTTCTAAAGGAAAATGAGACTTGTCAGTGAAATGTGTTGGTATTTTATTTCATTATTAACTCCACTGTCGAGGTTATAATAAAATAATCGTCAAAATCACATGTGCAATCTTAATTGATAAGAAATCATTTGCAAGAAATTCTTTAACTTAGATTTATTATTATTTTCTCCTTTAAGCATTGTTGGCTTTCTTGTCTCCACAAAAAATTGATATGAAAATATAATTTGTGCTGCTATATTTGTTTCTCTTTCTCTTATTGCTTTTTTTTGTCACTTTTGCAGTTTCCCATCCTTCCTTCATCAAGGAGACTTCAATTTGCTGACCTGTTCCAGAATGGCTTTGACTCTGGTCAAGGCTGGGATTCAGACATTGACACAATCTCTAGCAGCTTCAGGCACTGTTCAAAAATGATCACTGTGTGTTTGAGTGAAGGCTTTTGCTCAAAGTTTCCATTTGGTGTAAATACACACATGCACCAGACACTCTCAAAGTCTAGAACCCCCCGCATTAATGAACTTGAGAACCGTGTAAAGTTGTGATGAATCTGTCTCGTTAAATAGATGCTGAATTGAATGAACTGCCAAGGAGAGCAGTCAAGGTCATTTAGACAAGCAGCAACCATACCAGTAATGAGGTTGGGCTCCCTGATGTTGTTTAACTTATGTGTAAATGAGAAACCATACTTTGTTTTTCAATATTTATCAAAGCAATTTAATTACACAGAATTCATAGAACTCATGGATGAAATCACACTGGTGCTACCATAATATACTATGTTGGCACTTTGTCTGGTGTTATCAGTATAAATGAATAGTTCAGACATTTTTCAAGGTTTTTTTTGATGTAGCTGCACTAAACTGATCACAACGCTTTTTAACTGTGACAATTAGAACTATTATAGTATTAAAAATAACTAACAAATGTATTCATTTTTAATACAGATGATAAATCTTTATCTTGCAGATGCAGCATATCTCTTAAATTTTTTGCACAAACAAATTATTTAATTATTTGAATAAAATTATTTCTTGCAGAATAGCATTAATTATTAAGCTCTTAGAAGTTCCTTCATCAAGATGTTTACCAAGTAAAGCCATGCTTTTACACTCTCTGTAGTCACTAGTCTTTAGTTTATGACAGAAGGAGCAAAGAGTTCTATTAACCTGTTAAAGCATTGGCAGGTATGTTTTCCTCCATTTCTGTGGCATGTTTGAAGGATGTGAGGGCATTTAGTCAAGCAAAAGGGCAACAAGGTGTTGATCCTGTCACTTCCCTGCCTCCTAGCAGGAAGGCTCGCAAATGAGCTTCCTGCCCCACTACCAATCGAGGCCCTTCAGGAGGCAATTAATGCCAACTTAAAGACCTTGTCCTGTTGCTGATGGTCTTAGACCCCATAAGAAGTGCAACAAACAAACCTGAGACCAACCCCCACTGCCTTTTCTTTCAATTCATTCAAAGGATGAGGGCATTGCTGGCTGGCTAGGCTAGCATTTATTGCCCATCCCTAATTGCCCCAAAGGAAGTTAAGAATCAACCACATTGCTGTGGTTCTGGAGTCACATGTAGTCCAGACCAGGTAAGAATGGCAGGTTCCTTTCCTAAAGGACATTAGTGAACCAGAAGGGATTTTCCCAACAAGTGACAATGGATTTGTGGTCATCATTAGAATCTTAATTCCAGATTTTTATTGAATTCAAATTCCACTGTCTGCCATGATGGGATTCAAAGCCAAGTCCCCAGGACATTACCTGAGTCTTTGGATTAACAATCCAGTGACAATACCACTCGGCCATTTCCTTTGCTGCTGACTTCCCAACATCCCGTCTCTTGATTGGCCTCTGATTAATTGGCAGCTCTCAGCAGGCATGACACCCTGCCCCTGGGGTCCTGATCCTACGGAAGGCCCACCTTTGGCCTATTAATTGCTTGATTGGTTCATAATTCAGTGGGCCTTCCACAAAGGAGGGAATATGGGTCTCTCACAAGATCTCCAGCCTGCATGGCCTGTCATCTCCATAAAATTCCCCTATTTTATCCAAGTGATTATGTTTTGAGCTTGGTCCATTTCATTCACTTGGAATGAACTTGCAGTAGTTTTAAAGAACTTTGAAGAGGTAAATAATTATTGAAAAGTTAATCTTCTCTAAGATTTCACACATTCCTATTACCAGCTCCACCGCCAATATGTCCAAGGCTCTTTCATATAGGAATGGTTCAATATTGAAAGAATAATTGTTGCTGGCACAGCTTTAGGTTGTTTCAAAGGAAGAAAATGAACAAGCTCGGTATTTTGACAATCTCAATTTATACAAATGCTGTCTGAAAGTGACTCGTTTGAGGAAAAGCTGAGAAGAAAGAAGTAATGCTGTAAAAAAAACCAGAGACACTAGTCTCTTGTTATTGATTAGTTTAATTCATGTTCTCCAATTTTTTTTACCGCTCAACAGTTGCCTATAAAATGTCCTGAAAAACTCATGTGGTCTTCCTATTCAATATGTGCTGCAGTTTTTCTTGCATTTAACCTACTTGCTTCATACAGCCACTATTAGGCTGAAGCTTGCACTGTGTTACAATATGGTTGAGAGTGCTTTAAGTTGAGGGCAATAGTGTTCGATACTGCTTTCACATTTGTTTTCCCATCTTATTCTTCTAAAAATTCTCTTGATATTTCATCAATTTATAAAACTACATTGTTAGGATTACAAGAAACATGTCATATGGCAAATGAACTTCCCAAGATTGTATCGTCTGTGGATTGTCAGGTTCCTCCTTTCTCCAGATTCTGTTTTCAGCACAGGAAGAATCAGGAGAATTGTTGCTGGATTTCATGATCATGTTAACTTCCCCTCACCCTCCACCTTAAAGCCATTGTAAAGCTCTCCCTTACCAGACTGGCATTGCAGTTTCCCCTAAGAATAAAGAGAATATTGCTGCAAGGATTTTGCTGCTTATTGATAACTGATTGATTACCAGCCTTAACTGGTAAATTAACTTATTTGTGTGTAGGGGAGTTTAGTTCTACACCGTTGCTAAATATCCTACTTGTTGAAACTCCCAGGTCAAAATCTGTGTTAGATAGTGGAGGTTTGCTGCACCTGCATTCACTTTATCATCTTTGGGAAGGTACGGAAGAAAGAAGCAGTTTCAGACATTTCTGAATATTTGAAACTTTCTTCACACGTCTTTTTTTCTGAGTGACCTCTTCAGGAGCACTGTGCACAGTATTGGTCCCTTTATTTAAGGAAGCATATAAATGTGCTGGAAACAACTCTGAGAATGTTCACAAGACAAATACGTAGAATGGGCTGGTTGCCTTATGAGGAAAGGTTGGGCTAGGCTTGTACCTATAGGAGAAGGAGACGTAATCTGAAGGAAAGATATAAGATCCTGAGGAAACTTGACAGCGTTGATGTGGGAGAATGTTTCCTCTGGAGGGAAAATCCAAAACTCAGGGTCATCGTTTGAAAATAAAAAGTTGTTACTTAAAGACAGAGCTGAGGAGAATATTACTTTTTCTCTCAGAGAGTTGGGAGTCTTTGGAACTCTCATCCTGAAAAGAGGAAGTAGAGTCCTTGAATATTCTTAAGGCAGAGGTGATAGATTCTTGATATGGAATGGGGTGAAAGATTATCAGGGTTAGGCAGGAATGTGGTGTTCAGGTTACAGTCGGATCAGTCCTGATCTTAATGAATGACAGAGGAGATTTGGAGGACCAAGTGGCCTATCCCTACTTCTAATGTGTATGTTTGTATTTCCATACAGTCATTTACCATGTTTCTGTCCTCCGTGGGGGCACAGCAATTAAAAGCTGTGTTAACCACAGTGTTTTGTGAAATGAAATACTTAAAACTAAACACTTATCATGTGAAGAATAGATCACTATTGATTGCGGACATCTTGGTTCACTAATTTAAAAGAGAACGGGATGAAACACTGATTAAGCGGAAAGTTTAAAGCTACATAAGGAGGGTAAATGAAGGACTTACTTGCTGTGAGGTGGACAGACAAAAAGTTTGCTCTCAATTATGCCACTTCTTAACTTTTAAAAAATAATTTCAAATCTTCTACTTCTGGTCCTATTTTAAAAAACTTAGTCTAACAAATATCAGCCCCTTTACGCATGCTGTCCTTTCAAAGAATTATGAAATAATGCATGCAGAGGCAGGCATTCATTTATCTTTGATTTTTAGGTTGCCAGCAGCTTAACATGCACTAAGCCCTTGTCATTGTTTGAATTATTGCATTCTGAATAATGAATTTTCAGGAGAAAAGGTTTGCTGCATACAGCTCTCTCCAGACAAAGACACACAGCACGCAACATCCACCAAAAACGACGGAGATAAATTGGTATAGAGCAGCCACTCATTGGCTGAGAGAGCATGTGAAGCCATGTATGAGCAGTGACTGCTATTGATCAAAATATAATTTTGCTTGCCAGTGCTTTGTGGAGTGAGCCTGAGAAGTGGTGTGTTTTAGTGAAGTCGTGTCATGCAATGTGTATTGGAAAGTCCTCAATTTCACACGTGCTTACTTCTGAGCAAGTCTCGCATAAAAGGATTAACAGGAGAGGAAGTCCAGAGGAAATGGGATGTTAGACACCTTGTTTGACGGACTGTCAGGGCTTGTGAAGCGTTCATTCTAACTCTATTCCACACTCTGTGCACACAGTTAGCAAGAAAAGTGATCCAGCTTACACAACACTTTCTAAATTTGCTTATTTATATGTATGCACATGATGGATAGACGTTAAAAAAAAGATAAAAGATGCATCTTTTACTTTGTAGCCTGATCCTTTGCTTGATATACAACAATGGGTTTTGGCTAACCTCACTAAAGGCACAATGAAATCTGAATGGTCAAGCATTTCTTTTTCTTCAAGTTATTTAAGGTCATGTAGTAAAACAAATAAAACACTCATCAGTTCTGTCTTTGAATCAGATTAAATTATTTATTCTTACTGTTTTGTTGTTCATAACTTATTTATATTTTCAACCTATTATTTGCTTACCTTTGCTTTAAGCTGCAAGGCTATGGCAAAAGATTGATATTGACAATGAAGCTTTTAAAATCACTTGCTTCCAAATCAATTCAGTTTGACACAAGGACCCATTCCCAATTGCAACAAAAGAAAGGATGAAATTTGCAGAGTTCTTAATGGTGAAACTAACACTTCAGTTTTAGAGATAGTAGGAACTGCAGATGCTGGAGAATCCGAGACAACAAGGTGCAGGGCTGGATGAACACAGCAGGCCAAGCAGCATCATAGGAGCAGAGAGGCTGACATTTCGGGCCTAGACCCTTCATCAGAGGTGCCGTGGCTTAGTTGGTTAAAGCACCTGCCTAGTAAACAGGAGATCCTGAGTTTGAATCTCAGTGGTGCCTTTGACTTCAGTTTTAGAACTCACTTTATTGGAATAGTCACTTCTTAAATCACATAGAATCATGGAGTCATACAGCACGGAAACAGACCCGTTGGTCCAACTAGTCCATGCTGACCATAATGCCAGACTAAACTAGTCTCACCTGCCTTCTCCTGGCCCATATCACTCCAAACCTTTCCTATTCATGTATCTATTCAAATGTCTTTTAGACATTTTAATAGCACCAGCATTCACCACTTCCTCAGGAAGTTCATTTCACATACGAGCCGCACTCTGTGTAAAAAATTTGCCTCTCATGTCTTTTTTAAATCTCTTTCCTCTCACCTTAAAATTGTGCCCCCTAGTCTTGAATCACCCATCCGAAGGAAAAAATAACTACCATTAACTCTATCTATACCTCTCTTTATTTTATAAACTTCTATCAGGTCACCCCTCAACGTGTTACGCTCCAGTGGAAAACAGTCCCAGACTATTCAGCCTTTCTTTACAACTCATACATACCCGGCAACATCCTGGTAAATCTCTTCTGAACCCCCTCCAACTTGATAATACCCTTCCTATAACTGGGCAACCAGAACTGGACACAATATCCCAGAAGAGGTCTCATCAATACCCTGTACAACCTCAATATGACTTCCCAACCCCTATACTCAAAGGACTGAGCAATGAAGGCAAGTGTTTCAAGTGCCTTTATGACCACCCTGTGACTATGAATATGTGACTAGGTCCATCTGTTCTACAACACCACCCAAGGCCCTACCAATAATTGTATAAGCCTTACCCTTGTTTGTTGTACCAAAATGCAATACCTCACATTTATCCAGATTGAACTCCATCTACCATTTTTCAGCCCATTGACCAATTTGATCAAAATTCCTTTGTAATTTTAGTAAACCTTCTTCACCATCTACTATGCCATCAATTTTGGTGTCATCCACAAACTTACTAACCATGCCTTCTATATTCTCATCCAAATCATTTATATAAATGACAAACAAAAGAGGACCCAGAACCAATCCCTGTGGAACACCACTGGTCATAGACCTCCAGTCCACAAAGCAAACCTCCATCATTAGTCTCTGTCTCCTGCCGTTAAGCCAATTATGTATCCAATTGGCAAGCTCACCTTGTATCCCATGTGACCTAACTTTACTATTTGTCTGCCATGCTGACATCTACTCATTTGGCCATTAAATTTAAATATTGGGTCAAAGTCACAAATATTACAGAAGCTTAAAGTCACCTTTTGAATTTGGCGTAAGAAATGATTTGTCAGGTTTCTGAAAATATTGGTATTTGCACTGATGTACATTTGAAGTCTGCTTGTCAAGTGCTTGATGTGTGAAAGACTAGGCAACTAATTTTCCATTCTTGTGCCGTGCCTTTCTGTAAATCTGTTTTGGGAAGTTGTTCTCCAATTCGTTCCTCTGTTACTTTAAGGATACTTCAGAATCATAGCCTAGACTATCACCTATTGATTTGCCATCACCCGGGATTAGGGTGTTGAGCTCGATGATCAGCCGTGACTATATTGAATAATGGAGCAGGCTCGAGGGATCGAATGACCTACTCCTGCACCTATCTTCTACGTTTCTATGTTTACCCATGGAAGGGCAATGGCAAAGGGTGAATAGGAGGACCGTGATCTCAAAGTTCCTCTCCAACTGACACAACACATTAACTTCCATGTTTATCACTTTTTTGGACTGATATCACATTTCCATTATTGTCACTATTTCCCCTTATCTCATAGCACCATGGGTGTATCTTTATCACACCAACCGCAGAAGACCAAAAGGGCAGCTCACTATTATAGTCACTGTCACAGGAACAATTATAGGTGGGCCATAATTGGTGGGCCTAGATTGTGTTGCCCATATCGCGTGATTATTTTAACATCAAGAGATTGATGTTTGAGTTAATGGCATATTCCCAACCCTGAGCACAGTATGACAGAGCACTATATCATTATGCTTGGTTTGAATGGACTGATGGTGCTGTGCTTTTTGCTTTCAAGTGATACATTGAAAGTAGCATTTCTAATATCCTGAGATAGCAAGAACTGCAGATGCTGGAGTCAGAAATAACAAAGTGTGGAGCTGAAGGAACACAGCAGGCCAGACAGTATCAGAGGAAGGGTCCCAACCCAAAATGTCAGCTTTCCTATTCCTCTGATGCTGCCTGGCCTGCTGTGTTCCTCCAGCTCCACACTTCGTTATTTCTAATATCCTGATTTGATCTCCTGTACGTTGCTAAAGAAATCAATGATCACAACTATTAAATAGCCTTAATAAATCTAATGGGGAATTCAGAAGAAAAGTTTTTATCCATTGTTAGAATGTGGGTCTTGATACTGCATGGAGTAGTTGTAGCGACAGCATTAAAGGACTTAAGGAGAAACTAGGTAAGTACCTGTAGGGGAAAGCACTTAAGGATTAGTTGATAGTGTGAGGTGATGTCGAGTAGAAGGAGATTCATGGGGAGCATAAACGACAATATTGAGCAATTAGGCCAATAGCCTCTATGCTGTATATTCTGTGCAATTCCATAAGGACTACACACAAAGTAAGCTTGTCATTCAAAGTGCAGAAACCAGTTATGCTGCAATGCTTGTTTATATTATCAAACATTATGCATAACCAATAATGTTGATTATAAACTGTAACATGGCCACTGTTTGTAGATACTGTTTGATGTAGTGAGAAAATACAAAAAGTTGACTCTAAATTCTGCCATTCTATCTAAGCAAGAGTCCAGGTGAAAGAAAACAATGACAGTTAAGCTGTGATACTGTCATTCAAACTCTTTAAAGATTTTTTTTTAGAGATTAGTTCCCCAGCGAGCGAAGGCACTGTCAGGAATTGAAATGAGCCATGTTAAACCAGGAGCTGGATTCTCCCAGATGATGTGCAAGGCCAGGCAGCTTTAAACTCAGCAGACCCGTCTTATAAAAAGGGCTATGTGCACCGTGCCATGATTCTAGGGAGGCAGGAACAGGATGAAACCAGACCTGCAGCCTGGTGATAGGTCTCCAACACAACAACAGAAATGGATTGGCAACCTGGAATGCCCACATCTGTTTAGTGGGACAACAGCCCGGTTTAAAAGATGAATCCCAAATCTTCAAACCCTCACCCATCACCTCCTAGCCAGCACACATACTCATTTCCATTCCAAGTATATCCCTGATATTGCCATGACGCATCTATGGCTTCATGCATCTCCATGACCCCTTCTATCCCTGCCCCCTCCAGACCCTCATTCCACATGAATGTCCCTGATACCTTCATACCGTGTCCATGCTGTCATGCACATCTATGTTCTCTATGTATCCTCTATAGGTACTCACCCAGAATCCACAATCAACAGACCTTAGGATAGATTTGAATTACACATTAAGACAAAATTCTTCAAACAATCTAATGGAGATATCATATTTTACTTTATAATTTAGACTGAAGCAAACTCACATCCATAATAAAAACCCATTCAGAAAAAATGTAAATCCCCTCAAGTTGTCTATCTGTTATAAAAGCAAACACTTATCCACTGACAGCATGAAAAACAGATGATCCTTTAATAATCTCTTTAAAAACATCAATCAAAACATGAACACAATTCACTGTCTGAGATAAGTAGTTCTGGGCATTTTTCCATTCAGCCAAGCATTCATAATAACACTGGCTATCAAACTGATCCTTGGAGATGTTAACAATTGAAACTGAAAAAAAAAGATGAACTTCTTAAAACTGTTGCTACTATTTAATTTCCATTTCAAAGCAGAATGCCTGTGTGTTAATGGACTGTTGCAGGTCCTTATATTTTCAAAGCTAAAGATTGTTGGATGTTTGAATCTCAGTCCAAAACATGACAGTTTTCTACAGCTCTGAATACATGATGGCATTTTCTCAGTTGGAAAACTGCACTGTAATGCATGTCAAACCTCATACAATGATGGCTAACTACCTCTAATGGAGAGAAACCTTTCATCAATAGCATCTAATCATTGAAACAGAACAAACTCTTTATTTTTGCATTTCAAATGGAAGAATTCAGGAAGCTTATTTTGGTTCCTCACATAAGAATGGGATTCTCTTATGTTCTGAGGAGATTTGAGCTACATCAACCAAAATTGATGTGGCTCTGTGAAAGTAGTGGGAGAATCAGAAATGAACATTCATGATTGATTAGGCGAGGGCAAGATTGCTGAATCAGGATCGCTACCCAAACCAGGATATAAAATTTTCCAAAACAATGGGAATGAGGATGACTGTTTTTAAATATCCCACACCACTTCCTATCCAGTACAGGTGGAGCCATGAAAATCTGAGCACAGGGTTTGAATGGTCAGTCTTTGTCTGTAGTGTTAGCCAATCTCAGCTGCGGATGTAAAGGTGAATAGTTACCAAAATTGGCCATCGCACCTCTGGAGTAGGCATAGAGAAATTCAACCATAACCCTGGCCACATATCCTCACTCATTTTGGATAGTAGGTACGTTGGATGGGAGGAAAGTCAAGATCAGCTCTGAGGCCCTCAAAATCTAATACCATGCTATTGTTATTTGTTTGAGGTTTAAACAGGTTGTCCAGGGACATTGAACTACTCTGTGCATGAAGCAGCATACTTAATAGAAGAAGCAGAATGCAAAAAAAAAATTCAAAGCATGATCAGGAAGAACAATGGTTCAAGAGTAAAATATAATCCTGGAATTTCCTAAACTTCACTGAAAGATTAACGTGAGCCCCAGAGAAACTGTGTAAATGGCTGCCAAGAGTGCTTATGCAGGATTGAAACTGGTTTTCAACTGAAATTACCTCAATCAGGAAAGCCCCTTTGGAAATTTTAATCCGTATAAAGTTATCTAATGACTGATTATTTCACATAGCCTAAACTTTACAGAAAGCTTAGATTGTTAATTGGATAACGCCTTGAATATGTGGTAAGGAAGCTTAGGTTCAGGTTCTCTCAGAGTCTCAATGCTGTCAACACATTCCACATCATAAGCTGCAAGGAGAAAGCAAGGAGACTTTCGGTGTAGCATCACCTAGATTCTCAGTAATGAATAGGAGGATCAGGGACACACCCATTAGAGATTTCAAGCTCAAAATGAAGACTGTGAGGGGTGGCTCGGTGGCTCAGTAATTAGCACTACTGTGCCACAGTGCCAGGGACTCAGGTTCGATTCTGGCCTTTTGATAACTGTCTCTGTGCAAGTTCTCCAGTGTGTGGTTTTCCTCTGGGTCTCCTAGTTTCTTCCCACAGTCCAAAGATATGCATGCTAAGTGAATTGGTCATGCTAAATTGCTCATAGTGTCCAGGGATGTGCAGGCCAGATGGGTTAGCTGTGAGAAATGCAAGGACAAGGTTGGGGGTGGGGGGGGTCTGGTTGGGATGCTCTTCAGAGGGTCAGTGTGGACTCGAAGAGCTGAATGGCCTACATCCACACTATAGGGATTCTATCCTTTTTGCTTTTGCCTCTCTTTCCCACTGACTATCTTCATATCATATGCAGGCAAACTATTCTATTGTAATGTACAATAAAAGGCCTATCAGCAGACTATCTTTCTGGCCAAACAGTACAGAGAATTGTGTGTAAAACAAGGAGACTTAAAGATGAAGGAGAAAAATAAATAAATGATATGAATGACTAAACAAATAGATAAGGGAGGAGACCGAGAAATAGAAAAGCCCATGACATCTCTTTCAAAAACATCTAATCACAGTTCTGTCAATGACAGCAATTTCCATTTATATAGCATCCTTACCAGAGTAAAATGCCCCAAGGAGCTGCATACAAGATGAAAAATAGTGACCAAATGCTTGGTCAAATACATAAATGTTAAGGAGCAACTTAAAGATGGAGAAAGGAGTAGAGATGTGGAGAGATTTAAATGTGTTATGGACTTCTACAGGTGAATAAATACATTAATGTTCTGTAAGATTCAATGCATCAAACTGGACGATTCCAAAATCCTCTGAGACTAATCCTGTGAAGCTTGCAGTAGTGGTTGGGTTCAAATAAATCATACCCCTACTCTTGCCAGTATAAGAGTCTTATTTGAAGTTCATTTCTTTCTAGTGTAAAAGTCTCCCTAAAAAGGCCAAAGGTTAAGACATGTTACAATCCAAGTAGTTAAAGGTGATACCTTTTGTCACTTCAGCATTTTAATAGCACACCAGAGCATTCCAAAACTCAGAGATCTCTTCATCATGTGATAAAGTGTTATCTGAGGTGCTGAAAGCTCATATGTCCCATAAAAATGTTTCTCCAAGAGAAGGTATTGCCTTTATGCTATCTGTAATTTATTTATGACTAATGTCATGATTCTAGCTACTGGTACTTTAAATAAATTGAGTCAAAGAAAGTGACAGTAATGCTGCAGAAATAATCCACTACCATTATTTACTGGTCTGTAAAAATTACTTAGTGGCAGGCTAACACGTCTTTGAAGAAATGACATAAAACTGGAAACTTTCTTGTCATGTCTGGCATTTGTTAAACCATCTCATGTCTTTATGATTTCTGGTCAGATGCTTTGAACTGCCACATTGCCTGACTACATAATTTACTGATATGCTGTGTATTCTTTTGCTTTCAAGTGCAGGCAGTAAAAGCACACTATTTTTTTATGCATATGATTGTGGAATTAATTTTCTTGAACTACAGGGTTGCATGTAATATTTTGTGTCATTCAATTGTATACACAATGTATACATATATAACTTTCTACAACATTAGCTCTATGGTATCTTTGTTCACAGCCCACACAATAAAGTTGAGTCCCTAATCTGGGCTAACTTATTTTATTTCAGAAATATACTTCATTCATAAAAAATCTCTTTGTATATATACATTGTCGCAAAAGCAGTTCGGATTTGTACAGTTGCATATCAAGCAAATAAACAAAACATTTGATTTTGACTCTTTCCAAAAAAACCAACAACATCTCTTACACGTACAATACTAATATTTACATATATTTGAGGTAACAGGAGGGTGTGATAATTGAACGGACTCCCATTTAACTTCAACAGAAAGATCTCAGACAGTGGTCTTTCCCCACTGTGCCTTGGCGCGGCTGCCCCAAGCTTTAGTACGTCCCTCAGCATGTAGTCCTGGACCTTGGAATGTGCCAGTCTGCAACACCCAAGTCAAGGTCTACTCCTTGCTCTGGAAGACCAGCAAGTTTCGGGCAGACCAAAGAGTGTCTTTCACCAAGTTGCTGGTTCTCCAGGCACAGTTGATGTTTGTCTTGGTGTGTGTCCCACATCACAGAGCTGCTCGGGATGAACCTCAACACAAACCACTTATTCAGTCCAGTCCTGAGGGAGTACTGTGTTGCTGAAAATTCTGTCTTTCAGATGAGATGCCTGGAATGAGTCTGTTGTTTTGAGTTGGGTATAAATAATCTTATTACACAAGTTGAAGACAGCAGGTAGATATATTATTGCTGCAATTTGTTCAATCCACAAAATGCCATCAAAACAGATCAGCTGGTCATTCATCTCATTACAATTTCTGAGACCATGTTGTATGCAAAACAGCTGCCCCATTTGCCTGCATGATTATATTTCAAAAATAAGTCATGGGCTGTCAAGTATTTTGGGGCATACTGAGCACATGAAAGGTGCTAAATTCTTCTTTGTTGCACAAGAAGCTGCATTATATAACAGCAGGATATTGTGCAGGAAGATGGAGCACCGTAATGTTCTTGCACAATGTATAGTTAATGTATACTGTTAGCTTGCATCTTCTGGGCAGATTTGGATCACTTAAGATCAGTGAGATATGGTTGATGTTACATAAGTAGCCATTGGTGCAAAATGAATAACATTATTGTAAAATTTCACATTGCAACAGTACCATCACAACCAAAATTTCTTAAAAATTCATTTACAGGATGTGGCAAGTGCACTCAAAGGTCATCATTTATTGCCTATCCCTATTTGCCTTTGAGAGTATTTAATTCCAAGTGATAAACGTGTTCCAGTATTGTCAGGCAGTGCATTCCAAGATTTTGGCCCAGCAATATCGACAAAATGGCAAAATGCACCGAAGTCAGGATGATGTCTGACTCAGTGAAATTTGGAATTGATGGTGTTCCCATACATATCCCATCCTTCATGAGGTTGAGATGTTAAAGAAGCATTGAAGTGTTACTTTAGTGCATTCCATATCACAACAGTAATCACAATTCAAATAGTGCTTCATTAGCTACAAAGCATTTTGTGATCTGCATGAAATGAACTGCATAAATGCTGGTCCTTTCCTAGATTTGTAATTTTCACTCAATATCATTTTGCTAGTAAAATAGAGTGTTTCAAGTTCTTGTGATGTCACATCATTGTCTGTGCCTATGAGGTCTCTTTGCTCCCCAGTGCTTTCAAAGATGTTTAGTGTCTAATGCCTGTCCTACTCACTACATTGGTTTATCACATATGTTATTTGGGACTTTGTAGCTTGAGAATTGAATGGTTTCTGCTGAATTAATTGTTTTTAGGATTGGTTTAGTTTGCATCCAGACTTCTGCTTCATTCAACCACCTAAATAGCTTACTCTAGAGTCAGGTCTTCTTTGTACTATAATAAATCTGACAAACTCTCATCAGAAACTGCTTCAGCAATTCAGTCTCATTTAAATTTTGACTTGAATTCACCATGCTTGTATTTCGCCACTAATTCACAAGAGATCATTAATGAAATCACATATGAATTCAACTGGATGCTGAACTCTTCTGTTACGTTTTGCTCTTGCATCAATTCTTTGCGTTCTGAGGTTGATGTAATGGTCTAAAGCTTTCAGTACCTCTTGAAAAGTATCTGTTGCTTCTTTTACTCCTTGATAAGCTGTAACATCATCAACTGCACGAGAAATTGCATACAGAAGTATGTGTACTTGTTCAGCTTCTGATTTTGTAATTTGGAACCTATTCTATATTTCAAAAATTGTTTTCTCCAAGATTTCCAATTCTGTGTTCTATTTGGCCCATCACTGAAATTAAGTCTTTCTGGCAACGTTGTTTCTGATGTTATTTCTTCCTAATATGGTTATACATTTTGCTTAGTTAAAAACATTTAATTTTGCAGTATTAGGAGTTTTGCTGCTCTTTGCTGCCATAGCAGAGGCTTTTCCTGATATTTTTTAAAGTAAAATGATGGATTTCAACCTTTTGCAGCTAAAAAGGGAGAATTTCCACACACCACAAGTAAGCCATAGATTCTTGCCTTTTATTCAGATTCATTATATGCATTGGCCTGTTTGTGGCTTTAATAAATTATTCCCACCTTGATCACAGTTTTACTGATTGATTGCCACTCCTTGTGTTTTAGGAAATGATTCCTGCCTTTATTGCAGCTCTTACAAAGGATCTGTTGCATTTTCTGTGCACTGAATGAAGTCTCTCAAACTTTCTGTTCTTGTTATAACAGGTCTGCTTAGGTTTTTAATGTGCACAACATTATCACCTTAATTAATAGCTTTGTGATATCCCTGTGACTATAAAGTTGGGTTAACATACATTTCATAATCCTTTACTTCGGTTTCTGAAACTGTGCCTCCTGGTACCCATTCACTATACCAGCAGCTCTCACTCTGAGCTGTACGTACTTTTTCAATTTCTCATTTTTGCAATCTGGATTATGGTGCTATTTTAAATCATCCCCTTGCCCACTGGGGATTTAATCTTTACTTATATAGCTTCTGATATCTGCTCACTAACTCTGGCTTCTGACTCAGGACACCTTGCACAGATTACCAATTCACAAAAACAGTTTGTATCTGCTTTGGAGTTTCTAATTCTCCTTCTGCAGGCAGCTGCTAACTCTCCAGTCGCAGTGCATCTCTTACCAGGTCTGAAATGCTTCTTCCATTCACTGCAGGATCATTTCTCATTGGTGCTTGACACAAGGGTTTCTTTTATTGAGTTCTTAAAACATTGGTTCTTTCCTGCTGCCAACTGTGCTGTACAAGCAGGTAACTTAAAACTGATCTAAAGATTTCATACTGCTGCTCACAAATATTACATCACAAGGTATTGCATTTTGGTAAAACAAACAATGGCAGGGCTTATACAATTAAAAGTAGGGGTTTGGGTAGAATTAAAGAACAGAGAGACCTAGAGGTTCAGGTACATAATTCTTTGAAGTTTGTGACTTAGGTAGACAAGATGATTAAGAAGGTGTTTGGCATGTTTGCCTTCATTGCTCTGACCTTTGAGTGTGAGAGATGGGACATTATGTTGAGTTGGTACAGGACATTGGTGAGGCTTCTTCTGGAGTACTGCAGCAGTTCTAGTCACCCTGATATAGGAAGGATATTATTAAGCTGGAGAGGGTTCAGAAGAGATTTACCAGCATGTTGCCAGGAATACAGGGTTTGAATTATAAGGAGAGGATGGATTGGCTGGAACTTTTTTCACTGGAGCATAAGAGATTGAGGGGTGATCTTATAGAGGTTTATAAAATTATGAAGGGTATTGCAAAAGCGAATGGCAGGAGACTTTTCCCTAGGGTGGAGAATTTCAAGACGAGGGAGCATACTTTTAAGGTGAGAGGAGAAAGATCTAAAAAAGACATGAGGGGCAATTTTTTTTTTAACGTAGAAAGTGGTTCATGTATGGAATGAACTTCCAGAAGAGCTGGTAGATGCAGATACAGTTAGAATCTTTAAGAGACATTTAGATAAGTTCATGAATAAGAAATGTTTGGAGCGATATGGGCCAAATGCAGGCGGGTGGGATTGATGCAGTTTGAGATTATGGTTGGTATGGACTGGTCGGACTGACTCTATGACTTTATGACTTATATTACTCTATGACTCTATGACTTTAAGTGTTGTATGTGCAGTCAAATCAAATCCATAGCTCTGCTCACCATGTTGCATAGACATGCCTGCTCACTGCACAATATGACCTGCAGTTCATGATGGAGGATGCTGCCACCATCCTTTCTAAGTTTAGGAAACTACAGGGCCAACGTGGTCTATTGTGTTAAAGGAAAATGATGGCCTCGTCTAACTAGATGGATCTCTCACGGTCAATGGGACCTTGATCAATGCATGCTAGCAACTGGTTACAGGTTATATTGATGATAGACCATAAATACAGAGACTTTGAAGAGGACGTGATGTTTGGCATCACTCCTTGGGGATCCTAAGCTGTCCTGACTCTAAGTCCGTATGACCTCATCATAGTGGGTGGTGCTATGGCACTCCTTAGTATTAACCCTTTAAGACCATTTAAGACCTAAACAGAACAAGGGATTTTATGAAATTTCAGGACAACATCAGACTGTTTGCTGTATCACAGTACACCACCTTTTAGCACACTCGCTTTCCCATTTTATCAGTGAACATGTATTGGACAGCTTTATTCCAAAATCAGATTGAAAGCCTCTCTCCTCCATTTCTTAAGCGAAACTCAGTGGAAAAAAATATGAAGCTTTTTCTTCTCCTTTAAATATGTTGAATGATTCTGCAGAGGTGTCTTGCACTGTGCTAAACTGTAGTTAAATTTATTGAGCAGATCATGGCACGTACCTTTTCTTCTGTCTTTGTAATTTGTCAGTTAAAAGAAAATAATGTAAATAAAATTTTGCACAAACTACTCAGGCAGCCGTGTGAAGAATTCAGTTCTGAGCTTTTACAGATTATTGTTTGATTGAGAAGACTATCCAATCTGCAGTTAATGACACATTAAGGACTGGAGTCATGAACAAAGGAAAGCATGTTTTTGAAAGAGCTTCTTTGTAAAAACTAAAGCAGTATAATGTTTTCTTCGCCAGCCTTCTGTTTGATTTTGTAATGTGCAAACAGATCTGTGGAACAATTCTCCATCAGGCAGAATCCTTCATTGTTGCTCATTCTCTGTAGAAGCCTGAAGAATCTTGATTGCATATGTTGTCCACATAATATCAGATATTGTTGAATTACTTTACATTTTTCTTGCATTCGCTGTGTACAATTATTCAGCGTTGAGGCAGGCACTCTTCTGGCAGATAATGAATAAGGTTGTTCAGTGGGCAAGACATGACAGTCCAGTTAGTTACTGTATTTAGTCTCTGTATGGGTCTGATTCACATGACATATATCCTGTCATTTGGCAGCTTATCCTATGGCACTTTTTTGCATCAGTTGATCGTATTTGGTGGAGTTTAAGGTTGGGTTGATGACCTATGTTTCGGTAAAAAGCATAAAACTGAAAATGCTGGAACTACAAGGTAGAAGCAGAAAATACTGCAGAAACACAGCAGTGTTGCTCAGCATCTGGATAAGAATGGACAAGTTAGTACTTCAGGGCTGCTGTGCAGCCTTTCTTCAATTTCTCAGCGTTTCCAGCAATTACGGCCTGTGTTCCGCTTTTTTCAGTGATGCTTATCACATTTTACCACATTTTTTTCCCCTATAGTTTTATCACATTCTACAGGCTCTGCAAGAGTAATCCACCAAATCGCAAAAGTGCACTGGATTACTGGGGCCCTGGAGTGATTGAGCAGGGGTCATTGCCTGTGATTCTCTTAAATGATAAGTTACCACTGGAGAGAAGCTGAGGAGAAGGCCAGGTGAAGACAACGGGCAGGGGTGGAGAGGTACCTTAGAGGCAAAGACCGCTCGTAACATTTACTGGCAAACAGAAAATTGGAGGGGGAAAGGTGTGAAGCAGGGAACAAAATTAAAAATTAGAAAATAAAATGTAGATGAGTATGAATAAAATGTTAAAATAATCTGATAAATAATATTTAAGCAGTGACTGAGACAATATATCCAGGAGAAATATTCACTATTTGACAATCCTTGTGTATATTTAAGGTTGAGATAGATAGATTCTTGATCAGTCGGGGAATTGAGGGTTACAGAGAAAGGGCAGGAAAGCGGATATGAGGAGTGTCAGATGAGCCATGATCCTGTTGAATGGCAGAACAAGCTCGAAGGGCCAAATGGCCTACAACTGTTTCTATTTCTTATAGTCTAGGTTAACATATAGTGTAAAGTCTCAATAAAAGCAAAATACTGTGGATGCTGGCAATCTGAAACAAAACAAAATGCTGGAGGAACTCAACAGGTCTGGCAGCATCTGTGTAGGGAGAGACAGAGCTAACATTTTACCTTCTGAAAAAGAGTCATATTGGACTTGAAACATTAACTCTCTTTTTCTCTGCAGTTGCTGCCAGACCTGCTGAGTTTCTCCAGCTTTTTCAGTGTTTATTACATATTAAACGAGTTGAAGTAAGTAGTTGTGGGACATTTCCAACCGACAGCCTTGATGTAAAACTGACATGATGGTCAAGCAACCTGACATCAAAAGGAGCTGCTTTCTCTAAAGGTTGATCTGTCAGTCCAGTTTTACACAGGGATTGCAAGCTGGAGTCTATCCCATGTCC
Source organism: Rhincodon typus (assembly GCF_021869965.1). Lineage (NCBI taxonomy): Eukaryota > Metazoa > Chordata > Chondrichthyes > Orectolobiformes > Rhincodontidae > Rhincodon > Rhincodon typus. Next base: position 19,177,182 of record NC_063357.1, on the reverse strand, counting down.
AAATAGACTCCATATAAAGATATACTCTGAATGCAATCCAATCATCTGCCTGGCAGCTCATAAGGAAGTGAACATACCGAGGTAGTCCTGTGCCTGCTATCAGCTTGCAGAATGATAAAGGGTTTGTGATGCAGAGTGATGCCAACATAATGTGTTCCATAATAGCTGAGGTTACCATGAAGGACTGTCCTTCTCAAACTCTTGCCTCATCTGAGGCATGGGGCCCTCAGGTTAAACAACACCCAGTTACCTCTCTCCAATGAGAGAACAATCTTATGGTCCAGTAGGACTATCACGATTGTACGTGTTTTAACCATCTGTAATGTTTGCGGTTGCTCTATTTGAATCATGCAATGCGAACAGTAAATGTAAATGTCACATTCGAATTGCACTCCTTCCCCATCCTTGAATACCTTCTCATGCAGCAACGTGGCTAACCAACAATAATTGGGCGGAAAGATTTGTGATAATATGTGTTACCTGGAATTCAGTTGGTAGCACTTTCAAGTTAGAAAGTTGTGACCCTTTTCCAGGACTTGGGCACAAGATAAAGACTGGTGCTCAAGTCTAGTACTGAGGGAGTACTACATTGTTGGAGGTGTCCCTTTCAGATGATGTGTTAAACTGGGAGTCTATTTGCCTCTCAAGTGGACGTAAATGATCCCGTAGCACCAAAACAAAAGCAAAATAGTGCAGATGCTCAAGATCTGAAATGAAACAGAAAGTGCTGGAAAAATTCAGCAGGTCTCACAGAATCTATGGAGAGAGAATTAGAATTAACATTTCGCACCCAAAATGACTCTTCCTGGAACAAAAACATGAGCACATGAACAGATCCAATAGCATTATCAGAAACAAAAACAGAAATTGCTGGAAAAGCTCAGCATGTCTGGCAGTATATGTGGAAAGAAATCAGAGTTTCAAGTCAAGTGACCCATCCTCAGAACTGAGTTGCCAGACCTGCTGAGTTTTTCCAGCAATTTCTGTTTTTGTTTCTGATTTACAGCATCTAGATTTCTTTCAGTTCATATCGCGCTACTTTGTTCTCTCCATGTCTCTTGGCCAATATTTATCCCTCAATCAAGAGGTGGAAATGTGTGGTTTGATGTGTTGAAAAGAAATGGGGAAGCAAGTGGAACAAAAGAGAAACTCAGGAAAAGATTAGGGGGCAAATGAAATTAGAGATCAACAGTGTCATAGAACAAAAGGCAAAGGTGATAGTAATGGTTGTAGAGAACTGCCAAAGAATAAATCCAAAGTAAATGTTAATAAATGTCAGCTCTGACTGAAAGTAAAAATGTGAAAATAAGGTACAGACTCTGGGGGAAATAAAAATATCAAAATGGATGGCAGTGTTTATGGTATGAAGTTATTGAACACAATGCTATAGGGTCACAGAGTCATGCATCACAGAAGAGGCCCTTTTGTCGATTGAGTCTGCACCAACCTACTTTTCCTAATATCAATTTCCAGCACTTAGCCATAGTTTTGAATTGTATGACATTTATAATCTATGCCACAACTGATAAAGCGTCTAGTATGCCTTCTTAACTACCCTAATAACCTTTCCTGCAATCTTCAGGGATCTGTGGACAAGCACCCCAAGATCCCTTGTTCCTCTGAGTTTCCTTGTATCCTACCGGACATTGAGTACTCCCTAATTTTGTCACTTCTTCCAACGTGCATCACCTCACACTTTTCACGGTTAAATTCCATCTGCCCATCTAACCAAACCATCTATAAAAAGTGGAATTACACTAGCTGTCCTCCAGCCCTTTGGCCAGAAAGGAATAAAAATTTGTGTCAGAACACCTATTTTTCTTCCCTCACCTTGCACAGCAAACTGGGATACAACTCATTTGGACCTGGGGATTTGTTAACTTTTAAGCCCACAAAAAACCTCCAACAACTCCTCGCTCCCAGTGTCAATCTGGTCAAGAACCTCACAGTGTGTCTTCCTGAATTCTATACCCTCATCCTCCTTCTCCCAAGTGACGATAGATGTAAAGTACTCATTTAAGACCGTACCAATGTCCTCTAGTTTCATGCGCAGATTGTCTCCTCAGTCCCTAATGGGTCCTACTCTTTCCCTGGTTATCTTCTTCCCCTTAATATGTTTGCAGAATATCTCAGGATTCTCCCTAATTTTCCCACCAGTGTTTTGCTCACCATTTTGCTCACCTAATTGCTTTTTTAAATACGCTCCCTCGATCCTTCCTCAGCTTTTTCTATTGAGTTCAGAAAATTGGAAAATGGGCTATGCAGGAAATAAGGTGGTGCTCCTTCTGTTTGCATTGGGCTTCACTGAAACAGGCAGCATGCCTGGAACAAAAACATGAGCACATGAACAGATCCGATAGCATTATCAGAAACAAAAACAGAAATTGCTGGAAAAGCTCAGCATGTCTGGCAGTATAAGTGGAAAGAAATCAAAGTTTCAAGTCAAGTGACCCATCCTCAGAACTGAGTTGCCAGACCTGCTGAGTTTTTTCAGCAATTTCTGTTTTGTTTCTGATTTACAACATCCAGATTTCTTTCAGTTCGTATCGTGCTACTTTGTTCTCTCCATGTCTCTTGGCCAATATTTATCCCTCAATCAACACCAAGAAAAACAGATTATCTGGTCATTATCACATTTTTGTTTGTGGGACCTTACTGTGTACAATTTGGCTGTCACCTTTCCTATATTACAACACTGAATACATCCCTACTCAACTGCAAGGTATTTTGAAACATCCTCAGATCATAAAAGGCACAATATTTATTTTTTATAACAGTGAATTAGGGCAAACATGAAACAAATCTGAAGATCCAAAGTTGTTCATGGTGGTCTAGAGAAGTATGTATTTACATTTTGAGGTTTTATTTTCATTGTTAATGGAGTAATTTTGCTGTTGAGAATGTTGAAATGGATAGTGATAAGAATCTAAACCGCTGTGTAGGAGAGACTTTTGCTTAAAGAACATTCTGGAGCTAGTAGCAATCAAAGAGAAATAAATCACGTTTCATTGCAGCCCAGCTGAATGCCTCTTTTCCTGAAAACGGATTAGCTTCTCATCCTGAGCCACACCCTTTACCTCGGATCCAGTAGCCTGGGAAAGCTCCAAGTTTCCGAACCCAGGATGTGACTAATGGCCTTGGTGAGCACTGACCCAGGACGCTGCAGGGTAGAGCAGTGAAGCGCCTCCTCGCTGATCCCACCGCTGCTCTGGTTACCACAAAGGGAGAAACATCTTCCCAACTCCAGAGAAATGAACAGTGGAGCTTGCTCAAACGAGCACTCACAACAAGGTCTCTCAGTATTTGTTTTTGGCAACCTTCTAACTCACATTTGACAAAATTGTGTACTTTCAGTGTACGACATTTCCCTCATGTTCAGCAAATAAACACCTTGTGGCCTTGTCTAACACTAATCATACAATAGCTGGCTAGTTCAGCAATGAACTGTTTTAGTGTGATTTTTGCTTTTGTTCACAAATCTTCTCACCTGCTAATCCTTTTGTCTGTACTTTGGCAACGATCCTGCTGCTTATATTTGGGATAAACTTAAAGCTGTATTAACACTGCAAAATAAGGTAAATGTCAACTCAATGCAAATCAATCTAATCAATTTTATCTTGATACAATTGGATAGGGTGAATAGCCAAGATCTTTTCCCTGAGGTGAGGGAGTCCAAAAATAGAGGGCATAGGTTTAAGGTGAGAGGGGAAAGATTTAAAAGGGACCTAAGGGGCAACTTTTTCACGCAGAGGGTGGTGCATGTGTGAAATGAGCTGCCAGAGGAGGTGGTGGAGGCTGGTACGATGACAACATTTAAAAGGTATCTGGATGGGTATTTAACTAGGAAGGGATATGGGCCAAATGCTGGCAAATTGGACTAAACCAGTTTAGGATATCTGGTCGGCATGGACAAGTTGGACCGAAGGGTCTGTTTCTGTTCTGTACATCTCTATGAATCTACAACTCCATGGAACAATGTTCTTAGTAGACTGCTGACAATACTTCGAGGAAGCCATGCAGTGATCAAAAATTGACTGTCCTCACCACCTTCATAAAAATTCGGGAACAAAGTCAACATGACCCCGGCAGGAAAATGCAAATCACACTATTGTAAAATTGGAGCGAAATCTGTTCAAAAGAATATGAGGAATCACATCTTCACCCAGAGAGTGATACAAGTCTGAAATTATCTCCCCCACAGAGCAGGACTATGAGGAGAGGTTTGTTCAACCAGGCCTGCATTCACTAGAGTTTAAAAGGATGAGAAGGGATTCTGTCAAAAGAAATGTATAAAATTCTAACAGGGTGAGGCAGACTAGATGCAGGGAGGATATTTCCCTTTACTGGGGAGTCTAGAACCAGCACATACAGTACAGGATATTGGGTAGGCCATTTAGGACTGAGATGAAGCGACATTTCTTCACTCAAAGAGTGGTCAGTCTGTGGAACTCAATTTTTCAGCATCTTCTGGGCTCTGGGTGTTTCCTGAAAGATGCACCTTGTGAAGTTCCTGATGGCCTGACTATGAAGGAATTTCCCAGGAGTCAAAACTACCCAGCAGAGTCTGGAACCATCTGAAGAGGTCCCAAACTCTGAGTTAGAGTCGGACACGTTGGAGAATTCCAACTTAATTCAATGAATAGATAGCCAGGGAATGTTAGAAAAATCCAATTGCTGGTTAGGTATTAAGCTGGCTCCTTAAAAACTAACCCCAGACGTGGACACTCAATACCATCCACCTTCACCATCCAGACTCAATGTAACTTCATGCCACAACCAGCCATGCCTCCAGACATGACCAACGCACCAACCCACCCCATTCCTCTTCCAAATTCGACTAGACCTGGACCTAATACTGTACCCCCCCACCCCAGCTCCCCCACCATCCCTCCTGACACCGAACCCCAACACCATCCCCCACCATTTCTGCACCCAACCCAGTCTCCGCTCTCAGCTCAGTTACAACTCCAGATACAACCCAACCCAGCAAATCACCCATCTCAGTCCCCAAAACCATCTCTCACCCCCCCCCAATCAAATCATTCCAACAGCCCTCAACTCTCCCTCGACCTGACACCTCCACACCTAAGCTAAGCACTCAGCCAGTTATCTTTGACCCTAATCCCCACCCACCTGGCACCTGTATTCCCTTACCCACCTGGCACCCCACTCCCACCCGCTTCTTCCATTATTCTCTTCTCACCTACCTTACACACTTACACTCTAACAACATTTGTCAAAGTGCCTTCAGAACATTTACATCTTAGAATACGACATCTGCTCAAATAAAGGGAATGGTTTCAACACAGAATCCCTTTGATGCTGGCTGAATGGAGTAGACTGCAAGAGCTAACAAGGCTCCTGTCCCAGACGTTCACCCAGAGAAGTCCTCCAAAGACAAATGTGTATATTTTTGTCCAATCAAGATCGGAAATAAGGTTTTCAATCCTAATCAGAATATTTGTGCCAAGAGTGACTACAGTTAGCTGTGGAATGACTTGCAATGTCATGTGATTGTGAAAGGTGCTCTATAAATGCAAGTGTTTGTTACTTTTTTAACAACCACGTAACCACCATTGTATAAGATAAAAAAAACCTAATAAACCTGAAGGGGACCATGAAGCCTCAGCCTTTCTCTTGTCATCTATATCCATGCAATGTGCTATTAAAAGTGCCACACATCACTGGTGAAATTTCATTGAATATTTGGAAATGTTAAAGGACTACACAGTGTGATTTAGTATTTCATTTGCTGTAAGCGCTGGCAGTTTATTTGCTAAGCATTTGACAGCTGAACAATAGACCATTTCAAACAGATGTTTTGCAAACAGATTTAACAAATATTGAAACTTTCCTGACATTCTCAAGTGAATAATCAAGCCAAGGCATTAACAGCAAAAGACACATTTTCATCTTTTTTTTAAATCTGCACTGAAGCTTATACTTTTTATTGTGTGTCTGCAAACAAAATGAATCTTGGATAGGGAATCCTGCATTGTCAAGTAAAGAAAAGGGGTTTATTCCACACATAAATAAGTGTGCTTGATATGTATGTAAATTTGTACATAGTGATGGTTAATTTGAGCTGACGTGTGCTGTACATCCTGAGTCCTTATAGCACTAAATGAATTTTTCATTTTTTAATATACGTACGGGTCATTAGTTACAGTTTGCCATAGGTCTGATCTACTTTTATTTGGCCCAATATCTCTTTCTTGACATTCAGTGATTTCCGTCCTTAATTTCCTTCAAATTCACATTAAGCAGTACCTGACCATGATACATAAACTGTAACCTTAGTAACTCAGTGATCATGAGCAGTGTAGCTCCAGAGGTAGGCAGTCAGGCATAACCTGTTGGCACTTAATAATCCCTTCTCCCTCTGAACTTAAGTTCATTCTATATCAACTGTTCTGTTTAAGGAACCTACATAGTCTCTTCCAGTCATGTTGAGGCATTGTACATATTTGGGCAAACATTGGGCTGGTTTTGGTTGCCAATTGAGCTTGACTTTGGTTTATTGTTTAACAGGGGAGGAGCCTACTTTTTCTTTCCTAAGGCTGATAGTCCGATATTCTGATATTCTCGGTTATATATTGGCTTCTCATCATCCTTTCCAATGGCTGAACCCACACTTGACAAAGAAATGCCAGTGTGACATTGGCCGGAATGTTCCTGGGTGAATCGCTGTCCTGATGCTCAGGTTAACTTTGGATGGGGAACCTGAAAGTGGCGACAGCGGGACTTCAGAGATCTAATTAGGGAATGGTAGCCCATTTCGAGTCCAGGAGGTGCACAGCCCAGAGAGATGGCTGTCAGCCATATTTGTTAAGCGGCACTGCTCAGGAGCCAGAACCAAGTGCAGGAAGAAGGGACAGCCTGCCACTGCAGCAAATAAAACATTAACAGAGATATTAGTAATGGTACACCTTCTGCTTGGGAATGCATGAGCATTGAGAAAGAATCAAAAAAACCTCAAATGTTTCGTAGGCTGGTAGTCTTATTGTGAAGCTGCCTCCAATGCATTACCAGACTCCTAACACTGTGTGGCCCATGCAACACTGGCGACTTTGCCATCCTGATTAAAACTGCTCGTTAATTGAGGCCTAACTGTCTTCATTGTATGCCTGCCTCCTAATGTTGTGGTAGCTGATCACATTCATAACTCACCTTTGGGAAATTTGCCACAGGCAGGAATATAGGGCAGCTGTCCCAATGTGGTTTTCCCCCAGTTTCATGGCCTCTCCTACCTTCATATTCCCATTCAATGGGTCAGAAAACACCTGGTCATGTTTCTCCAGAGCTTCAACTAACTGAGAGTGTCAGAGAACTATTCAACCCGAGGAGTTAATCCAGCCTCACCTAAGATCTACATGCACAAGGAGCTGTCAGGGTAGTAGGAGTCTACTAAAATTAGTGCAGTATGTTCACGGGAGATGCCATGAAGCGTTTTGTTTAACAAAGGTCTGTATAAATCAGAAAATCCTATTGTCAAGAAGCCACTGAGGCTAGCTCAATTAAAAAATGCAAAAAATAAGTTAATAGATTTTATTAAGTAAAGGTATGGAACCAAGGTAGGTAAATAGACTTAAGATGCAGATTAGCCATGATCTAAATAAATGGTGAAACAGGCTTTAAGAACTAAATGACCTACACCTGTTCCTATGTTTCTTATAAGCACATCTTTTAAAAGGGGGTCACACAATGGCAACCACAGGTAGGAAATTTATCACATTTCTTTTTAACCCTCCTTCACCCACTGAAGCCATCTGCAACATTTCTACTTGTCCTGGCTCAGATTAGTTCACTCAAGCTAGGCATTAGATTTGGGATCTTTCCTGTCTTGTAGCATATTGCCTTCTGAGCCATCGAGAAAGTTAACTTGCTTTAATTAACAACAATTACGATAATGTGTTCAAGGAGCTAAGAGATTTGAGAACTCTGGGAGGTAAAATTCCCCTCTTTTTCTTTGAAATTAAAGCCAGGCCTTGCGATCTCCCATTTTCTGTCACCATCAGAGACTAATTCTACCCGCCCCTAATTATTTGTACAATTACTTGGTACTGCAAGGAGACTGACAGAGAGGTCAAGTAGCTGTCAGCTTATTACAAGATGGCATGTTTTTGTAAAAACCGAAAGAACTGCGGATGCTGTAAATCAAGAACAAAAACAGAAGTTGCTGGAAAAGTTCAGCAGGTCTGGCAGCACGGGAAGGGTCACTGGACCCAAAATGTTAACTCTGATTTTTTCTTTGCAGATGCTGCCAGACCTGCTGAGCTTTTCCAGCAGCTTCTGTTTTTGTGGCATGTTTTTGTAAACCAGCGAGTAAAGTACCTGTCAGTTAATGCATCTCCATGACAATCAAGCAGAGATGTTGAGAGAAAATGCACCAAAGCCACAATCCCCACCCCACAACAGAGAGCTGTATTCAATCAGAGAAACTCTGCAAGGCTTCTTCTTGGAAGTAACAGATGAATGAACTGATCCTACACATTGATGCTAGGTTGCATCGTATCATGATGGGTCAGTGTAGTAGATCCTGTCTATGATCTCATGATCATTGTGGCTATGTCGGCATCTGATGATTATATCAGGTTTTGCCTGATAAATAAATTATTTCAGCGACGGCCCTGTGAGAAGATGCTGGGAGGTGAGGGCTAGGCAATTCTCCACAACCAGATGACAGAGGAACTATTTGATGGCATTAGGTGCTGCTCTGGGACCTTTTATCCATTTGGCTGCAAACTGGAAGCGGTTACAGACCACCTTGAATCCTGCAGATAATGGAGATTCCAAAGGAAAAGTTGCAAAAAAAACCCAAATAATAAACATTGTGGTAGAAACCTAAAACGACCGAAAAAAGGGAGAAAGTATATTGGAAATGTTAATCTTGTTTACTTCTGGTGGAAGCCTTCTGCCCTCCTCATCCACAAAACCAAGATTATTGCTGTTCTGAAGCAGGTTGTAAAAATCTTCGTAACCATAACAACCTCCCCTGCAGCTGCCCCCACCCCAACTTCACTCCCACTACACAGCCCTATTTTATGTACTTCAGGGATTATTAATGCCTCTGTTAATGGATTACTCATGCAGTAGCCAGAACCACCGAACCAATCTATGTTAGGTCAACCCAAAATAAATGTCCCTGTGGCTGTCTCTGAACAAACTAGCTTATTGAGGCTGACACACTGGAACAGTTAGACAGCAGAGGTGTCCTTGATTGTAACAAAATGTAGGCGTGTGAAGGAGGGTGGAAATGTAACCTCTTAATAGATGTAGATACACTTCTGCCTTTATCCAATCCTCACACGTCACCAGGATCTGCTGCTATCATCTATCTACACAACACAGAGTACACACTCTCAATACACTTGAAACACATTCAGAGCAATGTAACATTTCAGAAACAAACATTTTTTTTGTCTCTCCAAAGACACTGCAAATGTGAGAGTACTCCAGTGTCCATTGGGCTTCAATCAACCCTTACCTTCAACATGTAAAATCCACCAGTTTTACGAACAATATTTAAGTCAAGGTTTCACCTCCACAATCAAGTTTTGCAAAACCTCAATGAATCCTAGCAAAGTGATATCAAAGACTGGGGCCAAACTCCCTTTGAGGGTGAACAATTGAACCAAAACATACGTTTTACAGAAATATTAACATAGTTGCAGAACAAAAAAGTATAAACTTCAAATGTTTGAATGCTTGAACAGCATCTTATTGATAGATAACATTTGTTAGAAGCAATAAAACTCCACATGTAGTGGGCCTATATGTTGTGAAAATATCAGATTATGTTAACCATTCACATGGTTAAACTGCTTGAGGATTATCAGGGAAACATAGAACTGAAAGGGTTAGTGTGAGTAATGTGCATCATTCCATTAATTGACAATTTTGACCTATTTTCACTTCAAGCCCATGATATGTTCAAAGCAATATGTGCTTCCTCTGAGTATGACACACAGACTTATTCAAATGTATCCTTTTGTGTTTTATACCAGTCGTTAGAGAAAACCATCAGTTGTGAAGGTGTTAAAGTTGCTGTGTACTTGTGACTTATTGCTGTATTGTACCAGGAGCTATGTGTTTGACCTGATGTGGCCTCACTTACATAATAACAATGTACAGTACCCAAAGGGCCAAAGCTATTCCTAACTGCAATACAACAGAACTACTCGGTCATTCTTCTGGCCATCTGTTTCTCCGTGAATGGCATTCAACGGCTTGAGGTCTCACCTGTAAACACTGATATGTAAAACATACAGACAATCATTGTGCCTACGTATGACACAAGTAAGGAGGCACCAGATTCATGCACTGCTGCTTGTATGTTAATTTTTGGTACTTCAGGCCTGAGCTGCTGCAGAGTTTTATATTATAGTGAGCACTGAGCTGACAATCTGCAATGATTTGAATCTGCATCCAAATAACTTCATTTTATTTACTGTTATTCCAATCTGAACATCATTGGGAAGAGAAAATCATCTTTGGGGCAGTACTGCAAAACGGGCGAGAGTGCACTGTCAGCCTGTTTTACACAACCCAATTTCTTATTCCATATGATAGGGAAGAGAAAATCAGTATGGGGTTTTGCATGAGCTCCAGAGGCACATTTCACCCCCATTTTCTTTCCTGCTCCCATTACATTTGTACAAAAGTCAAAACATACTTGTGTGGCCGCTCAACCCTCTGCTTAAAACCAATTCCTAATTACGGTTGTGTTAGATTAATAAGATTCAGGCTCTCTGGGTTGTTCATTTTACAGAGTCTGCTGTAACCCACTGACCCATGAAGCATGGAAAGTAAACATCAGTTACAGCATCTGCATGAAGTGATTTGTATGGGTCTGATCTTATAATGAAAACAAATCTAATGAATGTATGAAAGAGCAGGGCTTCATTTGCAATTAATGATTTACTGCTTTCATTCCTTTTCCTGTTTCTCAGTGATCCTCCTGTTTTTAATCTCAAACCTTTTCCTGATCCCCGAGATTATGGACTTTCTCCCCTTTCAACAGTTACCCGACAACTTCATCAGTCGCAGCATAGAGAATAAGCACAAGGAGGTAATGCCGAAGTTGTACAGAGCGTTGGTTAGACCACAACAGGAATACAGCTCTGGTCACCTCACTACAGGACGGATGTGAGGGGGTACAGAGGAATTTGCCTGCGATGGAGAAATTGATTTGTAAGGAGAGTCTAGATAAGCTTGGATTATTTTCTTTAGAGTAGAGAAGACTGGGGGAAATGATTGAGGTGTTTAAGATTATGAGAGGTATGGACAGGGTGAATTGAGAACAGCTGTTCCCTTAGTTGCAAGGTCAATCATGTGAGGCACAGTTTTGGGTAAGGGGCAAGAGATTCAGAGGGGATTTGAGAAAAAAAACTTTTTCACTCACCAGGTGGTGGGAATCTGGAATGGATTCCCAGGGTAGGTAGTGGAGGTTGGAAACCTTACAACCTTTAAAAAATATTTGGATGAGTACTTCAAATATCATAAGATTTATGGATATGGGACAAGAGCAGGAAATTGGGATGTTGGTGCAGACTCAATGGGCCAAAGGGCCTTTTCTGCACTGTATGCATCTATGAATCTGTAAAAACTTGTCCCCATGTTCCTGTCTCTATCACACCATATAACTGGTAGTTGGAAAGTGTATGAATAGCTTGTGATGAGTCTTAACCTCTGTGCACTGCCATCATTTCACCTCTCTTTTGCCTAATTAGATGAAAACAGAGAGCACCTATGAACTCTCAAAGCTCTTTCACCACTGGACTTTGCTGTGTTATGATGAGTTGTGGTGTATTGTCATTTATTGAGCTGTGTTGCATTGTGTATTGTGTTGTCTTGAGGAGCTTTTCTTTAATTCGTCCATTGGAAGTGAGCAGCACCAAGGGCAGCATTACTGCACATTCCTAATTTGTCTTGAGAAGGTGGTGGTGAATTGCCAGTGATAGTAAAGGAATGGCAATAGAGTTCCATATCAAGATGGAATAGTTTAGCATTACACCACAAGATCACCTGTTTGCTTTAAAAAAAATCCCTCAATTCTTGGCATTCTTTTGGTGAGTCATAACCTATAAAAAATACATTTGTTTTTACTTGTACCTGACCCGGTAAATATCTCTGCAGACTTCAAAGAAATTCACCAAAAATAAGCATTTGCAGCATTAAGTCAATCATGTTAATAGTTATGGATTGTGAGAATTGAGAGTTGCATGTTGTGAACAGCTGTGAAGTGGGCAAGGGATGACAGGAAGTGAAGTTAACATGTGAGCTTTTCTTCTGCGGCCAATTAAACAAATTGCAGCAAAATGCATTTTATTAGTATTTGCCTGTAGCTATCTCACACTGCAATAAATTTCCTTCAGGCTTGCTCTAAAACAAATAGTCACATTAACTTGTGAATGGCTAGCGAATGCACGATGGGATAGCCTCTGGGCTGTTGTATATACAACAGCCTGGTTCCAGAAAATCTGTCTCGTGTCTCATTTGCTGCCTCCATCTTGTGAAAGGCTGGATGTGTTCACTTACAAACATTCATGGCACTAACTGCAGATTCAATTGATTGGTAGCTGTCTATCTCTGTATCTGTCCATCAGTGTGCCTCCAAATCTATTGTGTATAGAGAATAGATGCAAACCAGACCCACTTTTGCTGTTGATAATTATATACTCACTGACCAAATTCAACAAAGTAATACTAAATATAATTCTGTAATGAAGATGTAATAAATTTAATGCTTTCCAACAAATTAAGATTCTCTACAAGGATGTTTCTGGGTAACTGAAGAAAGGCTTACATTAATATAGCACCTTTCAAGACTCCAGCGCATCCCAAAGCAATTTACAGATGCTTTTGAAGTGTAGTTACCAATGTAATGTGTAGAGGAGGGCAGCCAATTTTCGAATCCAGTGACATTACCATGACGCTATCACTTCCCAGATTGATAACTGACTGATAGGTGGCAAGAGACACTCGTACCACACAAGAGCCAGGCAATGATCAACTCACACAAGAAATTGTCTCCCTTTGATATTCATTGATAAATCCCCTGCTGTCAGCATCTATGGGGTTACCATTCATCAGAAAAAAAACCTCCTCCTAAGCTTGGCCCCACTTTTTGTCTCCCCACCTGACCACCAGAACCCAAACCCACATCCCGCTCAGTTCCCCCCAAACCCCATTTAGGCTTTCTAATCTCTGCCTGACCAAATATCCCAGATTTTCCTATCAATCTGGCATCCATGATCATCCTTCTAGAGGCTCCTTGTAGAACCAGGACCAGTGACTACTGTGTGCTTTGGCTGCTGGGGGAGACTTAGCTGCCAGTGAATCTGATTGGCTGGTTGCCCTCAAGGCTGTCCATCCTTTCCCTGAGGAGCAGGAGCAGATGTCCCACTGGCCGTTCACTGGGACTGCCCCTCACCTGTTGATATCACTGCAGGGAAGCTGGTATTTGGCTCAAGACTGACACTGCTACCAGGACATCAAGTAATACAGACCCTTTCCGTATAAACTTTACCCCCATGTTTTAGGAGGGGAAATGAGAAATGAAAAGGGTCTTTGATTACAATTGTCTATTGTTTTATGCAAGGATAAGAAACACAGGACTGAATGTATTTTGACTTCACTCAATTGTATAATCAGTCATGGAACCGAACATAGTCCTAGCAATTACTATGAAACTTGGTCCTTATAATACATTATATCTTCTCCACTGTTTCATGCTGTGAGAATATTCAAATATCACCTGTATGAATCATTTAGTATAGATGCTCAGACCAGCCCAACTATATTTCCATATAGTTGCTTCAATGCCTCAGTTGTAAAGGCATTCTATCTGGTAGCTGAGTTGTATGAACCTGAAGGTGCCAGGTCTGATCTCTGACTAACTGGCTTACCTGCCTGCATTGCAATTGGTGCTAGTGTTTTTTTGCGCCACAGAGAGAAAAGATCTACTAAAGTCACCACTCCTAATCGCTGGCTCAACACTTGATGGTGAATTGGCCTGCTCCCTATTTCTCACATTTTCAATTACAATCCATTAAACCTTCTGGGAAGTGTCCCAACTTGAGTCAGCAGGAAGAATGGGGACAAAATCGCGGTAATTCAAATGTCATTTTCCATCTTGCTTTTCCCATTGCCTGGGAGAACAGTGGATAAGGCTTAACATATCAACATGGCTTCCAGAGCTGATAACCTCTCGATCCTGACACTGATCTGCTTCAGTGTTTGTGGTTTTCCTGATCTGAAGTAGAGCCAATAGTGTGTAAGATCATAAGAAATTGGAGCAGAATTAGGCCATTTGGTCCATTGAGTCAGCTCTGCCATTCACTCATGTCTGATATGTTTCTCAACCCAATTGTCCTGCATTCTCCCCATAACCTCTGCTCCCCTCACTAATCAAGAATCTATCTATCTCTGTCACACTCAACGACTTGGCCTCCACACCCTTCAGTTTCAATGAGTTCCACATGCATTTGAACAGACCCTTCTGCAGTCTCAGCAATGTATCTCTGCTTTTGCATTCTAGCCCTCTCAAAATGAATGCCAACATTGTATTTGCCTTCCTAACTGCCAACTGAGCCTGCATGTAAATCTTAAGAGAATCCTGGTGTAGGATTCCTATGTTCTTTTGTGTTTCAGATTTCCAAAGCTTTTCTCCATTCAGAAAATAGTCTAGACCATTATTCTTCCAACCAAAGGGCATAACCTCACACTTTCTAACATTGTATTTGATCTGCCACTTCTTTGCCCACTGTCCTAGTTTGTCTAAATCCTTCTGCAGCTTCCCGACTTCTTCAACACTACCTGTCTTTCCACCTGTCTTCGCATCATCTGCAAATCTAACAACAATGCCCTCAGTTCCTTCGTCCAGATCATTAATGCATAATATGAATAATTGTGGTCCCCACGCTGACCTGTGCTGATCTCCATTAGTCAATGGCCACCATCTTGAAAAAGACTCCTTTATCCCCACTGTCTGTCTTCTGCCAGACAGTCAATCCTCTATCCATGACTTCTTCTCTTGTTTAGTAGCACCCTACGTACTATCTTGTCAAAAGCCTTCTGGAAATCCAAATAGATTACATCCACTGGCTCTCCTTTGTCTAACTTGCTCATTGCCTCCTCAAACAATTCTAACAGATTTGTTAGACATGACTTCCCCTTGATGAAGCCATGCTGACTTAGCCCTATTTAACCTGCATTTTCAAGTACTCTCATCCTCAACAAAGGCCTGCAAAATCTTACCAACAATCGAGGTCAGATTAACCGGCCTATAATTCCCCATCTTCTGCCGCCCTTACTTCTTAAACAGTCCTCTGGAAGGCAATGGCCTAGTGGGCTATTATCACTGGACAATTAACACAGAGACAAAAACAGAAGTCTCTGCAATAGCTCAGCAGGCCTGGCAGCATCTGTGAAGAAAAGTCAGAGTTAACGTTTCGGGTCCGATGACCCTTCTTCAGAACTTGATTTGTCTTCACAGATACTGCCAGACCTGCTGAGCTGTTCCAGCAACTTTTGTTTTTGTTCCTGATTTACAGCATCCGCAGTTAACACAGAGACCCAGGTAATGTTCTGGAGACCTGGGTTCAAATCCTGCTATGACAGATGGAAGAATTTGAATTCAATAAAAGTCTGGAGTTAAGAGTACAAAAGGTAGCCATAAATTCATTGCTAATTGTCCGGAAAAACCCATCTAGTTCACTAACGCTCTTGAGGGAAGGCAACTGCTGTCCTCACCTAGTGGGTCCTACATGTGACTCCAGATCCACAGCAATGTGGTTGACTCTAAACACCCTCTGGGCAAATAGGGAAATAGCCAGCAACATCCACATCCTGTGAATGAATAGCAAAATAATGAAAATAAACCCTCTGAGTCCAGTGATTCCTGAATGATCACCACCAATACCACTACAGTCTCCTCAGCAGTCTCTTTCAGAACCCTGGGTGTAATCCATCCCAACCATGATTTCTCCACCTTCAGAACTTTCAGCTTCCCCAGCATCTTAGTGATGGCCGCTACACTCACTTCTGCCCATGACTGTCTTGAAGTTCTGGTATGCAACTTGTATTTTCCATTGTGAAGGCCTGCAATATACACAAATGTGAGAGACCTGATTCTTGCAATGAAGTGTGTATGCAGTGGGAACAAGTACTATAAGGCTTGCACCCATCTCTGAGAGACCCTGTGCCAACCAATGAAACAACACTTGACAGCATAGGTGAGTCTGCAGTCTGTTCATATGTGTTGCCAACTGAAAATCAAACATTTGGAAATGAACAGCTAGAAATAGAAAAATTTGGCCAAAAAAGTTGTGTTAGGACGCATCCACCGTTTAACATTACCGACCACACTTAATGGTTGTCAATGATAAACGATTCTACAAATTCTACAATTTTTGACTTCACCAAGACTATGGCTCACTGCTTAGTGCCTGATGGCACAATGTGTTATAAAAGGGTTCAGTCAGACTGGCTCATGTGACAAAAATTAACAGTTAATTAAAAGATACTTTGCAGCGCTGCCAAATTGAATAAAACCATGACAGCTGTGGACATTAGAGAGAGAGCACTCAAACAGCAGAGCACTGAGTGGGTGGCAGTTTCTTGGCCTGATTGTATCTTAAAGCAAACGCTGCCTGACACAGCACCAAGAAAAGAAGCACGAGTTTTTGCACAGCGTAGGCAAATCAGTCAAAGGCAATATTATTATCTGTCAGCCATACCAGCAAATAACCCACACTCTCAAGTCAGTCTAACCTTTCAGTAATGCATCAAATCTATGCTTGAGAAATCACTTTGCATTAACCTTTGTTGTTCCATTATAGATAGACAGTAAAGCATCTGAAGTTTTTTGTACTATACTGAAACCCATCAAAGGCCTTGAACCTCCTACTTTGAGCTTCACCCTCCCATAATTAAAGCATTTTTTTAATGCTGAATCTCCAACTTTAGCGGACTTTTTCTTTGTTTTTAAAAGTGTCCCTAACCATTTTATACAAATAATTGAAATAAACAAACAAGAATTTGGAATTTGTTTAAATTGGTTTCGTAAAAATGCAGTTGGGTACTGACATGATGTGACAAGATAAAACTGATGATCTGCAACTATTGTGTTGTGATATTTATATTTGCTCCCATTACATAAATATGAGATTGTGGGTCATATAGTATGGAATTTTCAATGATTATCTTCCAATATACTCTACAATCATAGGCACTTCCGTGTCTGGGCTCAATGTTAGCAAATTGAAGGTACTGCCATACATTTCCCACAGCATGTCATGTTGCAAGAGGACAAAGCACAGTAGATGAATACTGGGAGCTTTATACCATTAGGTCATATGAGATGAGATTGCGAGCATGTGCCTTAAAGGTATATCGGACATCTGATATGAAACATAATACAGATGATGCCTCTCTTTGTAACAACAACTTTGTGAGGTAAGTCATTCCTTCCACTGCTTTTGCATCCAACACATTATGCTCTGGACTGTTTCTCTAATGCACTGGGTTGTTCCTTTACTGAAGAACCCTTGACTAACAATAAGATAAATAGGATTATTTATTAAATAGAAAAATTATTTCCATTGGTCAGCCATAACTAACAGGTGTTAAATTAAAATCATCTCCAAAAAATAACCCAGGGGTAAACTCAGGATTTCTTTTAACACTGTATTTGAATAAGCTCATTTGAAGTAATGTAGAAAAAGGGAATTGGAACTAAGTGGAAAGTTCTGCTCTCCATTTGTACAAGAAAATTCTATTATACATTTAGACAGTTAACTTTCCTGATCTTAAGGAAAACAACTTTTAAGTTCAATACACCTGAACATATTTTTGCTAAAAATAAAATCAGAAAGTCCTAGAGAAACTCAATAGATTTGAAAGCATTTGTGGAGAGAGAAATATTTTAAGTCCAGTATGACTCTTCTTCAGAATAGCCAAACAAATGTCTCGGTTCTGAAGAAGAATCATAACAGATGCAAAACATCAGCTCTGTTACATTAACTTGCTCTCAGATGCTGCCAGATCTGCTGAATTTAAGCAGTACTTTCTGCTTTTTATTTAAGATCCCAACATCAGCAGTATTTTAGTTATATAATTTTTCCAGATATTTTCCCTTCTCTCCCCTATGTGCTTTTCCCAGAATGACAGATATTATTTGATCTATTCACAGTTCTCCACCAGGTAACAAATGCAGCCACTCAGTAGTGCTCAAAAAGACGCACGGTCTGATTTCCATCCCTTTGGGGAACTCTCCACTGTCTTGTAATAGTGTCATGGATGAAACCAGTTAACAGGAATAACAAATGCATGAGATACAACCACCCCGAAATGTCAGCTCCAAGTCACACATTATTCTGCCTTGGAACCATAACGCCATTCCTCCACTGTTGTTGGATCAAAATCCTGCACCTAGAGTCATAGAGCCATAGAGTTGTACAGTATGGAAACAAACCCTTCAGTCCCACTCATCCATGCTGACCAGATATCCTAAATTAATCTAGTCCCATTTGCCAGCATTTAGCCCATACCCCTCTAAACCCTTCCTATTCATATGCCCATTTAGATATCTTTTAAATGTTGTCACTGTACCCGCCTCCCCCACTTCCTCTGGCAGCTCATTCCATGAGTCTCTGAATGAAAAAGTTGCCCATTAGGTGCCTTCTAAATCTTTCACCTATCACTTTAAACCTTCTAGTTTCAGACTTCCCTACCCTGGGGAAAAAGACCTCTCTTCTGAACAGGGCTGCGGCTGTACTTACATCGCATGCACTGGGACAGTTCAAGAAGGTGCCTCACTGCCACCTTTTCAGGCTTAGTTAGGGGTGCACAATAAATACTAGGCTCACTGGCAATGCCTGGGTCCTATGAACAAATAAAATGTACTGTATGAAAGATAGGAGTGTGATGTGTGTGAAACCACACATTAATGCATAATGCTGAAGCCTTTATACCTTGCATCATTTACCATGTATGTATAACCACCTACATCTCATAGTTCCAGATCGCAAATATTAACCTTCACATGAGACATGTAACGTAATGGAAGTAGGATCCCTCCACACAACCCACCCCCATTCTTATTCATATGTCAGTTCTTCACTTTTACCTGAGCAACCAGATGACTCTAATGAGTTTACAATATCTGTACCAGAAAGATGTCACTGGGGGCTGATACAGAAATAAACATGACTGTTTGTTGTTAATTTCTAATCAGAAAGGTAATATAAGCTACTGTGAGATTCTCCAAAGCTGCTCTGCAGGGAGAATAAGAATGAACTATTCTAATACATAAGGAGCAAGAGTAGTATATATTGAACAACAAAATATCAGCAATCCTCATACAAACATTTATTAATTTCAATCAGATCCCATAGAAGCTGCATTCCTATTATCAGCAAGTTTGTCTCAAGAAATCCAATATTTTGAATTCACCTGCTTAGTGCAGTATACACAATAAATAACACAAGTGAAGAAAGAGGACACTCACCAAAGTATATACTTCTGCCATGCTGAGTTAACTCAAAGTCATTGTAATTATAGCGTTCGTCCTTAAGGTTTTCCCTGCATGATTGATGGTCTTTAACCAAAAAGCTGAAAAACTGAATCTGTTTATTACGACCTTCTATTACTGAAGAAGCTTCAGGCCCAAACTACATCCAATAACCTGTTCCAAAAACTCTGTTCACATTTTGACATCTATGATAAATTCCATCACAGCAGCTGAGACGATCTGTAATATTATAATATAATCTGATGCCATTCTAAATAAAATGACAAGCAACTTTTAAAACAAGTAATTTCCTCTTATTTCCCAAAGTTAGTGGATCCTTTAAAATAACTTTAGTTTCTGGAACCAGATTTGCATCTTCACTAAAAGCTAATCAGTTCTTCCTTGAGCCAAATTTCACTGAAATGTATCTATTAATTTTGAAATATTTCTATGTTCAGATGAAAGGGCTGGATTGATTTTCCTCTTTTCTCACTCATTTGCCAGTATGTATTCAACTATGTGCAGTTTGTCAGAATTAAACTAAACAGGCATTCTTATATTAAGCATGTTAAGGAATTAGTTGTATTGCTAAAGCCTATCAGTTAAAAACATCAAAATGTTAAAAATGTACAAATATGTCCTATTTCCCATTAATGCATCCAGGCACACATGCCCCAAGCATACAAAAATGAATTGCAACTTTACAGAGTATTAGATATTAAACATGACTAAATATGATGCAGATAAAAAGGTAAAGCCAATAAAGCTTCCCTAATTGAGTCTGGACTCTGGTCCTTCACTGAAGCATTTTCTTTACGCTTGTGACTAATAAAACCCTTTTCTCCTGGAATCACGATTGTTAAACATCTCACAACTTTTTAGTGCAATCTCTATTTGTCAAAGAGGTAGAGACAATTTTTTTCAACAAGCGGGATGCAGAATTCAATGACATGCTATTTTGAGAGAGAGATATGTGTTTTCTGACCAGATCGCAATTCCAGCAGACACACAAAAGGTTGTGTCAGAGCGCACTTTGAAAAATTCAAAGAAATCAGGCAGAGTCAACATGGTTTTGTAAAAGGGAAATTATGTTTAACCAATTTATTGGAATTCTCTGAAGAAGTAACATATACTGTGGATAAAAGAGAACTGGCCAATGTACTGTTCTTAGATTTCCAGAAGGCACTTAATAAGGTGCCATATCAAAGGTCAATGAAGAAAGCAAAGACTCATGTTGTGACATAACACAAAATAACATATAGATAGAGCATTGGCTAGATAACAGGGAACAGAGAGTTGGAATAAATGGGTCTTTCTCTGGTTGTTAAGATGAAATGAATAGTGTGCCACAGGATCAGTGCTGGGGCCTCAACCTTTTCCAGTTTATGGTATGCTTGCTAAATTTAATGATGAAGAGGACATAGAAGGCCACAAAGGGAGATTGATAGGTTAAGTGAGTGGGCAAAGATCTGAATAATAACATGGGAAAATATGAAACTGTTGATTTTGGTAAGGAAAATAATAAAGAAGCATATTATCGAAATGGTTAGAGGTTGCAGAGCTTTGTGATACAAAGGGATCTCTGTGTCTGAATATATCAGTCAGTAGAGATTTGTATGTAGGTACAACAAGCAATTAGATAGTTAATAGAATGTTATTATTTATTGTGAGGAGAACTGATTACAAAGTAGGGAGGTTTACTGTGCACAGTATTGATGTCCTTATTTAAGAAATGTTGTAAATGTTTTGGAGGCAGTTCTGATAAAGTTTCTTGACTAACACCTGAAGTTGGCAGATTGCCTTACGAGAAAAAGATAGAAAAAGTTGCCCAGGCTAGTCATATATCTGCTAGAGTTAAAAAATGTAAGAGTTGACTTGATTGAAACATATATCATCCTGAAGGGTCTTGACAGGTGGACGTGGAGAGAATGTTTCCTCATGTGGGATTATCTACAATAAGGGGTCATCATTAAAATAACTGATCACCCATTTAAGACAGAGATGAGTCAAAATTATTTCTCTAAGAATGCTGAGTGTCTTTGCAACACTTGTCCTCAAATGGCAATGAAAGTAGAAATTTGAATATTTTTTAAATGTGGATAGATTCTATATGAGCAAGAGTGTGAAAGGTTGTCACTGAAATGTGGTTTTGAGGGTGTGATCAGAGTTCTCATGATCTTATCAAATGGCAGACCAAGCCCTGGGGAGTCCAAATAGCCTACTCCAGCTACTGACCCATATGTCCTTATGGTCTCTGTCAATGTCAATTGTTATTCCAAAGAATATAATTTCTCACATAGCTTTCCTTCCATTTTTCACACCCTTGCTGACTAATTTTACTAACATTACAGGCATTAACTCCTGAATGATCTTGATGATAAGTAGATACCGTTCACATATCCAGGAGCTCCATTGTCTCTGTTGGAGATTCAGTAGACTTCACATTTCCAGGGAATAGAACATGGCTTCACAGGTGCAATTTAGTAACTACTTCAGGTCAGTGCCCTTTCATCAGCAGAAGTGTCTTCCTTTAAGAAAAACCATAAATATATATCCAACTTACAAATTTACATGTTATCCATGCTGTATGTCTCTATGACTATTATTCTGCATACCACACCTACATAAGAGTATATTGTCTATGATAAACAAACTAACAGACTAACAAACAAGGGTGAAAACATTACCTCCAAGCACCACACTAGCAGAGGTAATAACATTTGTATTTTCCACAATAACCATTTTGCATAGTTTTGCACAATATGATAATTCTGAAGTTCAAATCACATCAGTTTCTGATTATCTAAAATATTCAATCAAAAGTGGAAGAAGATTCCTATCTTTGTAGCTCAGCCAGTGATGATGAAGCAAAAAACACGTCTATCCAATTTATGCTAATCTGGAGTGCGGTGAAGGAGGAGGCTATAATCCCAAGGTTGTTGCCACAATGTCAAGGCAGTTGCGTTGTCAATTATCGACTGCCATTATAATTCTCGTCTTATATGGAACTGAAATATAGTGAATAACTGTGGATTATTTTTACATGCCATTTCATTGAGCCTCATTGTATCATATTATTTAAAGCTTTAATACAACTCATTGTCCTTTTGGCAATAACTCCAGGCTTTCCTGGGAAGCCATCAGTTCAATGGATGAGTACACAAAACCCATTCATCATAAGGTTTGTCTGAGCTCTAGCCGGTGTTTTCTGATCATTTTACAGCACATTGACAAGTGTTTTTCCCTCAGCAGCTGGAGGCACGTCAACACCTTAATGGTTGCAGTAAAAGGACTATTAAAAAAAAAGCAGAAAGAAGGTAATTAAAAGCCTCTATATCGCACACCTGGGGTCCTGGCCAAGTGGTCAGTTCTCATTTCATGTGCACTTTGCTCTGATTCATAGTTTTAACATTACTCTAGTGAACCATAGCAGATGGTGGTCACTGCAAAAATAAATAAATAAAGGAGAGGCATTGATCTGAAGAAACGTTGATGTACTAGATGCAGTCAAAGATGAGGTCCTTGTATGCATGCCATGTCCTGTTCTTGGAAAGTAGACATATAACAGACTGTTTTTTTGTAAAGATAAACAGAGATAACAACTACATTCAGGGTATTTTTTTGCAGTATTCGCCTTTTGAATGATGGAGGTGTCATTAGTAGGGGGCCTACAATGCCTTCTGGAGAAACAACAAACAGTGGTATAGAAACAAGGAGCTGAATTTTCCGCTTCACTGTTGAAGCAGAGTAGATCATTGCTAATCATAGAACTTGCCTGATATACATTGCCTGATCAATACGCTTCATAATGGCCAAGTGATCAACACCACCATGTTTTTGGCAAGTAGTAAAAGTGAGGTAACTTTCTCAGACAAATATTTCCTAGTCAGTATGGCATTAAAGCTATAACATTTTGAACCTGCCATGCCAAGAGAGGATTTCATCCACAGGGAGCATATTTCTGAAACTCAGCTCCCGGGAGATATGTTTTCTGAGCAGTCATCTAAATGGTCAGAAAAATCACAATTTCCAAGATGTTCTTCTCGTAGCCAAAACTCTTAGCCAGCAATGTCAAATCAGAAGAACACTGCCTAATATTGGTGATTCTTTTAGTTGCTGTTTTTTGAAGAATTACAACAGCTTAAGGAAGAATCAGTAGGAAGTAAACTATACTTAGCTCTAGCACCTCTAGGATAGAGAGGTGAAATATCAGCATTTCATCATCATTAATCAGGACCTTCCATAGGAAATGGATATACATGGTTATTGGACTTGAGACTGGATAAAACTCTGCCATGATTGCACCTATTGTGCAATATCTACTGACACTACTGAAGAATCCTACAGCACGGGTGGAGACCACTCAGCCTATCACATTTGTGCTGGCTCTTTGAATGAACAAAGCAGTTAGGGCCCACTCCACTGTACTCCTAACATAGCCTTGTAAATTTCACCTGATTTTTCACTGTCTAAACTCAGACAAGAAGCTGAAAGCATCAGGTGCCAGTGCAAGTTTAGTTGCACAGTTTAGCAACTAGTATCACACAAACCAGCAACTTCATAACAGCAAGAGAAAATATTTGAGTTCTCACAGATGAACTAATAGTTCTTTAGCGTTCAAGATTCAGGATGTGGGGATTGATTGAGTGATCTTTCAGAGCAAGTAAGAACAAGTAAGCAACACGCAATGATTGCTGCTGAGAAAGCCTCAGCTGACAGTCACGGATCATCCATTTGTTTGTTAAAATGGATGGTAAATTGGAGGCTCCCAGACCACAGTTTCAAGACCACTGTTCCCAAAGAGCACCATTTTGTACTCGGAGAATTTATCGGGGAATTGAGCGTTCTATTGAGAGTAGAAGCGAAAGACTGGTGATATGAGTTTGTTACCTGCAGAATCTGGGTTTAAATCCAGATCCAGTAATGGAGCAGTGTCTCCCTTGTCTCTAAGGGTGCAAAGTGAAATGTAAACATTTTCAAATGAGTTTCTTCAGGACAAAGATCTAGGATAAAGAAAGTGCCCCTGATATGGCATGAAACTGGCAGAGATGCCATAGGGAATGGAAGAATTTCACGCTGGTGCATCAGAAGTTGGGACAGAATAAAAGAAGCTTTGCTATACAGCTAATCATCTGGTAGCTCAAACAGAAGCACTTCGAAGCCAAAACAGAAAGTAACAACACCCCTCACCTTTATGAATAACACCAAACACAAAAATAGGAAACAAAAATAGGAGAAATGCATCTTTACTGCTTCTGGACTTTGATCCTGTAGTTCAAATAGAGGTTAGAAGGAAAGGACCAACTAGGGACAAAGAAATACTAACTTTTTCTCTCTCCACAGACACTGCCAGCCCTGCTGAGTTTCTCCAGCATTTCCTGTTTTGGTTTCAGATTTCCAACATCCACAGTACTTTGATTTTGGTTTCTGTCACTGTGTAAGTGACTTATAAGATTCCATATCACAATGGCTTATACAGAAGACAACTCTTAAGTACCTTTTCCTTGGAAGTGGGATGCAACAGTCCTAAAGACATTGAAAATATTTCCTTTAAATGAACTAAATGCTCTTGAAGTTGGAAAGGTCATATTCTGACATATTCAACATAAATCTAGGACTGTACAAATTATATCTCCCTTATGATTAAGAAGAAAGTCAGTGTGATTTGTAGTTAATGTTGAATTTTAATGAAGACAAACACAAAGTTTAATGTTTATTTATGATGAGATTTACGCCAATAATAATGGGAAGTTAGATGAACCAAGAATTCAAAAGAGGCTTGAAACCTCTCAAGCCCAGCTTTGAGGCAAAGCAAACCTTTTCTTCACTTTTAAGCACTTAAGCTTTCTTTCTGTCTGCTTGTGGAGGTTAACATCCAATAATGGCTGATTAGTAACATCACAGAACTATTTATCATCTTATCACTAGGCAGTCCTGAAGTTGATAGGGTCAACATGTTTGGTGTGTAATAATGTTATCATGTTGATGGAAGTACACAGGGGAGCAGCAAGGGTGAGTAGCTGGCTAATTTCCCAAACAGAATTAGCACCTTTCCATCGCTTTCTAGTTAAAATAGAAATATTTTGACAGCTTGAAACATGTCTTCATTGCCAAATGACTTCCAATAATAGAATTTGTTATATTTTACAAATTTGTTATATTTTACAAAGAGTTTCACTTTCAAATTTGCACCCCATCCCCTTCGAATATTGTCATACAAAATGCTAAATAAATGGTGTACAATACTACAGGCAGAACAGTAACACACTAATGTGTGAATTCTTCTGCTGGGCTTGTTAGAAGAGAACAAGCTTCAAGAACAATGTTTTTTAAAAAAAGCTTAAGACCCCCTTTCAAGGGTTGCTTTTTATTTTCTGATGCAGTGTGGATTTTTAATGGATTTCCATAATATTAGCGGAAAAAAAGCTTGCAGCCTTTCAAGCTGTGCAATCAGTTGTAAATTATGTTGCTGTCACGGTAACTAGAGACCTGAGCAGGCCCATTTTAAACATGGCATAAAGCAGGACTGTGGACTGTTGAAGAATAGAAACAAGATACATCAATGAAAGACTCATAGTACATATTAAATTGTTTTGAGGAAGTGTTTATTATTTCATCTCATGCTGCATAAAATCCCTGATGAAAAATACAGGCAGACAACAAGTTCGAAAGTCTCTTATCATTTCAAATCTGTTTCTGATTATGAAGTATGTCAAAATATTGAACTGGGATTTGCAATGTTTTTGATGGTGAATTGTCAGATTTGGCAATCAGTGAAATCATTTGATCAGACAAGACTGTCACCTTTTTCATCTTAGATTGTTGTTTAAAACAACATAAAAATTAAAAGTTCAAAGAGACGCAAATAAATACAGAGATAACAAGGTGTAGAGCTGGATGAACACAGCAGGCCAAGCAGCATCAGAGGAGCAGGAAAGCTGA
>NC_063357.1:19117625-19150324 GCF_021869965.1 Rhincodon typus | reverse complement strand
TATCTCGCAAATAAATACAGATGGTTGAGAGATCATTAAAGACCATATTGTTTATCAAGTTGTTTGGACAATGAAATGAGAAAGCTGAAGTTTATTAGATGCTTAATATGAACCCCTAAAATTTAATTATTTCCACTTACTGCCAGCTAGGCTGACAACCTAAGGCAGTGCTGAGGGAGTGCTGCACTGTTAAATGAGATGTTAAACTCTGGTGGCATGAACGTCCTCATGACACTGTATCTCAAAGGAGAGCAAGTGAGGTCTCCTCAGTGTCCTGAACAATATTTCTTCCTCAATCAACTTCAGTGAAACAGATTATCAAGTCATTATTACATCTCTCTGTATGGGATATTGTTGTGCACAAACTGGCTGTGTGCTTCCTACATTACAACAAACAACTATGTTCCCAAAAAGTACTTAATTGACTATAAAGAGTCTTGGCACATCCTGATGCTGGGGAAAATGTTATAATAAAGCAAGTTCCTTCTTTCCTTTAACATTGCATTGTAAACGATAAAATCTTCAGGTTAAATGTTTGTGTGAGTCATAAGTAAAAAGTGCAGCTTGTCAGTACAATACTAATCAGGCTGGTAGATCAAAATTGTTCCTGCACTTTTTAGGCATTTCTAGCAGAAACTGCACTGGAATTGTACCACAATTCTGACATAATCCAATTTCTGGTCTTAAGATTGGAAGTTTATAGACTCAATCTTACATTTTCTTTGGCTAAGTACAAGTTACTTTGCCATGAGGTCCAGCAAGATTTCTTGCCCTATCTTACCAACCTCACCTCATTAATTACCATACGATGCTCAAATAGCATCTCTCATGTCCACTTTCCTTTCCCATCATACCGTGCACCTTTCCCACAACAACTCATCACACTGGAGATAACCACCAAAAGACTGGCATCCCTTGTACCTGTGCCATCTTTAAAATGCCTCTGCGCACCTGGACAAGCACTGGCATTTTAAAGTTGAACTGTTCAGCAAAGGACAGTATTGGAACATGGTGGAAAAAGGGAAGATGGCACTGTGATTCTCCAACAGGCACCTTGAGATCCCAGTGAACAGGTTAGTTCAGAGGACAGGTGTCCTCTTTCCAAGAATTTGAAGAGTAGGCTGTGCTACCAGAACTCGCCAGCCTGGTCTCAGGTCACCACACAGGTCAATGTCATCTCCAGGATGCACAGGAATGGCCTGCAGTACAACAAGAAGATCTACACCTCTCCACCAGAGTAAGCAGCACGCTCTTCTCTCTGTTATCTCCCACACTGCTAATGTGCCCATTTCCCAACAAGGCTAATGCCTGCCACGCTCACTGTTGCTTCTGTCACTTGCCCTCAGCCCTCCAACCTCCCACACTACTAACTCTATATGGTTTTCCACACTCATCCTCAGTCCTCTCACCTCACCACCTCTCCTACACATGCACCATCACAAACAGACATTCGACTCACTACACACTTACTCATTCCTCCCCATTCTGTCAATACAAGGGAAGACAGCCCATATCATGGTAGAGACAGTCTGCACGGGTAGTGGGGGGGTGCCTGATATCTGGGTCGTCAACCCTATGAGGAGAGAAACCTGGCCCTCGCAGAAGACCAAGACCACTCCTCCAGCATTTCAAAGCATCAATGTCCTGCCAAAAGAATAAGTCGCTTTCTTCATTTCACTTGTCCTCTCCCATTAACTACGCTATCAGTGACTATCAGCGAACACCACTTCTAACCATTGGCAGTGAAGCCTTCTCTCTCTTGTGGCTTACAGGTTCCGCTAACCTCCCCATGACCTCTGCAGAGAAACACCTGGCTCCCCCAAAAGGTCCTCCTAATCCTGTGAGGGCGAGAGTCCCAAAGCCTCAAAGGCAGCACTGGGAAGGCTGGTTCCACAATACCTCCGCCAACTTAGATACAGACCCCTTGTAGAGTGGGCTGAGGGGAGTAAACACTAGACAAAGCGCTCTCCGAGGAAGCACAAGCTGGTGAGCACCACACAGCAACACTTCCATAGCTGGCTGAGGTGAAAAGTCCGAGGCCACTGCCACTTCAAGCGCTGCCAGAGACCAGGCCCCTGCTCAGCCCCTGGCAGGAGAGGACCTTGTGGTGTCAGTAATCAGGGACTTTGTCCACTTGCACAGGGAAGAGTTGCGGGCAAGGATGTGGGAGGCAAAGACCTCCATTGCCTTTAATCTACAGCAGTGCAGCGGTTCGTGTGACCATCTGCCAGCCTCCGTGGTCAGGTTGGCAGCTGCCCTGGAAAACTGGGCCCGGTGTGTCAGGGGCTGCTGGAAAGGCACCCACACCACACATTCCATCACCTCACCCACTGGATTTCAGGACTGAAGGCATGGTGACAGAGGGACAGGGAACCTGCTGCAGATTCCAGAACCCACTTCCTCACCAGTACACAGGGCAGTGCTAGGAGGTACCCACCTGGAGGTGGAACCATACACAGGCCCCTCTGTACTTTCCACTCAGGAGACTCAAGAGGTGGCTGGGCCCTTCACCTCCACTTTGCCTGCCCCCTCTGGCTCTTGGAGCTTGAAGCCGAGAGGGCACCACTTGCCTCTAGCAAGGTGACCCTCGTCTTGTATGACCTATCTAGACACAAGTGCCCACAGGCTCATCCCAGCAAACCTCCAGGGTCAATGGGATCAATAGCTGCGAAAGTACCCTCCAGCCCAGCTGCAGAACCAACGAGTACACTAAGACGTCATAGGTGGGAGAAAAAAAGGAAAATGTATTGAGGGCATTTTGGCAGCACAAGTAGAAAAGATTTATACATCACCTGAACTCCTGGTATAAGCTGGGACTATGGTGTGATCATTCACCGACCACTACTTCTCATTCCTTGAAGCTAGGGTGCTCTCCTCAACATGGATGACATTCCCTCCCACATTACAACCTTCCCATGCATGCCTTATGGTATCCTGTCCTCCTTTCCAATTTCTGCTGCCCCCTTCTTAATTTTACCACACTCATCCCCAGAGCCTTGCCAAGGCCCCAGTAACTTACCAAGGCTCAGTCCCATGGCAACAGCCACACTTGCCATCCTTGGTCTTTAGTTTGATCATAGGCAAATGTAGATTTTGTTCAGAGCAAGCAGTGAGCTATATCTGACAGGGACAGGTTCTGTTGTTCTAATTGAGTTTTCCCAGTGCCGAGCTTGTCTGGGGAGAACGGCAAGGTGGGAGTTTGAATATTAATGAGGTGAGTTCTTCTATCAATGACCAGAAACTCAACTGGACTCACCATATAAGCACAGTGGCTACAAGCGCAGCCAGGAATGCTGCAGTGAGGAACTCACCTCCTGAATTCCCAAATCATCTACAAGGCACAAGTTAGGAGTGTAATAAAATACTCCCCACTTGCCTGGATGAGTGCAGCCCCAACAACACTCAAGAAGCTTGACACCATCCAGGACAAAGCAACCGGCTTGATTGGCACCACAGCCACAAGCATTCACTTCCTCCACCACTGACTCTCAGTAGCAGCAGTGTGTACTATCTACAAGACACACTGCAGAAATTTACCAAAGATCCTTCGACAGCACCTTCCAAACCCACGACCACTTCATTCTAGAAGGGCAAGGGCAACAAATACATGGAAACACCACCACCTTCAAGCTTTCCCCCAAGCCATTGACCATCCTGACTTGGAAATATATTGCTGTGTCGCTCTGTCAAAATACTGGACTTCCCTCCCGAACAGCATGGTGGGTCAACCCACAACAGATGGACTGCAGCGGTTCAAGAAGACAGCTCACCAACACCTTCTCAAGGGTAACTAGGGAGGGGCAATAAATGCTGGCCAGCCAGCAACACCCACATCCCTCAAATAAATTTTTTAAAATCCTGCCATAGCTCACGTTGCTCAGACCTCTATATGTTACAATAACACCTGTAAAATGAAGAATGTTCTCAATGGAGGAGCTGTTGCTCTTAAAATAAATTCCACATGTACCACTCAAAAAGGAGCAGTGGGAAGATTGAGGAAATTCATTGGTGGTCATTAAACTGATCATTGGTATGAACAACCAAATATCTGCCTTGGAGTCAGGTTTCCTCTTTGGAAGCGATCAATAAACTGGGCCCAAATCACACTTGACATTGTGCTGCTTTTCCCAATAAGAAATTTAGATCAAGATTCCACTAAAGGTATTTGCGTAATCATTAATGTAAAACCTTCAATGAGTCTGTACAATCAGGTATTATAAAAGTATTTGTTGATGTGTTTAAGAGTGAATCAGTCTTTTGGATACAGCTAAGGATGGGTTTAGAACAGAAAATAAGTATTTTTAGTCCTTATGCCCACGCCATCACCTATCAGGAACCTGATTTTAAAAACTTGAAAGTGACTTTGAAAATATATACTATTTACTCCTTTTATTCGTTTGCAGTATTCAGTATCTTAGTAATAATTTGTATTTGAAAACACTTCTAAAATGCACCTATTAGTTTCTCTGTGCCCGTTAAAACAAGCACAATTTGAGGAGACTCCCTGGTCATAAGTGCATAGGCATTAGGGACATTTGACCCCTCAATCCTACATCCTCAAATCTACTCTGCCATTTGATAAGATTGTGGTTGATCTGATTGAGGCCTCAACTCTTGCCTACACCCATTATCCATTGATTCCCTTGTTAGTCAGGAACCTATCTACATCTCTTTTAACAATATTCAATGACCTTAATCTCCCTTACTTTCTGTGAAACCAAATTCCACAGACTCACAATCTTCGAAGAGAAATAAAACTCCTCATCTCCATCTTATGTAGGAGATCCTTTATTTTTAAACAGTGTCCTCTAATTCTCGCCTCTCCCAAAAGGGGAAACATCCTCTCAGTCTCCAACTTGTTAAGTCTCCTGTGTATTTCATACGTTTCTTCTAAATTCTCATTCTTCTAAATTCCAATGGACACCTGTCCAACCTTTCCTTACCCCCTCAGCCCAGAAACCGGATATCTGAACTTACTCTGCACTGTTTACATTCCAATTTTGCCCTTGCTTAAATGATTGCAAACAGGGGCAATTGATAGTAACGTGCCAAGATTATTGTTTTATTCTGGCCAATTTTGTTGGTGAGACCTATTTCTCGCATAACACTTCTTAATCCAATGTTCAAGGAATCATTTCCAAAGGAAGTACGAGGCCTTTGATTCTAATTCTGATAGATCATCAGAATGTCAATTATGGAATTCATTGATATCCTGAATTCTGATTAAATTCCAATATATTTTGGAACAGGAGAAGCATCACAGGTATTTGGCTTTACAGAAATTTCACGAGCAGTTATTCGTCTCCTCCTGGTGAATTTACAACTGTAATAACTCAGGAAGCCCAATTGGAAAGAAACGGGCAGCACGGTGGCTCAGTGGTCAGCACTGCTGCCTCACAGCACCAGGGACCCGGGTTCAATTCCACCCTTCGGTGACTGTCAGTGTGGAGCTTGCACATTCTCCCTGCCTCTGTGTGGGTTTCCTCAGGGTGCTCTGGTTTCCTCCCACAGTCCAAAGATGTGCAGGCTAGGTGGATTGGCCATGCTAAACTACCCATAGTGTTCAGGGATGTGTAGATTAGGTGGGTTATAGGGGGATGGGTCTGGGTGGGATGCTCTGAGGGTCTGTGTGGACCTGTTGGGCCGAACAGCCTGTTTCCACACTGCAGGGATTCTATGATCATTTGTTGTTGAACACCAAAGTGTAGCCACCACTCAGGGCATACATAGGCTAGTCCTAGCCCAGGACAGGCGGTTCTACAGACCTATCCCTGGGTTTGCTTTATTAATATCCAGAAGTGCTCTTACGCACAACTAAACATTTTGTTTTTCCCTCTACCAAATCACCAGATGATTTTTTTTCACTATTAACTACCTCCAGTAAAACACCATGCAGCCAATTGAATATCTACATGCAAGGCACATTACAGGCAATGCAAACTATCAAAAGTGAGGATTGGTCTGCTTCATTGTTTATTTTTATATCCGCAAGTGTTATCACGTGCAACCAAACTACTTTCCCACCACCAAATCACCGTGACCTTTTTTTTTGTTTTTAACTGATAACCATCACCCCTGCAGCCAATTAGAAATTGATATAAAAAGCCCATTGTGGGCAACACAAGCCATCAAAAGTGATGGGAAGAGAGTAGGGAGCTCGGGAAGGGATTAATTAGTTTGCTTGTTTTTGCTTTTCACAAATGAGGGACTTTCCCACCATCAAAATCACATTTTTTCTCTTTTGTAAACTAATAATGATCACCAGTAATCACCCTCGTAACCTTTTAAATACTTACAAGCAAAGCCCATTACGGGTGATGCGAACCATCAAAAGTAATGGAGAGTAAGGGTGAGAGGGAAGGGGCTAAATCAAAATGGAGTTGGAGAGGGAAATAAAGCACTGTATCCGTGCAGTACCCACCTGTCTCTAAAAGCATTGATGGAGACTGCGTGGTCCCAAGGACACCCAGTCACAAACAACGGGTCTTTTTTCTATACATTTTGTGGGATGTGGGTGTCGCTGTCTGGCCAGCATTTCTTGCCCATCCCTAGTTGTCCTTGAGAAGGTGGTGGTGAGCTCCCTTCTTCAACCGCTGCAGTCTACCTGCAGTGGGTTGACCCACAATGTCATTAGGGAGGGAATTCCAGCATTTTGACCCAGCGACAGTGAAGGAACGGCGATATATTTCCAAGTCAGGATGGTGAGTGGTTTGGAGGGGAACTTGGAGGTGGTGGTGTTCCCATATATCTGCTACCCTTGTCCTTCTAGATGGAAATGGTCGTGGGTTTGGAAAGTGCTGTCTGAGGATCTTTGGTGAAATCTTGGGTCTGCTTCATAAAGGGCTCATGTGATGAGTTCTTGCCATGCAGGCCATTGCCTGTTACCAAGGGAACTCAGACTCATTGAGCTCCTTGAGGAGATTAATTCATAATTCCCCATGGGCCTTAAAGAGTTTATCACAATAATCAATTCTACTGAATCAATCGGAAAGAAGTTAGATTCCTGGCCAGAATGTTCTTTTACTTTGATCATATTTCCTTCTGTTCTTATGATCATAGTGTGCAGACCCTCTGGATGAATTCGATTTCAACCACCAGACAGGAAACTATATGATCAAATTTATTTCAGTAAAAATTAAAATGATTGGTAGAATGCAAAATCAGCATCTGATCCAAGCCTGACATTTTCTAATCAGATGGAATTAAGTTGACATTATACACTGTGACAGATTTTAGTAGTAATGCAAAAGGTACTTTTTAAAGAAAGGCTTGACCCGAAACGTCAACTTTCCTGCTCCTCTGATGCTGCCTGGCCTGCTGTGTTCCTCCAGCTCCACACTGTGTTATCTCAGACTCCAGCATCGGCAGTTCTTACAATCTCTGCACAAAAAAAGTGCTTTTTTATTACACTGCTGTAATGATTACTATAAAGACAGTACCTTTTCATTTTTCTGTCATTTCTTTGCAAATTGAAATGATAAAAGGACTATTTTAAAAACTAAGATCTGTTGCTGCAATTTTTAAAAACAAGTTACCTGACATCCATTATAAATGCTGTTTCTGCTGCTGCTTGTTCAAGCAGTGGGGGAAGGCCTGCAGATGAGCTGGAGTCAGAGGGAGACTTGGCTAGCAACAAGTAGTTGATTTGTCTATGGAGTAGTGACCGAATGTTGATGACAGAGATCCTATGCCTGCCAACAACAGTGTGATTGGCTCCTGGGTAGTTAAACAGCTTGTGGATGTGAATGTTTGGATTAGAAACCATCTGACCTCCAGAAAGGAAGATGCTGTCCTCTCCTCTGCAGTAAAAAGTATCGCAAGCTTAATGAAAGCCAGTTCATTTCCCTTCATAGTTGCTGTAAGCTCTGACTTTTAACCAATTAGTCAAAGACTTTATTAGTGTGAATCAGAGTGCTTGCAAGCAAATGAAAGTGACTGGAAAAGGAAGATCGAGGAGCAGCTGAACCAGACAAGCCAAAGGAATCCTGTGGACAGTGATCATTGAACCACCTTCCAAGTCTTCCCCTCTATCCATAACACCCATTTATGTGCATCTGTGTCTATCTGTGTGGTGGGTACAGGGAGCTTCATAAGTGGTTAGAGTTTTAACTAGTAGAGCTACATGTTGTTGATCATCATTGTTAACCCGTTGCATGCTTTCTGTCACTTAGATCCATAGAGATTTACAGCACAGAAACAGATCCTTTGGTCCAACTCGTCCATGCCAGCTAGATATCCTAAATTAATCTAGTCCCATTTGCCAGCATTTGGCCCATATCGCTTTAAACCCCTCCTATTCATATTCCCATCCAGAGGCCTTTTAAATGTTGCAATCGTAGCAGCCTCCACCACTTCCTCTGGCAGCTCATTTCATACACACACCACCCTCTGCATGAAAAAGTTGTCCTTTAGGTCCCTTTTAAATCTTTACCCGCTTACTTTAAACCTAAGCCTTCTTGCTATGTTCTCCCCCACCCTGGGGAAAAGACCTTGACTATTCACCCTAACCATGACCCTCATGATTTTATGAACTTCTATAAGGTCATTCCTCAGCCTGCAATGCTCCGGGGAAAATAGCCCCAACCTATTCAGCCTCTCCCTGTAGTTCAAACCCTCCAACCCTGGCAACATCCTTGTAAATCTTTTCTGCATCTTTTCAAGTTTAACAACATCTTTTCTGTAGCAGGGAGACCAGAACTGAACACAGCATTCCAAAAGTGGCCTAACCAATATCCTGTACTTGTGTCTACAAGGCAGGTAAACCAGGAACTTTTGTGTACTTTATGAAATTTTTAACTTTTGTGATGACTCTGAGAGTAGAGGGGCTTAATACTCAGCAGGCTACCCCAGTGCGGTGTAACATTATGCTTTCAAAACATTAATTGGTTGTAAAGCGCTTTGGAAATTCCCATGGTCATAACTGGTGCTATGTAAATGCCAGGCATTC
Organism: Rhincodon typus; assembly: GCF_021869965.1. Lineage (NCBI taxonomy): Eukaryota > Metazoa > Chordata > Chondrichthyes > Orectolobiformes > Rhincodontidae > Rhincodon > Rhincodon typus. The sequence goes on along the minus strand of NC_063357.1, from coordinate 19,141,377 downwards.
TTCTTTATTTCCTCATGCATCTCTCCATTTCTGAGTCCATGAGAAACAATGTGTGATCTACCAAAGTCATCAGCAGGCCAAGTGATTAGATGCAATGCTACATCCTACAACAAATCTAATAATTTTCTACAATTGGTGTAAACCCAAATTGGTACAAAGTACCAAGCTCTAACGTTCACAATCCTGGAGGCAATAAAATTATAGTTTCTGAGCAAATCTGAATAATAACAAATCACTTTCACTAATTAATGTCTTGTAGAATTACAATAATACATAAATGCCAATATCCATAATGATTCTGACATGGCAGTAATATCATCATTGCCCATTAGTGCTTGACCACAGCCTGTTCCCCATTTATTTAATCAAAAAGTGAGCTACTTTTAGAATGGCACCTTCCAATATTTTCAGCACTTTCTATTTACTGCTTAAAGTGAAGAGCCTATTCAGCAGAAGCTAAGTTAAGTCATTCTGGAGCCGTCAAGAGCTCGATTTGAAATTTAAGGAAATCCACTTATATGCAAGCAAATTCCTGATGATTTTCTAATGCATTCTCATCTGTGTTATATTGTCACGCTCACGTTCCATCCTAAACATTAGAGCAATGCAGCAGATTTACTCCCACCAGACTGTACCAGGTTAATGAACAATGATGTCTAAGGATAGATTGTGGATCAAGTCACTGAGAGAGGGCTTATTCTTGCGGTCTGGTTAATATTCCCAAGCCAGATCTCAGTGAATGATATTGGTTAGCTACTAACGTATGTTGTTAGCTGTTAGCAAGCCAAAAATGAAGATAAGCCAATTGTTGTTTACCTCTTCAAGGGGACTGCCGCCCCAGTCTAAATTGGTGATCACCACCGCCACAACCACTCCCACTGAATCAATTATTACCCCTGACTTCTCCATGGTAGGCCTCACTATAAGTCAATATCTGCACTGAACCCCAGTTCTCAGTGAACACAAGAATTGCTCTGCCAATGTGAGCATTTCAAGTAAGATCGCAACAGAGCTCAGGAACATCCACAGACACGCTCCCAAACCAGAGCTGGAGTGTACCTTCCAAGGCAGCCAAGTAACAGGACCTCTTATTCTCAATTGGATTCTCCTCAGCCCTGGAAGTGGGGAGAAGACCCAGACATTCTGGGATCTGACCTATCTTTTGGCCTTACTTGGCCCTATCCACGGAATTGTTTCATTATTCTGCTCAAGATATTATGCAAACAACCCCTGATTTTGGATGATAACTAGCAACTACATTCACAGACTGAAGCAATGCAATCTAGGCTGACCTTTCAGATCCGTACTGGGATAGCACTGAGCTGTCAGAGGTAGCAGTGTTCTTCCACGTCTCTCAGGTGGATGTAAAATAGCCACAGCACGGGTTGAAAAATGGTGGGAGGATTTCTGATAGAGTGTTCTGGTGAACATTTATCCCCTAGCCTAAAGCAGATGATCAGTCTATTTATATCATTGCTGTTTGTGGGAGCTTGCTGTTTGCAAATTTACTGCTGTTTTTCCTACATTGCAATACAATGTTGCAATGATTGTTCTGTCTTTGCTTGCTTGTAAGCTCAGACAGGACAGTATAAACATTTCTGTTGTTCACAATACAGGTCTGCTTCTCACAACTAACTGCTATGACAGAGTAGCACTGTATCATTAATTTCTGACCTATTCAAATGAGTAAGAAAGAATGTCCTTTAGCTACATGACAATATCAGCAGCAAAGCCCAATCACTTTGCAAGGCTATTTCAATAAATGGCCACCCCAAATTCAACAATGTCAAAGCAAGGTAATCTGGCATGCCTATCCAACAGGGGTTAGAACGTGCACAACAATTTGTTTTGAAGGATATGCCACAACCTCAATGGAAGTTACTATTTTGTACTGGCATATAAATTCAGTCACTGTTTGGATATTCAAAGCAGAGAGGTCTGCCAATATCATACTTCATTCCAGTTACTATTGATCAAGAACCGGCTGATAAGCTGGGTTGGATTTATCCTGCTTCTCCTATACAGGACATACCTTGAAAATTTTCCACATTGTCAGGCAGATGCTGGTTCTGTAGCTATACAGAAACAGCTAAACTATGGGTATGGCAAGTTCTGAAGCATGTCTTCGGTATTATCACTGGAATGTTGATACGGCCCATAGCTTTTACAATATTCAATGCCTTCAGTCATTTGTTGATATCACAGGGAGTGAATCAAATTGGCTGAAGGCTAGCTTCTGAGATGCTGAGTACCCCTGGAGGAAGATGAGTTGGATCATCGACTCAGCAATTCTGGATAAAGATTCTTGCAAACGCTTCAGCCTTATCCTTTGCATTGATGTGCTGGGCTCCCCATCACTGAGGATGGGGATATTCATGGAGTCTCCTGCTCCAGTGTGTTGTTTAATTATCTACCCCCATTCACAACTGGACATGGTAGGATTGTAGAGCTTAGACTGATCTGTTGGTTATAAGACCTGTCTATCACTTGTTGCTCAAGTTGATTGGCATGCAAGTAGTCCTGTTTTGTAGCTTCACCAGATTGAAACCTCATTTTTAGGTACGCTTGGTGCTGCTCCTGGCATGCCGTCCTGTTTTTTCAGTGAACCAGCATTGATCCCCTGCTTTGATGGTAAGGATAAGTTGGGAGAAATGCAGAGCCTTAACATTTCAGATTGTGTTTGAGTATAATTCTGCTGCTGCTGATGGTCCACAGTGCTTTGTGGATGCTTAGTCTAGAATTGCTAGGTCTATTTAAATCTTTCCCATTTGACACAATTTTAGTACCACACAATATGATGAATGATGTCCTCAATGTTGAAACAGATTTCGTCTCCACAAGGACTGTGTACTACCAATATTGTCATGGACAGATGCATCTGCGGCAGGCAGATTGGTGAGGATGAGGTCTAGAACATTATTCCCTCTAGTTGGTTCCCTCACCATCTGCAAGTGACCCAGTCTAGCAGATTTGTCCTTGAGGTCTCGGCCAATTCGATCAGAAGTGATGTAATGAACCACTCTTGATTGTGGATGTTGAAGTCTCCCACTCAGAGTACAATCTGATCCCTTGCCACCCTCAGTGCTTCCTCCAAGTACTCCAAGTACATGATCACTGATTGAACAGACAAGGGAGGAGCAGTATGTGGTAATCAGCAGGAGGTATCCTTGCCCATGTTTGACCTGATGCCATGACATTTCATGGAATCCAAAATCAATGTCAAGGAATCCCAGGGCAACTCCCTCTCAACTATCTGCTACTGTGCTGCCACCAGTTTTACCAATGGGACCAGACATACTTAGGAACGGTGATGGTAGTGTTGGGGACATTGTCTGTAAGGAATGATTCAGTGAGTATGACTATGTCAGGCTGTTTCTTGACTAGTTTGTGTGATAGCTCTCCCAATTTTGGTACTAGTCACAGGTTTACACTGACTTAAACTGAGAAATATATATAACAGACAACTGGTCCGTTATCATCCAACACACACTGTCTTACCAAAAGTCAAAAAAATCTTTCCTCCAAGTGTTTTGCTCACTATCTAAGTCTTCAAGATGAATCATAGAATCCCTATAGTGAGGAAGTAGGCCATTACGCTCATCACGTCCACACCAAACATTTGGAGAGCATCGCACCCAAACACCCCATGTTTCCCATGGCTAATCCACCTAGCCTACACATTCCTGGACACTATGTGCAATTTAGCACAGCCAATCCACCCAACCTGCACATCTGTGGGCAGCCACAGGGACAATGTGCAAACTCCACACAGACAGTCACCCAAGGGTGGGATCAAACCCAGTTCCCTGGTGCTATGAGGCAGCAGTGCTAACCACCGAGCCACCATGCCACCCTTGATGTTCTTGGCGGTGGAACGATGTTATGATCCTGTATTCAAGCTGGGCTCAAAGAAGGCCTGGTTTAGAAGAAGAATGACAATATTACAGCCCTGGTTTTTCCACCTACTGGGAGCTCCTATGGGAAAAATTCTTTCCATATCTACTTATAAAATAACTTCAGAAATCTGTGGCTTTCACCAAAAGCTCATAGCCTAGATAAATTTAATGTCAAATAGATAATTAGAACTTACTTTTCCCAGAGCAGCTTGTAAATTCAGCCTATCTGTAACTTATAACACATATCACAGCAGAATGAAAAAGTATTTGCAAATTCAGTCATTCAGTCACATTTGTTTGCATATTCTCACTCTAGCCTAAAGTGCAACTCTTGTGCATTGCTACTGTTTAATGTTTTGTTATTATTTTTTAAAATGGTTCCGCTTCAAGGGTGTGGTTTCAGGGAAAATAAATGGCAACATCAAACAATAATTAAAGACAGATGATGCATTTTTTCATGAAGAAAGAAAGGTTGCATTTCTATAGTGCCTCTCAAAATATCCAAAACCACTTCACAGCCAATTAATTTTAAAGCATAGACACTGTTGTAATGTAGGAAATAAAGGAGCCAATTGATGCCCAGCTCTATCTCACAATCAGAAAAGTGATAATGACCAGATAATCTGTATTTTAATGTTATTTGAGGAATAAATGTTGGTCAGCACACTGGGGATAACTTCCCTGCTCTTCTTCAAGTACCAAAGGATGTTTTTACATCCATCTGAGACAGCAGGCAAAACCTTGGTTTAACATCTCATCCAAAAGACAAACCAGCTACAGGACATAGATTTTTAAATCAGTCATAATCCCTATGGGTTAACTGCCCTTCATTAGCAATGCTTTACAAGAACATGGTAGTGAGGTGCACAGCCTATTAATTGCACTGACAGTGATAAAAGCAAAGTCAGGAAATGCCATTTGTCTTCAATGTAGCGTCGTGCATCATTACAAGATAAATGAAAACTCATTTTGGGCTTTCATTCACAGTAATTTTTCAGATCCTAGGCGTGTGGGAATGATGTCACTTTTAGTGAAAGTCCTAGCACCTGGGTGCAAAGGTCAGAGAGAGTGCAAATAGTTCATGAAAGTTGGCCCCTTCCCAAGGGTGGCATAAAAGCAGGAAGGGGCCCGTTGCTTATCATCATTAATTCCCCATTGAATGTCTCTGTCCAGGGCTGATAGATTACATGCATCATTGGGCTAGGCTTTGTCCAACTGCCTCTGGCCACCAGTCCTCAGGGATACCCACAAGTGACCCCCCCCACCCCCCAACCCCCTTCACCTTAGCACACCAGCAATATTTGAATTCACTTCAAATGCACAGAAAGACAGATCTATCTTTAGGGGTATATAATGTTTTATGCTTCTTCCCTCACTTTCTTAAGTCAGACGTCTTGCTATTCTTCCCATTTCATAGGTAGAAACTACAAAATAATTAAAAGTCTCAGTCTGACTTATTCTGTGAATCCCTTTCCTCCTTCTAATTTACTTCGGTAATTTTGCTCAAAATCTGGCAATAACTGCTAACGATGTTGTAGTGTAAACATTTCATTTGTTGGCACGGCCTTTCTTCTATCTATGTTTTTAGTGGAGACTTTTGGTTAACATCACTGTTAAAATAGCAAGATGAAAGTCATATGAAGACATTGGTCTTTAATCCATAAATATATTGTATAGTCATTTCTGAACGTTGTTTCACAATTTGCTTGGAGTCTAGATACTGGGTGATTCTACATGTAAGTTTGCAACAAACCATCTCCAAAGCTACTACACCAGGGAATTGGAGATGTACAGGTTGATTGAACAATGAGCCCATTAAGTTGAGTCTGTTAATCACATTGTCCGTCTATTGTTATTTTATATAATACATAAAGACAGCTATTATCACTATTCAATCATATCTCATCCATTTATTAAATGTTTTCTTTTTATGCCCTTTTCGAAACCACAAGATGATGTTCAGCAAACTATTTCCAGGCATTGCCAAAGCAGTATGGCAATGATAAATCAGACAAATGAAGCAAGTCACCTTTAATCCTAACTTTTCCTGCACCCCTTGGGGAAATAATTTAATTTTGCTCCATTTGGTTCTGACTGGGGTCGGGAACATGCCACATGCAAAATTCCAGACTCAGGCTTGCGTCCTTCCATGCTTTGATGCGGAACCAATGCGCCACAGGCTTGGTGTCGACTAACTGGTAGAGTTGTATGGCAACTGTCCCAATCCACTTCCGTTGATTTGCTCTGTGTCCTCAGTAGCTACTTAACATGTAGTGTGCTCCACAGTGTGTCACATGAGGGTCTTCACACACACGTTTAAAGTATAGCAATCATCCAGAGTCCTGCTAAAGTGCGGCAGTCATCCAGTCAGAATCCTGCTGTGTACTCAGGTGTAGTTGACTATGAAATTGACAAGTAGACATGTATATAAAAAGGGCACTGAAGCTGTAACTGTTCCAGGGGACAGCATGAAGGTCAGCCATTTGCTGCTCAGTTTTTATTGCAAGGCATATTGTGTTAGAAAAATACCAACATGATATTTGTAACACCTTGGAAACATAAAGGATGCCAGTTGTGAATTGAGAAATAAGTCATATCTCAGCTTTAATGATTAGTGTCTAATAAAGAGAAATTGCCTGACTGGGATCTCCACTTTAAAGGATATGAAGAAATATAAAATTATGTGAATGATGAGTAATTAACTGCAGAGAATATTACAAATGGCATTTGTTGTCCTTGTGAACTGTATTAGAGGGGAATCTTGATAAGTATATTAGGGAGAAAGGAAGAGAAGGATATTGATAGTGTGAGATGATAGAAGAGTTGTTTGGAGCATAAACACTTACATAAACCTGTTGGGCCAGATTGGCTGTTTCTGTGCTGTCAAATTCTACTCAATTGTTGGCAGTTGAGAAACTGAATAAAATTCCCTCATAATTCAAACATTACCCATTATAAGCAATTACAGTTCATATTACTATTCAAGCTTTACTGTCCTAACTTAGAATATCAACCTATGCTCTTGATTATATTACTGCCTTGTAATCACTCCCAGGTTTCCATTATTCTCCCCGTAAAATGTAAATGTTTTATTTGGTTGTTCATTATAACATGCTGTTGAAATTAAATGTGCTTATAATCCCTGTACGTTGTGTTACAGATTATATATCCAATTGTGTTTATGCTCCTTTACAGTGAAGCTGATAAATGCAGCTATTACTGGCATTCCACAATGTATCTAACTGCCTGAAAACCACATTTCAACAGGTCTCATGAGGATAAACCCACACAGTCACATTCCCTCTATTATATATTGATAGCAGAGATTTTTGCCTTTTCAATGTGTATTGAGTGGGTGAGGGGTGAATGGGAATTTGGATAGCCCTGAAACTGGGTTCAAGAATTGTGATGCCAAATTAACCTGGGCCAATTGGATGATGCAGGGAAAGCAACATCTTTATGTTGATTCTGCATTCCGTCAAAACTAAGTGTGCTGTTGATTAGCTACACACATCAACAAGGGATGCAAATTCAGTACTAGCTAGAACTACTGAAGGAAAGTGCAGCCCAGTGGTTCAGTGATTACCACTGCTGTCTCAGAACCCCAGGAGCCTGGGTTCAATTCCAGCCTCGGGCAAATGCCTGTGTGGACTTTGTATATTCTTCCAGTGTCTGCCTGGATTCCTTTGGGTGCTCCAGTTTTCTCCCACAGTCCAAAGATGTGTCAATTAGGTGGATTGGCCATGGGAAATTGCCCTATGTCTCCAGGGATGTGTAGGTTAGGTGGATTAGCCGTGGGGAATGCAGAGTTGCAGGGATGAGATAGGTTTGGGTGGGTTCTCTTCGGATGGTCGGTGTGGTCTCGATGGGCCGAATGGCCTGCTTGCAAACAGTAGGGATTCTATGATGATATAAAGGTCTGCATTGCTTAAATTGGAGATACACTGTGAATGGAGAAAGAACGGGGAGTCCTGTTCAATTTGAATCTGACTTGGAACCTAAGGATCACTGAACATGAAAGATAATAGGAATGCAGGATTTCTGGAGGTTTTCGTGGAGGATGTAGAAAGGAGGAGGAAAGGTCTGTATCCTCAAAGAACTAAGAGGCCCTCCAGACATATGGAGGCAATGGGAACAAATGGGAAGTCAAAGCCACTAATCTATCAGCAGGAAGTTATACGAAGTGCGACGAGCCATTTAATGGCGTTATACAGATTGTCAAGATATCTTAACATGTTAGATCCTATCAATTGTACCACTAACCTCACATACTCCTCACACCACCCCATGGAATGGGGCATGGGTTACATGGGAGAGAACCTCAAACCCAGCCATTTGAATTCAGTGTTAGTCAACAAACCCAATTTTCCTGTTGCAATGGCCTTAATCTACACTGGAGGAGCCACAATTTACTGTGGTAGATTTAAACATACTTGAAGGGCCTTAAGTTTAACAGCAATAGGTTTAACCATACGATCTGAAGGTTTCTGAATCCCACACTCTTTAAAATACAAAGAAAACACAACAGCAGCTGTCAATGATTGTTAAAATAAGCTTTTACAAGAGTGCTTTAGTTGACAGAGCAACAAGTATAGCACCTGTTTGAACAAGTTAAGTCGTGCGTTCTTTGTTGATATTTCCCTAAAGAAAATGGATGCGTGGCTGAGTTTCAAAAGCTACAGTTGGCAGCTTAAAGAGAATAATAAAGGATGTGGGATTAAAAAAATTAAACTTTTCATCAGAGATTAACCACTTGAATATAAATTAGAGTTTATTTTCAGTGCCAAATCTGTGAGAGCAGCTTAAGGTTTTTAGACGTTTATTTCATTTTATCACAACATGATTTCAGATGTTGACCTAAACCAAATATTGGTTGAGTGGCTATAGAATTGGCATGGGTGGGTATAAGGAGCCATGGGGGATTTTTGGTTAAGAAGTGAGAGAATGTGAAGGTGAGAGCTAGAGAATGTATATCCTTCAAAAACAAATGGAATAGAGTCCCAGGATTTCTAACCAGTTCTCGTCAGCATTTATTTGTTCCCACAGCTCCTGCATTCTGCTTCTAGTGAGCCTGACTGCTTCCCTGAATCCCACCACATCCCTCCAACCTATACACACACACACACACACACACACTTTTAATCCAGATGGGTCCAGCATGTAGAGTGTAAAAATATCCTGAAGATTCATCCTGAAACTTTTATTAATATCTCAGATGAAGCAAGGCCTATATAAAATAAATAGAAGGAGTGTGGAGTTGTGGAGATCCATGTGATTCGTGCCAACTCTTAGAGGCCAGAAACAGGTAGAGCAGTCATTTTTCCAGGCCTCACTTCCACTGGGAAGTCAACAAGAGGCCACATTATTCTCTTCCTCATTTCTTTCTCTGTTAGTACACTACCTGAAAGTAAATCAAGTCTCTTTTGTAACTAACCTCAGTTAAGATATACCAAGCCCTACATTTTATTCCTTCTATCCCCAACTGACGCAAGTTATAAGATGACTGGGCACTATACAATAGTTCCCAATGAGTAAAAGGGGCACTGACTTTCCAATAACTTAGCTAACTATAAATGACAGAAACAGTTAATGGAAAATGATAGACACTTTATTTTCACTTTATCATTTCTTCTTATCAATGTTTTGTAATTTTTTGTTTCTTCAATAATTTTTTTGTCCCATCAATATGAAAAATACTAGTATGTGGAATCCTTCTTGTTCTTAATTCCAGCAATAGTAAGCAGTCCCAAAGCAGGTAAAGTACAAGTTAACCTATGTGAGATTAATATTCACTGAACCTTCCCAAGTTAACCAGTCGTAGGTCATGTATGATAACAGTAATAGGCAGAATATGGGTCTGTGTCTCTAAACAACCTCTGTCAATGTACCTTTGGTAGGGGGTCAGAAAAGTAGCCAATTTGATTTCCTGCATTGGAATCCTGTGCAATATTGCCAAAATGATTCAACCCCAATCTAATGAAGCATAGCTTTATGATGTAGACCCACTTCTTCAAGGGACTGCATGGAAATCCCTCCAAGCACATTTCACTTAGTTATGATTCATGACTGACAAAGAAGATGACTATGGATTTGAACCTTCGTAGAGTGAGTGAAAAATCTCTGCTGTACATATAAAAGTTCAAATGTACTCCACTGAATACATCATTGTAAAAATAAATGCACACAAACCTATCAAAATCATGTTATTGCCTCTACCTACTCTAAAATGCTTCCTTACTGCAGGACGAGAACATTTGAGCACAATTTTCTATTCCCCTCAGCTGACAATAGGCATAGATAATGATGGAAAAGTACAATTCAACACATTATCAATCAGCCAGCTATCTGCATTCATAAATATGTGCAGACAAAATAAAGAAGAAAGTAGGTTATACACCTTCACCTGTGAGGTGAGGCTTTGGGACATTAGACCAATTCTGTGTGACTCAATATCTACAGAGTACATTGAAATATTGGCTTGCTTTCATCAACATCTCATCTTCCATTGCTTTCTCTCCTGATGGAATCAATTTTTGCTAAGTTAAGTTTCCATTGGCACCTGTTGACCCAGGACCAAAGTAGCTCTTCTTCATGCATGAGCCAAGACAGCAAGCTATTTGAGAGAATATCAAATCTTAATTCCAGTGCTGGCCTCACTCCATACATACTTTTACATGCAAATAAACACACAAACACACTCAAACATGTACACATGCATTCACACATACAAATACCATTGCAAACACATAGATTGTATGTACACATGCAACCACATGTAGTTGTAACATGGACTCACACACACTCTCAGACATGCTGTAATTTAGAAGCAAAAACCATAGGGTCTTTTTTGCTTAGTCTAGCTACTCTGAAATTCTTTGTAACACCCTTTCCACTATCCTGAAATTGGCTAATGTTTAACTCACTGCATGCCTGAGATCCTCCGTCTTTATGAGGTTCTGATCAAATTTTTGAGAAAGCTTTGGCATCATTAGTCACAACAGAGCCTGAATATTTTCTGTCGATTCTTCTGAATAATTGAATAATGATGAATGTTGATGGCATCATTCGTGAAACTAGCTAGGAGGAGTTACTGAGCCCCTGAGTGTGAGGAAAAATCAGCAAACACTCAGTCATAATTCAGAACCGTTAATTACCTTGTCATCTCATTGAGCATTCTAGTTCGGATTTCAGAAACTCCGCAAACCAGTTTCTTGCAATGAAAACAAAAATACTACTTTTCCCAAGAAAATAATGACTGATAAAGAGAGAAAAATGATGTTGCATTATCCTAATATTAAATTAGTTCTGAATTCTTCCTTGTCATTTGACTTTTAACATGCCCAAATGTTAAAACTCCCACTTCAATCAGTTTGAAGCTTATCATAAAATCTAATTGCAAGGTTGCATTTTAACAAATCCCATTTGAGCTTTTAGTTCTAGACTATAATAACTCCCAATATTGTTCATTCTATCACATCCAGCAGGCCAGCATCTTCAGTAAGTGATGCTTAAAGGTAATAGGGAAAATAAAGAAACGAGTGCCTACCACGATCATTCAAAAGGACTAATATCCTCAGAGGTGCTGACTAGTCTGGCTAGCAGTAACCTTTGGAAATGTATTGGTAAGTGATAGTTACCCAAGGGTACAATGAATATAGACTGCAGTTTTGGACTAAGCCATTTATCCCTGGGTAACAGAAAAGAGTTTTACTGTACTCTAATACTCCCATTTGTTTCCTTGTATATGAAAATACAATATGATTGTAATCTTTACACACTTTTTTCTTGTCACAAACATATCTTGTCAGCTACTTTTATGTTAATTAAAATGGTTATGAAAACAATTGAGGAAGAGTAGAATTTGAAAGGAGAACAATTCACAAGTTTGACAACTCATTCAATTGATGCATTCTCTTTTCTACACCTGTGCTTCTGCATCAACTTTAATCTTTATGTACATGTCAATCCTTTTTCTACTTATCTGGATCTTTCTCACTCTCTCTGAATTGTTGTTCCATTAAGAATATTTGACTCATGTTCCTTTGCACTTCCCTGTTTTTTTTTCTTTCTCTCTCTGTATATCTGAATTATTCCCACAACATGTCTGTATCTGTCCCTTGCTGTCTCTGGAGGGCTTTTAAAACCTTCTGATTTCTTCTGCTAGTCCTCACACAACAGGCAGGGAGGAGGAAAATAGCAGTGTGAAAGGCTAAGTTGCCCCTGGGATACAGAGGTGGTGAGGGGCAGCGAAAGACATTTGCTCAGTCACGTAGGATTCAGTCATCAAATCAGCACATCTGTTCTCTCTTCAGGGGTTCAGACTGGTTTGGCTCTCAGATGGAAGACTAAAGTTGGTCTTTAGTCTCAGCCAACTTAGAGTTTGGAACCAGTCCAGGTTAAGTTGCAAAAATAGATCAAGTTTATCAATATTTCAGATTAAATTATCTTTTTATGTGTCTACACAAGGTAAAAGAGGGTTATTAAGGTGTTTGCAAACAGGTGTAACAGGATTACAAGAGTAGTTCAATAATCAGCGATATTCATATGTTAATTAATTCACATGAGCTTTGGGAATTATTCGGCACTGAGAAATATCAATTCTCACATCCCTTTCCCCACCATCTGCATTACACAAATGTGAAAAGAAAAACTTATGAAAATATCCATTGATGTGACAACAGCAGTGCTAATAGAATCTTCATGGCACTTGCAAATGCTGATCATCTTTTAGAAAACATTCCTTGCCATCTCATTTTTTTCAAATACATTTGAAATGGTTCATTGATGGGAGAGTCTCACAAAGAAAACATTTGAGTATGCTTCATTTGAGAGAAAACAAAGTTGATAATTTGCTCAGGCTTGCAATGTGCAAGTGATGTGGGAGGTCAGAAATATAAGCAGGCCCACAGTAAGTGCCTAATCCCAGCAGGTGGCAGTGAACAGAGGAGAGCCATTTAACCAGCTGATAATTTTGACTTTTGCTGGAGCCCAGTTCCTCGGCAGATCTCCAGCACTGCGTGCAAGTAACCGTTCCTCAAATGTGAGCCTAAGTAGCATCTGTCAGCCAGCTATTCAACTGTGGAGGATATCACAGCCAAACCCATCTTTCACACATGGACACTTTCCAGCAGGTGATCTCTGAACAAGCAAAAACAGGAGACCCAGATGGTGTTTAACCAGTATAGCATAAGGAATCAAAGGTCATCTGTAGCATCTCAGCTGCTTCCCAATATTCACTAGTGCACAGGTAACTAGGAATTCATTTTGAGACCACACTGATTTTTAGATCTCAGTTTTACCCCAGACCATGCATTTACAAGCTGAGGTGTGGACAGACAATTGCTATTCCTTTTTTGAAAGCATTTTGCTTTTGTCCCATCTTCATCAGTTTGCATCATATGTTACATAGTTGATTCAGGTATAATTGACTATTCACAGATACCTGCATCCCCTTTCCCACCCCTGCAGACAACTGCTCAGACCTAGATTTTCACAGAGACTCCAAAATGGTGAGTGGTGCCTGGATCTCAAAATTCTGCTCCCATTTCCAACAGTAGGGAAAAGGAGGTGCAGTATGACTCACACATGAGTCAGGGAAACCCAAAATGAGCAAGGCCATTTTGACATAGCGCTAAATTCAAATGGACTTCACTTTTATCACAGCAAAAGCCTTCACCTGCAGAGTGGGAGGCACAATGTTTTAGAACGGTTGTAAATGCTTTTGAAGGAGCAATGTGGAACAGCCAAACTATGAATTTGTTTAAATCCCCACTGCTTTGAAGAATAAAAAGAAACCTATGTTATGAAGGGTTAAATAAAACACCCATTGTGAGGTTATGTAAATCCCCAAACATCTTTTAACATCATTAAAAATAAGCTTCTTGTGTCAGTGAGTTCAAAAAAAATCCAGGTTATTGATATTACCATAAGGGCTTTCAGTATTATTATTGTGAGGGTCTTGTGGCACAGTGGTAGTGTCCATGCCTCTGAGTCTGGGTTCAAATCCCACCTGCCCCAGAAGTGTGTCATAGACCTTGAACAGATTGATTTAATATATATATATAATTATTCATGATTGCCTGGTCCCTCAAATTATCCAAGCAGGAGTCCGAAGTACGTAGTTTAATTGACAACTCAAAAAGGTTACTAAAGGATTAATTATCTTTGACGTGGAGTTACATATACAAATATATTTTTTTCATTGAGGATTGCATTCTTGAAGATATTTATATGTTTTTCATTAGATTTTATAAATGTGAGACTTAAACTTTTACAATAATAAAGGCTGTAATAGATAGTTCGACCTTTATGTCATTCCAAAATGGCTTCTGAGATCTGCCATTCTTGGTGAGTTGGCATGGAGAGTATAAGAAAAAGAGTGCTAGGTGAATTGGCATGAAGGACATTAGGGCCCAACAGATGCTGGTAGGGCTTGAGTTGGCATAGGGTACGGCAAAGACCAATCTGTAAAGGGGGTACCAAGTTGGAAAGAGGAACAAGCGATGAATGCCCTCTCACCTACCTTTCCCTTCCAAGGCCTCAGCAGGGTAATCAGTCAGATTTCCCTTTGATCCCTGAATTCCCCCTGCCAGCATCAAAGATGTGGCCAGGCAGAAACAGCCCTTAAGTGGGTAATACTTTGCCACTTAAGGAGCTCGTTTTGGGGAAGGGTGAACAAGTTGTTGATAAACATCCAGGTAAATTGAAGGTGAATGTGTAGGCAGTGAGTAGACCAGTCAGGAAACTTTTTTCCCCAACTCCCAATCATCACCACCAATTGCTGCCCACTTGCAAACCCTCCAGTGAGAAACTGTAAATCCAGCCCATTCCTCATGGGATAAAACATGGGAGAATACCTCAAGTCCTCCATTTTCATTGATCCATTAAAAAAGACTGTTGTCTCAAAAACTGGATGTTTTAAACTGCAAGATTTTATGCCTGCAATTTTATGAGCAAATTTCTAATTATTTATTCATTATTTCATTTCTCCTGAATGTTGGCAAAGAAAGTATGAACAAAGAAAGTAAAAAATCGTTCGCGTGGCTTACAGATGTTTGTGACTAAAGTCTTATAGTCGCTAAAAGAATAATTGAGTCACTCATGATCAGTGCTCCTCCAAAACAGATCATAAGGTGTTGCAAGGCTGAAGTACAAAAGCAAAATCTTCCTTTGTCATCTCAATATGACCACATGTCAAAGTAAAGATTTTAGAGTGGTTTTGTAAAGGATCATAATGCAGACACAAATGAAGTAAGGGATTTTCCCAGCTTGTGTTGACAGACACAATTCAAGCGACTTCCTTACTTTGTGGGATCTGCACTATCACCGTCAGTTTCTAATGAACAGGCCTTGCACTGCAGTCCGTAATCCATGCATAATCCATGTTGGCTTCTCCAACACCAGCCATCAGGAAAGCCTAGTTCACCACCCGCAGCTCAGTTGAATCTCAACAGGATTTCTTTTAGAACTAGCTGTGCAAAAACCTGTGTATCAGGAATCAGTGATGCCAGCACATTAAATAATCCCTTAGATCTTGCTTCCAACACCCAAAACAAAATGTGGGTTGTTTGTGTAGGAAAAAAATCATGACTTCTATCCTTAGGTTACCTTTCCCCAATTTGAACCTATGTCTGGTTGCAATACCTTGATAGCAATGGGCTAAAGGGGTTAAACTTTGAGGTCAGATAGACTAGTTTTGTGTTCCCTTGAGTATAGAAGATTACTGAATAATCTAAGCAAGGCGCTTAAAATAATTAAACAATATAATAGGGATAATGGCAGGGAGTACTTGCTTACATAAAGGATAGTAGAAGTCTGAAACTCTTCCCTCCCCATGTCAAAACTGTGTGGATGGCAGTCAATTGAAAAATTCAAATCTGAGATTGAATGCATTTTGTTAGGCAAGGATATTAAGATTGCAGAACCAAGGTGAGCAGCTGGAGTTGAGATTCGTATTAACCATGGTGTAATTGAATAACAGAGCAGGCTGGAGAAACTGAATGGCCATCCACTATACCAATGTATAATTTGAAGTAATATTCCAGAATTACCCCATTTCTAAACCATTTATTATCTTAGATATACTTATTTAATTTTCCTTCCTAGTTTTATTTAGATGTTTTTTGAGGGATTGATCATCTCCTATAAATCTTCATAGTGCCAATTTCATCACATTAATGAAGGAATGAAAATACATTAACCACTTAAAATGCAACAGGAATATCTTGTTCAATTGCACATACCTGTATCTCAATGCTGTACACTCTGACTTGCTTTAATCATTCTACAGATGTTTCACACACCTCTCAAGATAGACATCTTTTATATATTTAAATATGTTTGACATTCAATAAATGAGGATTAACTTGCCCTGGGTAAGATCGTTTTTCTTGCAGTCATAAGAAAGCCAAATATGATTATGCATATGAGGAAATTATACAGTCATGAGTAAAGTTTAATATACGATAATTATTTGAAAAGATATAGTTGAACATTGATTAGTACTACCTTCAGTCAAGGATGAGTGAGGGATTCAAGAGCTCAGGATTTAAAGATGGAAAAAAAGAAAAACAAAGATTTAAAGCAGATGGAAATGTGAAAATGTGTAGCTTTAATAAAAGCACAGAAACAGTAGTTTTGCTTAATCTTTTCACAAGAGCAAATCTTCATGGAAAATTAAACAAAGTTCCTCCAATGCTTTAGAATCCTTTGCTCATCTTTGCATCGTTAGCTTTTTCTTTTGAGTAGATTCAAATACTATTGTGTTACATATGGAATTATGTATTGAAAAATGAAGGAAATTTCTTCTGAAGATATTTGAAGCGTGCCTTTAAAAATTATACATCATTCATTGTGAAAAAATGTACTGGCTGACTTAGATTCTTATGCAGCTGTTGGCTCAATGTTATTATCTATGGTTAGTGTCTCAAATAGCCACATGGCAGACTGACAATAGCTAATATAATGTTGCATGCTTTCAGTTCCATGGAGAATATTTGTGCACACTCACATGTTGCCAACACCCATTTAAATGTAATTTTTAATTAATAAACCTAATTAATAAAACTAAGCTTAAACTTAATTTTTTGGGTAAACATGGGTTTAAATCAAAATGCTACTGAGGTCACAAAGCAGAAAAGATAGACATAGTATTTGGGACCAAGAAAAGTTTCAGTACACAGAATATTTGGAACATGGATAATGTGGGATATGGCTCACACATATGCAGTTCAATTATTCGCTTACACCGAGAATACATCCAAATTGATATTGGTTTGAAACCAAGTCAGGTTTGGCCTTTATTCATTGATTCCAGAAGTTGTGCATAATATAATTTATTCTGAAGTCACCCAATTTTGAATGAATTCAATACTACAATGACTGTAATACCTTTAATGACTTTGCAAGAATGTCTCAATCACGAAAGCAGATTTGTGACGGGTGTTTAATTGAGAAAGATCACAGGAAATGGTTAAATCAGGTATGGCATGGTCTGATGAATAGCTGTGCAGTGATACTGGAGTACTGAATAGGGCTATGGTGTGCAAGATGTAGAAGTAGCTTATAGCTTCCGGGTAGATGGCAGTTTCTTCCTCAGAAGAGGGAAATCTCACATGTCGCAGGCCACTGCAACATTGGTAGAGTTTGGTAGTCAGTCAATTACCACATATTTGCGCAGGATTGGCATAGTGTGGCGAATCAGGAAAAATAATGAATATTTTTCCTGTCAACAGGGAAAATTTATTTCTTCAGGACAAATCTATTCATTATCTTAGATCCACATCAATTCTATTCATATTCAGATTGTTAGACTGGGAGGGGATCTTCCACAAATCCCATTTACTAGAGTGTTCCTGTGGCTGTACATGAATTGTTCTCCCTGTTGACAGATGGAGCTGTTGATCTATCTCCTGACACATATTAAACATGAAATGCATTGCAGTATGAGATGTGAAAATCAGATCACAGTACATGGAAATCAACAGACAAACTGAAGAGAAAGGAGAACCAGCTGATATTGCAAGAACATTGTAAATATATACTCGGATTCTTAATTGTTTTTAAATTCCTTCTTTGTGTTAACATCAGCAGTTGGAGCAAGAGCCTTGGGATGCATCTGTCTTGCAACCATTTTCATTTCCCCACCTACACAGCATAATCCATTCTCCAGCCAAGAGGCTGAGCAGTCAACCTACTGCCAGCTGTTTGATGATACCAGCCTGTAATTACTGCTGGCTGGCATGCAAGCACGAACTCAGAAAGACTAGGGGCAGAATTTTCCCAGCCATTGAATGAAACAAGAAAGTTGGGAAAATTGGATGAGATCGGCAGTAATGAGATTCTCAACATCAAGGGCAGAAAGTCCTACTTTCCAGCCAAGTATTGAAAACTGAGATGAGAATCTGACCAGTCAGCAGCAATAGCCACATTTACCATATTTGCATTCATTAACATCTCATTATTAGTCAGTATCACCTCAATTCTGTGCAGTTTTCCATTCTCCCACCAACCAGATAGAAACTAGACAGTGACAATTCTCAAACATGAAAGTCAGACTGGTTACTAGGCAGTTCCAGCTCAATACTCGGCTCTCTGGCCTTCCACCTTGGATACTAGTCACCAACATCTTAGGCCATTTTCCCTGGGCAGTGACTATGTGCAGATCCACAGACATTGGCATCAGACACATACAAGCCTCACTGCATCATGGCACATCCCTGATACACTTACAATACAGTTCTCTTGAGGTCAGTGCCACCCTAGGTACTTTCCCCAAACACTTGTATCAAAAACGGTAGCATGGGTTGTGGATGTTTGCAACTTTCTTCCTCAAACAGTAGTGGGTGCTGAATCAGTTATTAATTTTAAATCTGAGATAGTTTTTTTTGTTAAGCAAAGGTATTAAGAGATATGGGCCAAAGGCAGGTCTATGGATTAGGCTGCGTATCAGTCATGAGCTCATTGAATGATGAAACAGGCTTTATATATATTACAAACAACAGAGGTCTCAGCACTGATCCTTATGGAACAACACAAATCTGCAATCATAAAAACACCCCTTCACCACTGCCCTCTACCTTCCGTGACCAAACCAATTTTGTATCCAATTTACCAACTCACTGTGGATCTCATGTGACTTGATCTTCTGGACCAAACTACCATGAGGGATCTTGTCAAATGCTTTAGTAAAGTCCATGTAGACAACATCCTCTGCCCTACCCTCATTGATCATCATCATCATCATCACTTCCTCAAAAAGCTCGATCAAATTAGTAAGACCAGATCTCCTCTGCACAAAGCCATGCTGTCTATCGCTAATAAGTCCATTCTTTTCCAACTGCAAATAAATCCTGTCCTTAATAACTTTCTCCAATAATTTCCTTTCCACTTATGGAAGGTTGATCAGCCTAAAATTTCCTAGATTATCCCTGTTGCCCTTCTTAAACAGAGGAATAACAACACTGGCTACTCTCCAGTCTTCTCGGACCTCGCCTGTGGCTAAAGAAGATACAAATATCTCTGCCAAGGCCCCAGCACTCTCCTCTCTTGCCTCCTTCAGTACCCAGGGATAGATCCCATCAAGCCCTGGGGACTTACCTACCTTATATTTTTCAAGACACCCAACACCTCCTCCTGAATTTCAACATGTCCTAGTGTATAATATACCCCTCCCTGATCTTACCATCATCCATGTCCTTCTCCTTGGTGAATACAGATGCAAAGTACTCATTAAGGACTTGACTGACTTCTTCTGGCTCCATGCATAAATTCCGTCCTTTGTCCCGAGAATGGACCTACCCTTTCCCTGGCTACCCTCTTGCTCCTAATATGTGCATAAAATGCCTTAAGATTCTCCTTAATTGTACTTATGAAGAACATTTCATGTCCCCTTTTAACCCTCCTAATTCCTTGTTTAAATTCTTTCCTGCTTCTTTTATATGCCTCAAGGGATTGTCTGATTTCAGTTTCCTAAACCTAACATATTCTTCCCTTTTCTTTTTGACTAAACTTTCAATTCTCTTCTCATCCAGGGTTCCTGAACCTTGCCATCCTTATCTTACATCCTCACAGGAACATGCTGGTCCTGAATGCTGATCAACTGGCCTTTCAAAGACTTCCTCATATCAGATGCAGATTTACCCTCAAACTAATCTAATTTCTTCAGTTCCTGCCTAATACTGTTATAATTAGCCTACTCCCAATTTAGCACTTTTATCCGTGGACTAGTCTTAACTTTGTTGATAACTATCTTAAAACTTGCAAAATTTTGAACATTGTTCTCAAAAAGCTCCCTCACTGAAACTTCGATCACCTGCTCAGGCTTGTTCCACAATACAAGTTCTAATTTAGCACCTTCTCTGGTTGGACTATCTACATATTGTTTCCAGAAACCCTCTTAGATTCACTTAACAAATTCTGCCCCATTTAAGTCCCTGGCATTAAGGGAGTCCCATTCAATATTGGGGGAGTTAAAATCACCACTACAACAATCCTGTTCCTATGTTCCTATGAATTTGAATGGTAGAAAAGAATAAAGAAAATTAGTATTGGAAAAATGTGAACACTTAAATGATTTTCTCTCCTGTTTTCAATTAATGCTTTCCCACACACCTAAAACTTCACCTCCTTCAACCCCTGCCTCATCTTAGACAAACCATTATCACTTGCCAAGAGACCAATTGTCAACACAACTTCACATTCTGGTCTACTGTGGCACATTGAATAAATACACCTCTGTGCAGTGCTTTCAAAACAATGTTATTCCATTACCTGGACGATGTGCGTTTTCCAAATTGGAATTGAGACCTCCAAAAGTAACCAATTGAAACCTTCTACCAATACTTGAAAAGTTAAAAAAAACAGTCCTTTTTGTAATATAAATAGCAAGAGAGATTACTTGGTGCTATTTGTCAACACCATGGGGTGGAATCTTCACTTTGGGCACAATCAGGAAATTGTGCATGTATTTACATAATTACAAAGTAAAACCTCTGAACCAGCACAATTGGACAGCATCCTGGAATGCAATTGCTTAATTTGTTATTTCTTGCCATTCATAAGTAATCGTGCATATTTTGAATGATAACTTGATGTAGTTTTATTAATACAACTGAAAAAGTGTTTATCATCAAAAATAAACCTTGTCAATCAGTATGTCCTGACTAGCACCTTTGAATTACCCATCTAAAATCATTGGGCTGAATCTTATAGTTTTTTAGCTCAGTGCAAATCAGGTTTGGCGTAGTGGTTCATTCTATGAAGCCGAGTAGGTTTTTTCTCACCGTAAATCACCTCATTAATAGCTGTTTAAGTCCTTGCAACAGGAATCATGTCCAATTTGTGAGCTATCTTACCAGCCACTGTTCTCGGACAACTCACTGCTCAGTTGAAGTCTTCCATAAGACCAGCATCCCTTGTGGCCACACCATTTTCCTTGGTTCACTGTGCCCCAGGAGCGCTGCCATGTGGAGGTTATGCTGCTCAGCTGTGGAAGGAGTGAAGAGAGATGGTGGGCAAAGAGAGGTTGGTACCGTACTTCCCTGAAAACAGACGTGGTAGTTCTTGTGGATGCAGAGGAGAGGAGTCCTCTTCCTGGAAGACTGGCAGGGACAATCTTGCCACCAGACCATACCATCTTGATCGAAGATTGCCAACTGGGTCAGTGCCAAACCCAGTGTGAGGAGGACTGGACAACAACGCAGGAATAAGGTGAATGATCCTCTCTGCTCCTCCAAGGTAAGTGTGATACTCTGCTCTCTGCTGCCTCATACTCATCTGTGCCGCTACACTCACCTTCCACCAAAGCTTAAGCTCTAACTCCACATCTTTGCATGCAACATCGTCCCTCACTGACTCTTGTTACCCCTCACCTTCCCACACCACTAACTCTGGTTCCCCTCCGTACTGCCTCCTCACATCCTCAGAACACTTCAACATATTTCCCACGACATGAACCACCACTAACAGCAGTCATCCACTTGAATCTTACTCATTCATCCTCCAACACAGGAGAACAGAACACTTGGGTTGGGTGCCGGATATCCGTGTCCTCACCTACTCCAAGAAAAGGAGACTTGCCCTGGCAGAAGAAGACATAGACCACTCCTAAGGGGATCTGGAGATATCCAAGTCACAACACTGCAATGGTAACATTGATCAGGCATCCAACACCATGACTAACCAATGGCTACAAAGTCTTCTGCCTCATATGTCTTATAGGTGAACCCACCCTCCCAAGGACCAGCCCACCTCCCCCTGAGGCCAGTTCCTCAACCTCCCCAGAAGACAGTGCGAAGCATTGGAGGGGCCATTGTCTATACTGCCTCCTGCAGCACAGATAAGGATATTTCACTGGGCTCCACAAGGGAACCCAGTGAGTTCAAGACATCGACAACCCTATAGATGGGTAAGGGAGAAGCACCCGTGTCTACTGGCAGTCAAAGGATTGCTGGAGACCAGGCACTTGCTGAGACTCCCAGCAAGTCATAACCCTAGGGTCTGGGCAATGAGGGACTTGGAAAAACAGCAATGGCAGGCAGATATTCAGGAGGCACAGGCTGTCATAGCGAGTAGGCTGGGACAATGCAGCCAGCCCAGTGATGCACTGTACTGCCTGTTATCGCCCAGACCCTGCAGCAGTACAGCCAACCGAGTGATGCACTGCCTGTTATCACCCAGACTCTGAGGCAGTACAGCCAACCTAGTGATGCACTGCCTGTTATCACCTAGACTCTGAGGCAGTACAGCCAACCTCGTGATGCACTGCCTGTTATCGCCCAGACCCTGCAGCAGTACAGCCAACCTCGTGATGCACTGCCTGTTATCACCCAGACCATGCAGCAGTACAGCCAGCCCAGTGATGCACTGCCTGTTATCACCCAGACACTGCAGCAGTACAGCCAACCCAGTGATGTACTGCCTGTTATCACCCAGACTCTGAGGCAGTACACCCAACCTCGTGATGCACTCCTGTTATCGCCCAGATCCTGCAGCAGTACAGCCAACCTAGTGATGCACTGCCTGTTATCACCCAGACTCTGAGGCAGTACAGCCAACCTAGTGATGTACTGCCTGTTATCACCCAGACTCTGGGGCAGTACAGCCAACCCAGTGATGCACTGCCTGTTATCACCCAGACTCTGCAGCAGTACAGCCAGCCCAGTGATGCACTGCCCGTTATCACCCAGACCCTGCAGCAGTACAGCCAACCTAGTGATGTACTGCCTGTTATCACCCAGACTCTGAGGCAGTACAGCCAACCCAGTGATGCACTGCCTGTTATCACCCAGACCCTGCAGCAGTACAGCCAGCCAAGTGATGCACTGCCTGTTATCACCCAGACTCTGAGGCAGTACAGCCAACCTAGTGATGCACTGACTGTTATCACCCAGACCCTGCAGCGGTACAGCCAACCCAATGATATATTGCCTGTTATCACCCAGACCCTGCAGCAGTACAGCCAGCCCAGTGATGCACTGCACTGCCTGTTATCACCCAGACCCTGCAGCAGTACAGCCAGCCCAGTGATGTACTGCCTGTTATCACCCAGACTCTGAGGCAGTAGAGCCAACCTCGTGATGCACTCCTGTTATCGCCCAGACCCTGCAGCAGTACAGCCAACCTAGTGATGCACTGCCTGTTATCACCCAGACTCTGCAGCAGTACAGCCAACCTAGTGATGCACTGCCTGTTATCACCTAGACTCTGAGGCAGTACAGCCAACCTCGTGATGCACTGCCTGTTATTGCCCAGACCCTGCAGCAGTACAGCCAACCTAGTGATGCACTGCCTGTTATCACCCAGACCCTGCAGCAGTACAGCCAGCCCAGTGATGCACTGCCTGTTATCACCCAGAC
>NC_063357.1:19116592-19117225 GCF_021869965.1 Rhincodon typus | reverse complement strand
GATGCACTGCCTGTTATCACCCAGACCCTGCAGCAGTACAGCCAGCCAAGTGATGCACTGCCTGTTATCACCCAGACTCTGAGGCAGAACAGCCAACCTAGTGATGCACTGACTGTTATCACCCAGACCCTGCAGCGGTACAGCCAACCCAATGATATATTGCCTGTTATCACCCAGACCCTGCAGCAGTACAGCCAGCCCAGTGATGCACTGCCTGTTATCACCCAGACTCTGCAGCAGTACAGCCAACCTAGTGATGCACTGCCTGTTATCACCTAGACTCTGAGGCAGTACAGCCAACCTCGTGATGCACTGCCTGTTATTGCCCAGACCCTGCAGCAGTACAGCCAACCTAGTGATGCACTGCCTGTTATCACCCAGACCCTGCAGCAGTACAGCCAGCCCAGTGATGCACTGCCTGTTATCACCCAGACCCTGCAGCAGTACAGCCAGCCCAGTGATGCACTGCCTGTTATCACCCAGACTCTGAGGCAGTACAGCCAACCCAGTGATGCACTGCCTGTTATCACCCAGACCCTGCAGCAGTACAGCCAACCTAGTGATGCACTGCCTGTTATCACCCAGACCCTGCAGCAGTACAGCCAGCCCAGTGATGCACTGCACTGCCTGTTA
>NC_063357.1:19116188-19116492 GCF_021869965.1 Rhincodon typus | reverse complement strand
AGGCAGTACAGCCAACCCAGTGAAGCACTGCCTGTTATCGCCCAGACTCTGAGGCAGTACAGCCAACCTAGTGATGTACTGCCTGTTATCACCCAGACTCTGCAGCAGTACAGCCAACCCAGTGATGTATTGCCTGTTATCACCCGGACTCTGAGATAGTACAGCCAACCCAGTGATGCACTGCCTGTTATCACCCAGACTCTGAGGCAGTACAGCCAACCTAGTGATGCACTGCCAGTTATCGCCCAGACCCTGCAGCAGTACAGCCAACCTAGTGATGTACTGCCTGTTATCACCCAGACTC
>NC_063357.1:19000063-19116178 GCF_021869965.1 Rhincodon typus | reverse complement strand
CCTAGTGATGTACTGCCTGTTATCACCCAGACTCTGAGGCAGTACAGACAACCTAGTGATGCACTGCCTGTTATCACCCAGACTCTGAGGCAGTACAGCCAACCTAGTGATGTACTGCCTGTTATCACCCAGACTCTGAGGCAGTACAGCCAGCCCAGTGATGCACTGCCTGATATCACCCAGACCCTGCAGCAGTACAGCCAGCCCAGTGATGTACTGCCTGTTATCACCCAAACCCTGCAGCAGTACAGCCAACCTAGTGATGTACTGCCTGTTATCACCCAGACTCTGAGGCAGTACAGCCAACCTAGTGATGCACTGCCTGTTATCACCCAGACCCTGCAGTAGTACAGCCAACCTAGTGATGTACTGCCTGTTATCACCCAGACTCTGAGGCAGTACAGCCAACCTAGTGATGCACTGCCTGTTATCACCCAGACCCTGCAGCACTACAGCCAACCTCGTGATGCACTGCCTGTTATCACCCAGACTCTGCAGCAGTACAGCCAACCCAGTTATGCACTGCCTGTTATCACCCAGACTCTGAGGCAGTACAGCCAACCTCGTGATGCACTGCCTGTTATCACCCAGACTCTGAGGCAGTACAGCCAGCCCAGTGATGCACTGCCTGTTATCACCCAGACCATGCAGCAGTACAGCCAACCCAGTGATGCACTGCCTGTTATCACCCAGACTCTGCAGCAGTACAGCCAACCCAGTGAAGCACTGCCTGTTATCGCCCAGACCCTGCAGCAGTACAGCCAATCCAATGATGTACTGCCTGTTATCGCCCAGACCCTGCAGCAGTACAGCCAACCTAGTGATGCACTGTCTGTTATCACCCAGACCCTGCAGCAGTACAGCCAACCTAGTGATGTACTGCCTGTTATCGCCCAGACTCTGAGGCAGTACAGCCAACCTAGTGATGCACTGACTGTTATCACCCAGACTCTGAGGCAGTACAGCCAACCATGTGATGCACTGCCTGTTATCACCCAGACCCTGCAGCAGTACAGCCAACCTAGTGATGCGCAGTGCGACAAGGCACCCAGCAAGAGAAGGAGCCCTCCACAGTCTTGATGTAGGAGTCTGTAGAGGTGCCCAGTCACTGAACCTGCACCCTGTCCGTCCCCATTTTGATCCTTGGAAGTTCTAGCTGAGGAAGATCAACTTGTCTCTGGCAGGTAGACCCTTGATAGATCTGACCCATCCAGACACCCTGGGTCACCCAACAAAACCTGCGGTGCTACGCAGCTGGGTCCCTGCATCCATCTGTATCAAAGCTGGAAGGAAAGGAAAAGAAAGTTGTATAAATGGCACATTTGGCAATGGCTGGAAAACCTTTGAACCTTTGACTAATTCTGAAGAACTCGCAAAAAAGACCCTGAACTACCTGTTGCCTGCCGCTTCAATGCACCACCCTGCTCTCTGGCCAACATCTCTGTCTCTGGCTCAAGCTGGAGGAACAACACCTCATTTTCCGTTTGAGGACCCTACAGCCCTCTGGACTCAATATTGAGTTCAATAATTTTAGGGCCTAAACTCTCCCATGTCCCAGCCCCCCACCCCACACACCAGGCCTTGTTACCACCACTACACACCCCCTGTTGTTGGTCACTAACAGTCCCCATTAACAACTATTCACCCTCCCAGCCTGATCGTTAGCAACTCCTTTGTCTGTCCAACTGTCTTTCTCTCTCTTTGGGCTCTATCCTATCGTTTACTCCCTATCCCACCCACCTCCCTATTTTCTGCATATAAACTGACATTTTCCCAGCCACTATCAGTTCTGAGGAAGGGTCACCAGACCTGAAACGTTAACTCTGTTTTCTCCTTCACAGATGCTGCCAGACCTGCTGAGCTTTTCCAGCAACTTTGTTTTTGTTCCTGATTTACAGCATCCGCAGTTCTTTTGGTTTCTAAAGAAAGGTCACTGAATTCAAAGCATTAACTTTGTTTTTTCTCCACAGATGCTTCTAGACCTGGTGAGTTTCTCCAAAAAATTTCTGTTTGTGTTTCAGCTGTCCAGCATCCGCTGTTCTTGGGTTTTATTAATTATAACCCTTGTCCAGCATTTGTTCACAGTATGAGCAGATGTAAATTTTTTGTTTAGCATTCTGTAGTATTTGCAGCTTCTTCTGAAAACCATTTCATGTTGAAAGTTTGATTTTCACATAATATACTGTATATAGTTATTAACCTTTGTGTTTCACCATTCACGGGTTTTGTCCCTGCCTTTGTCTTAGGTTTAAACACCTTGTAGCATCTTACAGCATCAACACTTGGCCATTAATGAATCACTATGCCTGGGGTTTATGTCGAGGGCAAAATACACCATGTTTGAGCAGGGTTAGCAATACATGTGCATGGCATTGGCTCACTCCTATACCTTAGTGGCGCCTTCATCATCACCTACTTTTTGGCTGCCCATGTCTGCAGGAGTTTACATCTGAGGGAGGTGCCCAGCTCTGACAGTGACAAAGGGAGGTACAACCAAGATGGACAATGCCTCAAGTTGGCCAAGGGGTAAGCTCCCTGCATTCTTGCATGGTCAACATATCTTGCATTGCAGGATAATGTCATTCTCCTGTGAATACACAGTGAACAGTTGCAAATGCAGTGATACAGTTCCTTCCCTTTCAAGTCAGCCCACTGTGATGCCTCATCCTCTCCTTTTCGGTGCCCATGTATCAACTGCACAGGTTTTGCACTTCCCCATGTCATCATCCAAGCCATGCACGTGTGGTTACCTACCAATACCCTAGTCCCCAATTCCCTAAGCACACCCTTCCTCCTTCTTAATGTCTGTGAACAGTTCTAATGGGATGACCATGGACAAACTGACAGGATAGTGCCAGCCAAGCCTCACCCAGATCCCTTTCTGGTGGCCACACATGTCCATGACTGCTGCAGACCTCTCCACTGGTCTAGAGACAAAGAACCCAGTGTGACCAATTCCATGAGACACAAAGACCTGTGCAACGCCACCCCGTTTGAATGCCTGACCATGGCCGAAACCTGGGACTGGTATGGGACAACACTCTTGCCCATGTGGGACCACCCTGACTGACAGATGCCCCCATGGATTTCACTAAGGACTATTCCCTTCAGACTTTTGGACGTGTTGCACTGCTCATGTAGATGCAGTGTGTTTGGGGTGAGTACTGAGGCCATGTGGTACAGGTACTACAGTGACATGGCACACAGATATGACACAAGTGCCTTGACTGAGGACTGCTGCATGGCTTTGCCACCTGCCTGGTTTTCTGACTGTGCCAATTGTCACTGCAAGGCATGGCAAGCATGCAAGTAATGCAAGCATGTGAATGCACACTGTAACAGCAAAGGAGTTACCCTGGTAGACAGCCTGGTTAAAATATTGTAATGAGTCCTTTTCCCTGTGCATAACCTGTACACAATGCAGCCACACACTGTTGGTTGCCAGTGTGCCAGCTAGACTAGCCTGCCCCTACAGGGCAGTGGAGGATGCCGGCAAAACCTCCCTTAAAGTGGCAATGCCTGTGGTGGAAGGGTACATGTGGCTGATGCTGGTAGATTGTGCCCTATGCTCCAGTTTGTCTGTGGCCAACATGAATCTTTTGGAGCAAGCAGAGAGACAAACCCATCAAAAACCCGCTCTGGTTTCTATGTCAATCTCACCGCACCGTTTGGGAAAAGTGAACAACATACTGCAAAATGATCTCACCTGATTCTACCACCCATCTTGCCGTAACACATGCCACTCCAAGCCTGGTAAATTCCACTCACTGAAAATGGTTTTTAAATAATGACTGTACTGAACCGTTTAATAGTTTCATTGGTATACACTGTGTCCATTGCTTAGCAAATTCAATCATTTCTGATATGTTAAAGGAGCCAACATAATTAAAGACTCCTCCCACCCTGGTTATACTCTCTTCCAGCCTCTTCTGTCACGCAGAAGATAATTAGGTTTGTAAACACATACCAACAGATTTAAGAACAGCTTCTTCACTGCTGTATGAATGGTCCTCTCATGTATTACAGCTAAGTTTTCTCTGCACTTTCTCTGTAGCTGGAACACTATATTCTGCATTCTGTTCTGTTTCTTATGTAAGGTGTGATTTGTCTTGATAGCATGCAAAATAATGCATTTCATCTCATCTTGGTATATGTGACAATAATAAATCAAATCAAAGCAAAAAAAGTTTTCACAGCACAATTTTGAAGAGCATTCCTGAGCCTATACAGTTTTTGGATTCTCACAATTTTAATTTGGGTTTGGTGGGCTGGTGGGTGTGGGGGTGGTGCTGATCTGGAAAATTGACTCTTAAACCAGTGTGAAAGTTCAGAATGTAAAAATGATCTTAAAACTTCCCTGAATTTTTGTGCAAATCATTTGTTTTCATCTGGTTTATGTTGATATAACTCTTGGAAACAAGCACCAGCTCTACCCCATTTTTTTCCTCTTTTCTTTCTTTGATAACTTGACCTATGTAGATTTCCTTCTACATTGTGCAGTTAAAGATAGCAGGTACCAGGACACACAACTTCTGTTCTCGGAGACATTCGTTTTCTTCACCTTTGATTCAATAGCCTTTCAATGTTCCTGATAGAGTGACTGAAGTAAAACTTGTCGCACACATAAGTATATAAATATATTTATCTATATAGCATACTACTGGTTATCCACCAGCTTTTGTTGTGAATTGCAATCTTCACAATACTTTTTTTTGTTATTTTGGGAAATATCAAAACTCCACAACCCTGTTCTGTTAAATTGACTTTCACGTACAATGTTTTACCTTAGCCCTGCAATGTCAGTTATGCAAATATATCAAATCCACATGATTTAGTTGATTTTGACAGCTAACTGCAGTCTACAGCAAATCCTGCCCCAGAGGATATTAAGCAGAAGATGCATGAGACCATAATTTTCTGCTTCCACTTGTGAAATGCTATAATGATCAAAAGAAAATTACTTTCTAACTACTAGATCTCTTTGTGCTATTTCCTTCATGCCTTCTGCACTAATTGAATCACCACAGAGCCACTGTATCAATTCTAACCTCAGTATTAAGATTTAATCAGGCATGTTGTAAGACCAGCTTGGAGAGGTGAGGGGTCCTTTGTGAGATGCCCATCTGCCCCTGACACCAGACTTGAAATGGAGTTGGAAAGGGAGGAGATGTGTCCCCCTAGGCTGGGGATGGGTGGACAAGTGCATGTGGGGGTGGGGAGAGGGAAGTCTGCTGAGATTGGAGGTAAAGGAAAGATGCAGCACCCAGTACAGATATATTCTCTGAATCAGGGCCTCTTAAGTGTGGCACCATATGCTGACTCTAGATTTCCTATCAAAATTTTTTAACTGATGTCTGCCACACAAATTGGCACAATTCAAATGTAGAGATCCTCAGCTGGTTTCCACACCCTACTTGACACGAAAATGACCTTCCCTGTGTGTTTCAGAAGAAAACTGACATCACGGGAAATGAATTGTAGACTGCTGTACAATGCATTTAAATTATTTTCTTTCGAGGTTGCCTGTGAAGAGACTAGATGCAGCCATGAATTAAATTGAGGAAGCTCAGGCATACTATAAAAAATAATAAATAAACTGCGTATTACAGCCATACATTTTATTTCAGATTAGCAGCATGTAGTCCAATCACCTAAAATACTCTTTGCCTATTTTTGCTCTTTATATACCTTTATGCCCATGGTTTTTCTGTGTGGTATGTTTAACTGGAGATAGACTGCAGTACAGAAAGCTGATTTTAATTGAGCCTTATTTTCCCCTCAGGCTTTCACTATCATTCGTGTCATCTGACTTTTTATTCCTGGCTCCAGTTATAAGGGTTCACAAGGGTTGGATTTTCCCCAACATGAACACAGTGAAGGGAAAAATATAGTATATTTGAGCCATATCAATGACCCTGACCCCATTCCCAGCAAATTTTTAATTGATTTAATTTGCTTGATGGTACCAAAGTGAGAGCTTTCCACATTGCTGGCAACTATAGCTGTTTGCCAGCAGGTTACTGGATAGTAGGCACCAAGCAAAAGGTACGTCGTCCAATGTCTGTAAGTGTATAACTGAAATATTTTTAAGAGATTCCCCAGTCATACATTGCAGGATTGATCTGCACTGACCAGATGCTCCCAGACTTAGTCTCCACCAATCCCATGCTACTATAAAAGGGTGCTATAACTGGCCTCAGCACTTATGAGAAAGGGAGAGGGATATATTTAAATAAGGACCTGCCACACAATAAGTAGCAAACTGTCCCTGGACCAGCCCATCACCCATACTTTGCATTGCGGGATCTTGATTGTTCCCCACCAATTGCAAGTCATATAGCCATGCCAGGCACAAATATTGACAGCTACAAGTACAGATTGAATTTGCACTTTAGTAACATGCAAACATTTGACCTGCAAGTGCAGTTCTTCATCAATTGGGTGACATATCACACAAATACTATCCCTGCTGTGGGGAGACAAGCAGGTACTTGAGTATAAATCATAAGTCATGTATATGTGATAAGTTTTCAGGGTATCAGTCCTGCTCATTAGCAGATAACCTCAAATTCTACCCATCTCACCCATCTAAATACTCCTGTATACTGATTCAGAAAGATTCAAACTTATATATGTTTTGATTTATATCTGCTTACAATGTAACTCATATTTAATGTTTTATTTTACTTCAGATGATGATTCAGATTTAGAGTTACAGAGATGTACAGCACCGAAACAAACCCTTCAATCCAACTCGTCCATGCTGACCAGATATCCCAAATGAATCTAGACCCATTTGCCAGCATTTAGACTTAGTAATTGATTTGCCAAAATCTGAAAGTCAATGGAAATTAATGTCTCAGTAATAATGCAAACTAGTACTACTAGCTTAAGCAGGAAACCTGTAGTGGAGTATTTTCTGCAGTGACACAATATACACAGAACTATTAAGTGCAAGAAAATGTAACAACTGATAAATTAATTTAACCCTTAATAGCTCTACTTTCTTTCACATCTGGAAATAAAACAGAAATTTTTGTTTTGCCACACAGTCAAAATAATTGTTAATATATTTCTAGCCAGGAATATTACGCAAGTGGTTTAGAGAATTGCACGGAAGCACAAAAGTGTCTTGTTTTAATTATTCTCCTACACTCTTCGTTGGGCTAACCCATCACAGTTGGCTTCTGGTTTACAATACAAGGCAGCTGATTTCGCTGGTAAGTTAATAGGCACTGAACACTGCGATACCCATTGTATCCAGTCTTGTGAAGAAAGATTTGCTCAATTGAATGACAAGTGGAATGTGTGGAGGCTTTTTGTAGCCTTGGGTGATTTTTTAAAGTTTTTGCTTCATTATTTATGCATAGAATTCCCAAAGCCTATATACTGATAACCAGTGACCACAAACACCTGCCAACACAATTTGAAATCAGTTCTTCGTCACCATTGAAGTGAACAGAATGCACAGGCTCCAAACTGCTTGATCACGAGCACATTGCAGCATTTTCCTTTGTATTGTGAAGTATATTTTCTCCTAGCTTTTCTAATGGAGAAAAAGATAATTGGAGAGAACGTACTGATTAAACTGCTTGGTACCATTGTGAAAATCTCTATTGACATTGTGATTCCAGAGAATAAAATGTTGATTATCACCGTGATCTAGAGCTTGCCAAGTCAATATGTTAATTTGTCAATGAACTTCATGTAAAGTGCGCAATTGGGTTACTGTCACTTTTATCCCACAATTTCTATAAGCATAGAAATGTGATCACAATGTGACGACATGTTTACTTTTTGGTATAATAAACAGCAAGTCACACAAATCTAAAAATGATAATGTACGCTGCTGTACATTGTGTGTTTTTCATTTGAGCTTTTACAATCTGCTTGTAATCATTTTTCTATCATTCAAGCTAAATGGGTGCTTCCCTCAGGAGGTAATGTTACTAAATAGCAGCCTCTTAGAAGCCAGTATCAGATACTGGGGCTATATCAAAGTGAAGTGTTGTTATTACCATACAAAATAGGCTTTTAATTTTCAGCGGAGGTGTCAGGGTCAGTACAAAGCCTACATCAATCATCATCATGAGATTTCAGGTCTGGTGTCTCCTGGGTCCTTTCACCTCAAGCACCCCCTTTCTCTTCCTGACTGCAGGCTTCTCCTGTTTCATGGAAGTGCCATACATAGCCTAATTGCTGACTATCTATTGTTATGATGACAAAACTAGTGTCACTGCAGATCTGCACACCAGGGCAGAAATCCTAAAGATAAATAGATGTTTGTGTTTGGACAGTAGGCTGTGCTGATGAAGTTTTTGTAACGGGAAAAGTTGCATTGAGCCATCACAGCTTTCCTGTAGTCTCACAATTTTTCCAAACGTCGTCAGTGTAATATTTAACGAAACACTCAGTATCATCTTTCTCCTAGAGACACCTCTGGGACAGTGTATTACAGGTTTCAGCAACCTTCATACAGTGGATGACCACTATCTATGTGAAGGGTTAAAGGGACAATGTCAATGACTATTCCACAATGGAAGGCATCACAGCTTATTCTTTCCCCATGCTCAAGCACTTCCATTGAATTCAGCTGGACAGTGACCAAGAAGGGAGCTCCCAGTTCATATTTTAACCTCTCCTTTCTAACCCAGAAACAGTGTAAACCATTGAAAAGCTGTTTTTTTTCAGCTGAGATTGCCTCGCTCAGTTCAAATCAGAACTCAGACCTGAGGCCATCCTGATCTCTTCAGTTCAATATAGTACACAAACCTGTATTAGCCACAAAAACAGAAAAATCATGGGAGACCCAATGGGTCAAATAAAGGTATTGAAGTGGGACGAATTGGATAGTTCCTTCAAAGAACCAGCAGCAACACAGTGGACTGAGTGGAATCATTCTGTACTTCATCCTTCTCGGATCATAGTTTCATATCTATTGTTTTGGAAATTTAGAAGTATCACAAATATCAAGTGTTACTCATGTAATTTTTTTGTTTGTATTTATATTGCAGCTACTTAACCTGTACTTAAACTAATAGCATTTAAGCATTTCCTTTGTTTCTATTGCCGTTCCATTTGCATTTAACACAATTATTTGTATTTTTTAACTACGAAAGAGGATGAAAATCATGAACCAAGCTGTTAGTGCAATGTATGAACTAGCACACTGACCAGTGCACCAGGTGTTAACCAACTTGCTGTTTGATAAATACTATTTCCAATATGATTGAAGTACAGTGTGAACTTGTGAAACTAGCTAAGCCAACAAAATCAGTCAGTGATAGCCCAGACTGAAAACAAAAAGTGCTGGAAATCACAATGGGTCGGGCAATATCCATGAGAGAGAGCAAGGTTACTTTTCGAGTCTAGATGACAGTTCATCAGAGCCCAGATTAGTGTTCTGCCTTTGCATCCTGTATCACAATGCAAATCTATTGCTGAGAGTGTGACAATTGTCCAAAAATAAGTGGACTAGGACAAACTCTATAAGTAGACTTAGAAAGATTTGCTTTCATATGGGTTCTATTACTTGAGTATTACTGAAAAAGTACATAGCTTATCAAAGCTTTTCAACTTGCATTCATCAGGACAATTTGCAAGAATATCAATTTAAAAGGAAAGCCAGTATTTATATTGTCTGAGGGGAAAGTATTGTTCAGTTAAACAGTGGATTGGTTAGCAAATGGACTCTGATTGGTTAAGTGTTGCCATGGAGAATATAGCAGTTAATAATGATTAACAGTTAACTGCCAGGATATGTTTAAATTTTATATCTGGCAGGTTGATTTTGAATGGTCAAAGCATTGCCCTGAGAAATAAACTAGTGAATGTCTGTCACATATTATGTTGAGTTGAAACAAGCATTGTGCATGTACACATTCTTTCTGTTATGCAAAGAGCAGGGCTCTGTATATTAATGCACATAACTTCAATTACCATACTGTGAGCCTGACTGATAATCATGATTCAGTTGCCAGCATTATTCTTCACACACTCATGATTATTGAGCAAATGGCGTCTAATTGCAGAATCGCATCTACTGTTAGACATTGTTGTGAATTTTTCAAGAGTGGGCTGGCTGGGTATGATCAGTACCTTGCTCATCGGCTCAATTGGCCCCACTACTACCCTGCCGACATCAAAATACTGTTGGCATGGGCAGTTGAATGAGAGAGGGCTTCCTATTTCCAAGTACTCACATAAAGAAAAGCTGGAAGGAAGGGGAGCACCTCTATCATTCTGCACATCAGGCACATATCAAAAAATGCCATGCCACCCTTCTTACTCCACCACTGGCCTGGCAGAACTTTGGCCCACTGTTACCATCACCCCTCCTCCCCCCTCACCCCCAGGTTCTAGGATCCCTGCCCACCATAAAACCTCAATATTCACTTTACTGCAGTGGACAAGACACTGTCCTCTTTCTGCCCTACCAACAATACCCACAACTGAATTGTGGTGCTACTGGGAGAGATTGAACTTCCAGCAAACTTGATTGCTGGCAACTCCTGATGCAAGGTCTTCCTCCTGATTGAAGGACACTAATCCTGCAAATAGCCAATCCAGCCAGCTCACAGACCATTAGTTGCACTGGGTGGGCTATTGATGAATAAGCCAGTTGGTTTCTGAGGGGAGGGATGAGTCACCTGCACTCTCTTGAATTTCTGTCTAAGGTCTATCACATCAGGGAGCACATAGTTGCTATCAATCAATAAACCCCAATGAATTTAAGATAAGTACCTCTTCTCAGTAAACTACTAAGTAGTTTACCTCTTCTGTGCTGGACCATGTAGATCCTTAGCAGGTAAAAAGACAGTGGCAGCAAATCTACCAGGGAGCTTTTGTACGACATGTTGAGCGCTTCATGAGGATTTCTCTTGCACTAATTTCTTCAGCATAAACCATGGGGAAAAAAGAGTGGCAACCCATGACAGCAGTTATCCAGCTTTTTTAAGATTGGGCTGGATTTTTTCTGGGCTTCCCTGAGCCATAGGCCAAGATCAATGATCTAAATTAGATCAAGCACATTTGCAGGCCTCCCTGTTTTCCTTCTGCATTAATAGGGTATCTATTTTAAGATGTTTTAAATCTTCTGTTCAAACTACGACTTACGGTAAAATTAGACTTCATTCATGATCTGAGGACAGGGGAGCATAGAGGTTATGTCACTGCACAATCGAACTTGCAGCCAAGACTAATGATCCAGAGAGCTAAGGGTTTAAAGTCCCATCATAGGAGCTGAAAATTTTAAATGTAATTATGAATTTAAAATCTGTAATAAAATGCTGGTATAAGTAATGGTGATGAAGCAACTACTACATTGTCTGAAAATCTGAGACAACAAGGTGCAGGGCTGGATGAACACAGCAGGCCAAGCAGCATCATAGAAGCAGAAAGGCTGACGTTTGGGGCCTAGACCCTTCATCAGAAAAGGGCCAAGCAGCATCATAGGAGCAGAAAGACTGACTTTTCGGGCCTAGACCCTTCATCAGAAAAGGGCATTGTCTGAAAATCTGTCTGGTTCACTAATATCCTTTAGGGTAGAACATCTGTTGCCCTAACCTGGTCTGACTTAGATGCGACTCCAGATCCATAAAAATGTGGTTGACCCTTAGCTGCTCTCTGAAATTAACTAAACAAGCTATTTAGTTGCATTCAAGAAGGTGCCTCACCACTATCTTCTCAAGGGCAATAGATGCAGTCCTTTCCAGTGATGTCCATACTCTGAGGAAGAACTTTTTTTTTAAATACTCCAATTGAAGCAAACGTATAACAGACACTTGATGGCATTAAAACATTAGGTTCCCTTCCTCAGAGTTAGAAGGCCAAATAAAAAGCATTGAGGTTGTTGGTTAAAAATGACTTTAAAAAATGACTAGATGGTCCCAATACCTCTGGCTTTTGCAATGGCAGATCATCCTTTCCCTGATCCAAACACAATTTTCTTATGTTTCATATCAAAATTAGCCCTATTGTCT
Organism: Rhincodon typus; assembly: GCF_021869965.1. Classification (NCBI taxonomy): domain Eukaryota; kingdom Metazoa; phylum Chordata; class Chondrichthyes; order Orectolobiformes; family Rhincodontidae; genus Rhincodon; species Rhincodon typus. Next base: position 19,104,197 of record NC_063357.1, on the reverse strand, counting down.
GGAATAGTTAATCTCTTTTGAAATTTCCTAACAGCACACTCTTCTTCTTTCTTTTCCTTTTTGTTTCATTTTATAAGGTATGGAATGTGTACCTAAGCACCAAAAAGGGAGTGAGGCATGCTCACAGGCATGCCACTCCAGAGGAGCAAACCCAGCATATTAGCAAAGGCCGATGTATCTGTGTCTAGGCTCTATGACTGAAATATGGCCTTTGTGTATGCAGGAAGACAATTAAGTCCATCTGTGGGCTGCCTAGCTACACTTAAAGAGTCTTTTAAAGGCTGCCATGAAAAAGTAAGTTTTCTTTGAAAATGCTCACCTGAATGTGAAGGTACAGGAATACGTTTCCTGGTTCCACATCATTATACAGAATGTTTCTGAACCCAGCTCAATCACATCTCCTGATGGCCTAACCCCTGTTAATCACCAGCTCCCTCTTTCTGATCGTAAGCACTTACCCCTTACCATCACCTTTCATGAGTACCCTCCCGCTCTTGAACCCCACCCAAACGAATATATTTGAGGATCAGTCTTACTCATCATATAAACTGAACAAAAACAGTTGCTTTTGTTTTCTGGAGAAATGTTTCTGTCATGACAACAAGTCTGATACATTGCATTTTAAAAGGAGCTCTTTTTAAGGTTCAATTGTCATACAATGTATATTATGTGCAGTTTAGATTACATTGCAAATGCTTTACAAGCAAATGCAGAACATCAGGCTGGACTTGTCCCATGAGCTGAAGGATCCAGTTGCCAGGCTCAAAAGAGGAGCTGAAACGGTGCACCATTGAGACATACCTGGCAGATGGAGATGTGGGTTCTGAATTGGCTGTGCCCACATTCACCATCTTTCTAAGGAACGCCAGTGGGCTCCCAATCCTGAGGGTCCAATGGAAGTGTCCTTGGAGGTGTTGATCAAAAGCAAAATTGATGCGCCAATGGCTGGGAAAATTCTCCAGGAGTGTCAAGGAACTGTTTGAAGTGGTCCACACCATTTCCCCAGCTCCCCTGGCTCCAGGCCTGTCATCCCATGGCAAGGAAAACTCAGCTGATTATACCAAGTTGCATCGTAATATTTTACAGGAGGAGGTCACTTCCACACACCAATCTGTGCCATTGTTCCAAGACAGCTATTTATGGAGCCCTATTCTCCTGCACTTACTCCATATTCATTGAAACTTATTTTAAAAATATTTATCCTTTTTTCAAAAAAACACATTCAATTTCCACCACTGTTCAACTCTCTGCATAAAGTAAGTCCTAATCTTCTTCTTTTGGGTTACTTCATCAAAGCCTCTCATAACTTAGACCATCTTTATTATATATTCTTTTAATTAGCCTTTTCCTGTTCTAATGCAAGGAGCCCCACTTACTTTTATCTTTATTAGCAACTAGATCCTCACATCTCTGGGATCATCTTACTAAATTTCTTCTCCACCTTCTCTATGGTCTGATACGCTTTATTTAATTTGCCTGCAAAGTATCTTAATAACATTCTTAAATTATTCAAGAATACATTATTAATACGAAGGGCAAGATATTAACACACAAACATTTAACACATTTCAATGACATTTCTTTTTATCCGCTATTTTAACAGAGTCATTAACCTACTTAAAATTAACAGGTTATACATGCATTAAAAGAGGATAGAGGAATGTAATATCAACGCGCAGAGTAGTGAGACTGACTAGTTTGCTCTGTGGCTAGCTGGCATTGACCCAGTGGGCTGAATGGCCTCTTTCTGCGCTGTAATGTTGCCTAATGATACCAACAGTCATTTCTGGAATTATGGCTCACATGAACAATGCTCATCTAAAGAGTTCTTTAAAACGCTGAATGCAAATGCTTCCAAAATCCATACAGTGAGGTTTTTTTTCTAATGCCAGCAACATAGTGACAATGCAGAGAGTGAAACACAAATGGAATATTTGCCATTATATAATTTAACAGAATTCCACGTCATCTCTTAGCAAATTTCTAATTAATCTGTCAGATCATACATGGCAATGGAGATCAGAAATTGGACACTACCAATACATGGCTGTATTTTAATTCAAATATTTACCGGGTTTCTGGTGCAGAGGCATTTTGATGATGAGGACAAGACTAACTATCATTTACTATGTTTCCCCTAGCATAAACAAATGTTGTTTGCCATAAGTCTTCATTGTAATACCTACAATCTGCATTTCATAAATACGCTCTTCTATCGATTAAACTATAATAAAGCTGATGCTGGTGACCAGGTCTGTTGTCACAGAAGGAAATCTTGCAGCTATTCCATAGACAAAGGGTTTCTGTCACTGAGAGCAGGGGAGCCCTCGGGCATGGTTGATAGGATGGTTGGAGCTTATAAAGTGACTTCTTAATGTAAAGACGAGGTCACAGTGGTATCACAGTCAATCCACAATGACTTCAATTGGTCCAGCAAAAAAACAACACTGACAAAGTAGTGCATTTTATTACTTCACAACAGACTCCATATTCTAATATAATTTTTATATGGCATAGGCACAGCTGTTTATAGCAGCATGAATGTATGTTCAATTGTATCTTTAGGCATGAGGCTTATCTGACAGAAATAAATCCCAAGCAACTCACAGATATCACCAGTGAGGTGGAACACATTAAATCTAATTCACTATAAGTTTTACATTTTACAGTATTAAACCCAGAGAAATGAATAGGGGTTGGGTGCTTGGCCACCACAGCTATATTAAACCCAATAATAAATGAACTTGTTTCAGAAAACATTGTTTCTCTACTTAAACAAATACAAGTTACTCTGCTGAAAAATAAATTATCTAACCGTATTCATAAACAAGCTTTTAAATAAAGATAATATAATTATTTTAAAATCAATATTACATTGAAATAATGGTAGACCTATTGTTAAACATTTATAAGATGCTGACAGAATTTACTCTTTGATTTATTCTCAGAAAGCTCTAATTCTGAAATATTTATAGAACAAAATGTGAACATGGATTAACTAATTATTTAAGTTAAGGCCTATTCCATACGATATATTAAACATGGAAGTAATTGGAGTACTTTAAACTTGTTTAACAACATATTCAACATGATATTTGAAAATTAATCACAGAAAGAATTCTATTGAGTCTGCATAACAAGCTGTATTGTAGCCCATTGCAAAAACTGTAAGCAGGATAAAGTGAAAAAGTCATCAGCAGGGATGAGGGGCAAGAATCTAAAAATAAGTTATAGAAAAGACAGGACAACAGAGAATGAGTTAAGAAAAGAAGGGAGGAGGAGAGAGAAGCAGGAGAGTAGGACGGGAAAGATCGGCAGGCAAAGACGGGAACCCAATTATAAAGTGTAACAACCTTCATAACAGCTTTTTTTTTCATTTCTACAGCATATAACATGCTGGAAATCAAAGCATGTTTCATACACGTGCTATTGCTCTCTATAAAACTCAGCAGTCATTACCCATACAATATCATTACACAAGCAAAAATTGCTATATTAATGTGGTAATTTGAAACCATTAATGAAAATAAACTAAGAAAGAAAGAGATTTGGATGCCTATGTACACACGTCACTGGAAGTTAGTGGACAGGCACAAAAAGTAACCTGCCTCACTCTGTTTAAGCACAGTGTTATCTGTATGTCCTTGTTTGCTATGATCCGCCTGTACTGCTCGCAAAACAAAGCTTTTCACTGTCAACACAGCGTGGAGCTGGAGGAACACAGCAGGCCAGGCAGCATCAGAGGAACAAGAAAGTTGACGTTTTGGGTCGGGACCCTTATAAATCACTCAGAGATAGCAAGAACTGCAGATGCTAGAGTCAGAGGCAACACAGTATGGAACTGGAGGAACACAGCAGGGCAGGCAGCATCAAAGGAGTAGGAAAGTTGACATTTCAAGTCGGGACCCTTCTTCAGTCCCAACTCAAAATGTCAACTTTCCTGCTCCTCTGATGCTGCCTGCCCTGCTGTGTTCCTCCAGCTCCATACTGTGTTGTCTCTGACTCCAGCATCTGCAGTTCTTGCCATCTCTGAAAGCTTTTCACTGTACTTAGTTACATGTGACTTACAATAAATCAAATTAAATCAAAAGAACTAATTATCGGTCTTTATTTCAATGGAATGCAGAGGAGAGAAAGTCTTTTTTCAGTTGTGCCAAGCCATGTTCTGACCCCCATCTTGAGTACTGCATTTAGTTCTTGGAACCAAGCCTCAGGATGGGTATATACTGACACTAGAGGAGATACAGTGCAGATATACCAGTATGATACTGTGGCTTAAAGATTTAAGTTGTGAGGACAGGACATATAGACTTGATTTGAATTCCTTTGAGTTGATTTGGTTAAGGAGTGGAAGATGATATAAAGATTTGTGATAGATACACAGAAATTATTTTCTCTGGTGGGGAATTCAGAACACAATCTAAAATTATGCCTGGGTCATAGCAAAATCAGAAATCACTTTTTCACTCAAAGGGTAGTGGAAATATTTCTCTCCCAAAAGACTATAGATGATAGGTCAATTTAAATTTTTTATATTGAGATCTGTATGTTAGTACCAGTAAGGGTGTCAAGGGATATGGATCAATGGCAGATAGATGGAGTTGAGCTACAAGTCAGCCTTGATCTGATTAAATGTTGTACTCAGTTAAGGAGACAAGTTTGGGATGATAGCGTGAGAAAATCTGCTTGGTCTCACAGAGAGAAACCCTGCATGAAACTCAATGAAAATTACACTTAGCCGATTTCTGGCAAGATTCAGCCCATGATGTTAATTCCTAGAGAGATAATCCTTGTATTATTTCAATTATTTAGGAATTAGGCAGGAAGCATGTTTAGCTATACAGCTACATTACATAACTGTTCTTATATGTTCATTCACCTTTAAATGAATAAACTTTCTTCATACTTTTAACTTCAGTCAGAGTCTGATTTGATGCCCTGTCACCTTAAAAGATTGAAATGAGAACCTTTAGAGGAACAGGGTATACTACTTGATAAAAGCCAGTTGCAGGCAAAATTTAATGTTCATTTTCCTTTGTAACCTAGAGAAATACACTCTATATCTTAAGACAGGACTAGATATTTTCATGAGTCTTAGGAATTGGAGTTTGTCCGAGCGTGAACCATTATGTAACTGATCTGGTATAAGATGGTAAGAAAATAGACCACAACACAGCACTTAGAGCAGAAAGAATTAACCAATACATCTGATCATTTCACTTATACAGGAATTACATATTTCAAATATACAACTAGCACTTAGCCCTTTCTTAGTTTTTCGTCCCTTTTGTAATGAGGAATTGGAAATTTCTTTACATTTCATGATTAGTGAAAGCAAAATATCTCACACAGAAGTCAAGAGATTGGAGCCAAACATTTGAAAACTCTGATAACTGATAATTAATGAAATCAGTTAATTTTCATTGTTTGTATGGTTAAAAGAGCCTCAAGACTCCATCGCCAGAATTAAATACATAAATGTTTCCCATTTCCTGCAACACTCCTGTCATGTCAGTCTTTGAATCTTTTAGAAGTTATTTATATTGAGAGACTAGCTAATAATACACATTGAAGGGATCTAGCTTTGACTCAGCCCAGGAATGATAGATAGATTGTTGGCTATAACTATTGTTGGTGAAATGTTTTTGGCAATATCAACAAAATTCCAAATTGTCATAGGACCCAGCCTGAGACATTACTCATGATTTGTCTTGAAATGATTCTTTTCTCTTCCTTAAGGCCTTTAAAGAAGGTTATGGTAATGAGATATACAAAAGGAGCAGTACAGGGGACCTGTCACAGGTTCGGCGTAAAATATTCTGCTGAGCCTGAGCTTGAGGGTAGGTGATCTGAAACTGAAATTCATTGTTTTCACTTTAAGATTAATAAACTCATGCAATGGGGGCCAATTTCAATGACTAATGTCCAGTATCCAAAGCATGTGTGGAAAATGCTCAATCAGAATTTGGCTGTGCCATTTTTCAGATATCCCCAGCAGCTGCCTAAAACAACTGTTAGGCTGCTTAAGTGTCTAAATAAGGAGATTAATGCCTGATTTAGGCCCCTCTCAGAGCTTGACATTCCAGGGGAAGGTAGGAACATGACTGTTGAGGCCTGAGCAATGGCCCACATTCAAAAATTACCTTAAAATAAAAACAAAATTTCCTTTGGATACAGAAGGAGATGTATTACTCACCAGACTCCAAAGTCTCTGATCAGCACCACGCCTCTGTCTTGCCTCCATCACCTACTGAAGATCCTCCCATTTCCGGGGTCTTATCTCTAGACTGCTGCTGGAAAGGCAAACCATCCAATATTTTAAGACAAGTGAGCTACTGGAGGAGGCATAGCCCAGCAGGTTCCACAAGAGAGGGCAACAAGAGACAAATTTCCTTCTAAAAGCTAGATATAAAAATAAATAAATACTTACATCTATATTGTGATTTTCACAGCTACTTGCCATCTCAAAGCACACTATAGCCAATGATATGAGGTCACTGTTGCAATATGAAAAATATGAAACTTGGAAAACAACTTGCATACAGGAAACTCTCACAAATGGCATTGTGACAAGATAATCCATTTTTGTGATGTTGGTTGAGGATTATTTACTTGCTGGATTTATTGGTTCTTTAAACAGAGCCATGAGATTCTTTCTCATCCACCTGAGAAGAAAGATAACACCTTTAGCAGTGCAGCACTCTCTCAGTACCACACTGAAATGCCAGTCTTGATTTCTTTGCTCAAGTGCTGGAGTGGGGCATAAACCCAGAACCAGCAGACTCAGAGACAATTGTCTTACCTCAGAATGGACTACTTTTCCAAAGCCCAAATCCAGTAGCCATTCCCAGGATCTTACTTTGCAGCAGGACTGAATCTATGGTAATGTCCTGTTAAGTGCCTCCTTCCCCTTCTCTCTTGTTCAATTTTACTGTGAATCACCTCATCGCTTGCTTTGAATCCTTCCAGCATTACATAACATACATTCTAGAGATTGAAATGGTACAACCTCAAGGTTTCTTAGTGCTGATCTGAAGTTTTATTTTGCCATGCCTGAAGAGTAATGTAAAGGTAATAGGATGACATGATGGGGACTCTTAGTAATGCTGGTGACTTAGTAGATTTGCACATGGACATATCAGAGATATGGGAATATCAATATCCCTTTTTGACAAGTAAGTGATTGTACAATAATGGACACAGGTTCCTCTATCTATTTTATTGCACAAATAGTCACCTGCTTAGTTATACTATTGGGAACACTAAGAGTTCAACCTATTTTCCCAGTGTCATAGATTCATAGGGTCATACAGCATTGAAATAGACACGTTGGTCCAACTCGTCCATGCCAACCAAGTTTCCCAAACTAAACTAGTCCCACATGCCTGAGAGTGAATGATTTTTCTGCACCTCTTCAATACCAGATCAATATAGCTCTCTCAAAGATTTTGAAATATATTGCTTGGTGTATGGTATCAACAGATTTGGTGAGTAGACCAAAAAGGTACAGGTACTGATTGTATACAGTTACGGAGCAAGGGAGGGATTTTAAAAGAATGCTAAAGTTTTTTTTCGCTTTTCACTCTTCAGGTAACTTTGAAGAGATGTAATTTCCAGACTGCAATTCCCATCAAAATAAATGAAGGAGTTATTTTGTTGGTCACTAATTGCAACTGCTATTCAAGACTTCACGTTTTAGAACATGGCTTGAACTTCAAACAAATGCTGTCGCAACATCTTCATGATAGCTGCCAGTTAATGTTATTAGAGGATCCGGTCCAGAATACAGGGATAACTTTGCCGGGAATGGGAAATATATGGTAAATAATTGTCAGCCCTTTTACATTGTCCTCTACTTATTTTGCATTGGTCAATCATGCAGGGTCTGAATGAGCTGTCATTTGTAATCACCCATTTTGCATTCCCACCAGCATTGAATACACACCCCTATGAGTTTACAAACAATGTTCAAAATGGATACTGGCAACATTACTGAGAATCTATTAATCAACATACATGGATCGACAAAGTTTCTAAACCTCATTGCCTAAACATTTTTGCACTTGTTCAGTGGAATCCTGTAGCTTTTATTCAGAAATAGTTTCTGTTCTGTGCTGACATTTGTACCTCGATAGTAAGATTCCAATTAGAGGAAAAGCATTGCAAGACAGAGGCCAGGTTCTCTGTTTCTTGTCTCTTTGTAGCTGTTGGAAAAATAAACAACAGGAGAAGACTTAGATCAGTGAAATCAATGCAGAGGCTTTAGAATAATATTAGTGAGTTGTAAACTAAAATATGTCCCACTGCCTTATCTCCCCCATCAGTTCCCTTTAATTTTTCACACCATTTTGCTGCTTACATGGCTGATCTCTTCATTTGATAGGTTACCATGGGCAGGGCTTTCATTACATCCTTGCTGTAAGCATTGTTATTCAGATGCAAGTCTTTACAATGAATGACAGCAAACTCTTCAACTGTGTAAGACAAATAGTCCCAGGTGAAGTCCACATAGGCTCAGCTCCTGTAGAGGCAACTGGATTATTTAATTAGTGAAGGGAAACCTTTCTGAATGTAAGGTTGAAAGCCAGTGAGAAGAAGAGTTGAGCCATTCAGCCCCGGGATCCCTGGTGGTGTTGCTATGTTCAAAAGCCCATCTTGCACGAAGTGCCGGCAATCCAGAGCTGTCCTGCACAACTTGTTACGCTTTGCCTGGACATGGCAGATAAGGGGAAACTGGTGCCCTGCTTTGTGGACAGGGACCTGGAGCTCCTGAAGACTAACAGAAGAGGCCACACCACTCGACCCAGCCTGGTCCAAATTGCCATCCGGCTCGATGCAGAATCCAAGCTCCATAGGAATGCACAGAAATACTGAAAGCTTAACCTCTGGGAGTGTAAGTGCTACCATCTTCTCTCTACTACCTAACATTCACTCAATCTCTGCTATTGCACCTATCTCCCACCATGGCTCATGCATTGACATTTTCACTATTGCATGGAAAGTCTTCCCTCACTCACACTCTCCCAACCCCAAGCCTCCACTAACCCTCCCTGCCCTCTGAGCTGCCTCCTCACTCACGCGGGACACCTCACTACCTCTTCCTCACCTGCACCAGTGTTAACGAGAGTGGCAGTCTCTTTCCTCTCATTCCATCCCTCCATTTGTCTCATTGCAGGAGAAAATGGCCCATAGTTGGTTAGAATTCAGGCCGGCATGTTCCACTGAAATGTAGGGTAGGAATACAGGATTTTGGAAGCCTTGGATGATGGGAAATTATAAGCTTAGTCAAAAAAAGGAAGCATACCTAACATCTAGGCAACTGAAAACAGACGAAGTCCTTGAAGAATATAGAGAAAGTAGGAAGGAACTCAAACAGGGAGCTAGGCCGTCTGAAAGGGCTATGAAATGTCCTTGGACAGCAGGGTTAGGGAGAATCCCAAGGCATTTTAAACATATATTAGGAGCAAGAGGGTGGCTAGGGAAAGAGTAGGCCCACTCAAGGATAAAGGAGGGAGGTTACGTGTGGAGCTAGAGGAAGTGGGTGAGATCCTTAATAAGTACTTTACAGGGACATGACGGATGTTGAGATTAGGGAAAGGTATGTGAATACTCTCTGGCAGGTCAACATAATGAGGAGAAAGCGTTGGGTGATATACTAAGAAAGACAGGTCCCCAGGGCCGGACAGAATCTATCTCAGGATACTGTGGGAGGCAAGGGAGAAAATAATTGGGGCCTCTTTGCATCCTCTTTGGTCTCAGGTGAGGTTCCAGAGGATTGGAAAATGGTCAACATTGTTCCTTTGTTTAAGAAGGGGAACAGAGAAAATCTAAATAATTACAGACCGATGAGCCTGATGTCAGTGGTGGGGAAGCTGTTGGAGAAGATACTAAGAAATCGGATTTATTCACACTTGAAATTAAATGGACTTGTTAGTGTAGGCAGCATGGGTTTGTGCAGGAAGGTCATGTCTCACCTACTTAATGGAGTATTTTGAGGAGGTAACAAGAGCAGTGGATGTTATCTACTGGGCTTTAGTAAGGCATTTGATAAGGTACCTCGTAGCAGGCTGGTACAGAAGGTAAAGTATCATGGGATCCAGTGTGAGTTGGCTGGATGGATACAAAACTGACTTGGTCATAAAGGTCAGAGAGTAGTAGTAGATGGGTGTTTCTTTGGAATGGAGATCAGTAACTAATGGTTACTGTAGGGATCAGTGCTGGAACCTTTGCTGTTTGTTAGATACATAAATGATCTGGAGGAAATGTAGGTGGTTTGATTAGTTAATTTGCAGATGACACCAAATTTGGCGGAATTGCAAATAGTGAAGAGGGTTGTCAAAAGATACAGTGGGATATAGATAAATTGCAGATTTGGGCAGAGAAATGGCAGATGGGGTTTAATTTGGACAAATGCGAGGTAATGATTTTTGGAAGATCAAATTCAGGTGTGAATTATACAATAAATGGCAGAACCCTTAGGAGCATTGATGTACAGAGGAATCTAGGCATATGGGTCCACACATCCCTGAAAGTGGTAATACGGGTGGATAAAGTGATCAATATAGCACACAGCATGCTGGCCTATCCCACTATATCCCCTCATCAGCCAGGGCATCTAATATAAAAGTTGGCAAGTCAAGTTACAGCTGCACAAAACTTTAGTTACGCCACATCTAGCATATTATGTGTAGTTCTGTCCGCTAAACTGCCAGAAGGATGTGAATGCTTTGGAGAGGGGGAAGTGAAGGTTTACGAGGATGTTGCCTGGTCTGGAGGGTTTTAGTGATGAGGAGAGGATGGATAAACTCGGATTGTTTTCACTGGAAAGACGGCTGCTCAGGGGTGACCTGATAGAGATCTACAAAATTATGAGAGGCATAGCTGGGGTGGATAGTCAGAGCCTTTTTCCCAGAGTGGAAAGGTCAACTGCAAGATGGCAGGTTCAAGGTGTGAAGGGGGAAAGTTTAGGGGAGAAGTGGGGGAATCTTTTTCACACAGTGTGTGATGGGTGCCTTGAACGCGCTGCCAGTGGAGGTGGTGGAAGCAGACACGTTAGCAATGTTTAAGGTGTATCTTAATAGACACATGAACAGGAGGCAAACAGAGGGATAGATACTGTGTATAAGCAATAAGTAGCAAGTCTAAGTGAAGGATAACACAGTGTGGAGCTGGAGGAACCCAGCAGGTCAGACAGCATCAGAGGAGCAGGAAAGCTGACGTTTCGGGTCGGGTTTACTGAAGAAGGGTCCCAACCCGAAACATCAGCTTTCCTGCTCCTCTGATGCTGCCTGGCCTGCTGTGTTCCTCCAGCTCCACACTGTGTTATTTCTGACTCCAGCATCGTCAGTTCTTACTATCTCTAAGTAAGGATTAGGAATCGGGCCTTTTCCTGTGCTGTATTGTATTGTGTAGTTTAATAGGGCCAAAGGAACCAGGATGGATGGTGGGGTGCCTGATCTTTGACTCCTCACCTCGTATAAAGAGGGGAAAAGATGTTCGCTCTCACCAGTGAGGACCAGGACTAATCCCAAAGAGATGCAGAGATGTCCATGTCTCAATAACCAAGAAAGCAGCATTGTCCTTTGTTCTACTACTCTCCCATTTATCCCACTGTGAATGCTATATTAACATGGCACAATTTCCACCACTTGGCCGCAATGCATTTGCTGCTCTGTCTCCTGCAAGTACCAGCAGCACAAGCACTGTCAAGAGGACAGCACCAACTCTGAGGAAAAAAAGAAGTACCATTGAAGCTGCTTCCTACACCCACCACCAAGTCGGATACTTACACCTCTGCGAGACTGTCAGTTAGAGTAGGGAGCACATGTGCATGAGTACACCACAGGCACATCTCAGCAGCTGGCTGGGAAAGAATCATAGAATCTTAGAAGCCCTGCAGTGCAGAGACAGGCCATTTGGGCCATTGAGTCTGCACCCAATCTCCAAAGAGCATCCCACTCAAATCTACTCACCTACCCTATCCCCGTAATCCCGCATTTACCATGGCAAATCCATCTAGCCTGCACAACTTTGAAATGCCCCATTTCCTGGAACTCAGACGCCTGCCAGAGATCTGACACATGCTCAGCCCCAGACAGGAGGGGATCCTGTAGTGTTAGCAGTTTGTGACTTCATTGAAATCTACAAGTAGGCACAGAAGCAGAAGGCATGTTTGTCAGGGGCACTGGAGAGCATGCTGCCTCAGGTATGTGAGCATGCGGCTGCCTCCATGGGCAGGTTGGTAACTGTCATGGACTGCCAGGTCCGGCACACATAGCGTCTGCTGGATATACACATGGACCTACACTCTGTCACTCTAGACTTGGGTGCTCAGCGCAAACAGCCAAATAACAGAGAGAGAGAGATGGGGGACCTTGAACTCACTGCAAGTGCCACTGCTTCACAAAGGGACAAAGTGGCACCAGGCAGAGGAGAAATATGGACAGTGCCCCCAGCACCTCTCAGAATACACTAGAGGTGGCCAGGCCTTCCACCTCCACCCTTCTTGCCACCTTCAGCGCTTTGGGAGCTCAATCTGAGGAGGGTGAAACTGCCTCCGGGCAGGACACAGTTAACATGTCTGGATCCTCTATCCATAACTGTCCCTGAAGTTGCCCAACCAAAACTCTAAGGCCAGCAGGCTCCACTGTGGGAAGGGTTCCCTCCACCCTAGCTACACAGACTGGAACTGCACCGATGGCACGAAAAGGAAGAACAAAAGCTTCTAAAGGCACATGGGTGGGACTGGTAACAATTTATTGTAAATAAGTTATTACATTTGTAAATAAATGTTCACTTTCCTTCATCAGCTGTGTGTGCAAATGTCTGCCTCGCTGTAACTAAAATATTCAAGGTGCAGGGCCAAGCCATCCTTCGCACTACATAATGTTTAATGGGACAAGGTTTGAAATGAGTAGCTCCTGTAGACAGGCAGGCCTGAATGATGAGTGACCAAACGCCTGACTGATATCTGGACATCTCCTTCACTGTCTTTCTGTGACTTGCGGCATGGTGGCACAGCACCAGGAACACAGATTCAATTCCACCTTCAGGAAACTGTCTGTGTGGAGTCTGCATGTTCTCCCCATGTCTGCATTGGTTTCGTCTGGGTGCTGTGGTTTCCTCCTACAGTCCAAAGATGTGCAGGTTAGGTGGATTGGCCATGCTAAATTGCCCATAGTATCCAGGGATATACAAGCTAGGTGGATAAGCCATGAGAAATGCAGGGTTACACGGATAGGGTAGGAGGGTGAGTCTTAGGAGGGTCATGTGGACTTGATGGGCTGAATAGCACGTTACCACACAGTAGGGATTCTATGATTCTATGATGACTGATTGCACTGGACCCACAGAACGGACTATAGCCCACATCCCAGGCTGCAGAGACATAGTGTCCCTTAGCCTGACCATCCTAAGTGGCTACATGACTGTGCCCAAGTTCCTGGACTGATATTGGAGGCTGCCCTTGACTTTCCATGCTAGGATCCCCTGCTTGAAGGATGGCTTCCTTGACTTGAGTGAAGACTACTTCCCATGGGCTTTAAGACATGGCCATCTGTTTGAACCACATGCAGTGTGATTAGCCCATGATTGACTGGTACATAGTGAGACTGATGTAGCCTGGTGTCACACAGAAACACATCTACAACTTGATCAATGATTGCTAACAACCACAACTAGCTCCCTGGCTTTGTGTCTGCGTCAAAAGACATATATTGGGCTCTAGCTGAGGGGTCAAAGAGCAAAGAGGCAAGGCAGAGATGCTGTGAGCATCAAGATAGGCACAAAGTGAATGAGCGCTAAGAGACCAAATAAGGAAGCCCTGAAATGTACCCGAGGTAAAACATGAGCTGGGTGCCCATCCTGCATGTAAACTATCCTGGCAGCAGAGTTTCAATGATGGCTACCAGTGCACTCCCAGGTATGGCATTAAGTGCAGAACCAGACTGTGGGCAGATGGATGCCATGATGTTGCCATTGTCCATAGATAGGGGTTTCATGCAGTTGCTCTCCATAGAGTGCGCTCTGAAATATTTGTAACTGCTGTCCAAGATGGAGACCCAAAGAAGTAAGTGATGAGTTGGAGTTGCTGCATACATGCTCTGCCTATCATCTCAGGAACTCTCAAGATCTAGACTCTATCCCTTGGGCAGGAGAGTCAGAAAATCCATATAAATGAGGTGAGGTTAGGTAGTAATGAAGGTGATAATTAGCGATTATCCTGGAAAATTGGCCTATCACCACTCACTAACAAGAATCTCATTTCATTGTTCATTGCTTAGTTAAAAATAAGATGTTTTGACCTAGGCATTGGGAAGAATCACATTGGACATCTTACCCAATTTTCCCAAATTTCTCACCATGGCCCACACTGTGCAAAGACTGGGAAGTCTTTGCCTATTGTAAATAACTTTTGTAAAATCTGCCTTTTTTATTTCAATACAAATATTTGTATTTCTTTTCCTTGATCTTTTTACCCATCATCTACACTTCTTTGGAAATTCAAATCAGTGCTCTGTCATGGGGGAGCTGAAGTTTCATTCCTGAGACAGGAATGCAGATTTGCAAAATTTTCAACTCCAGAATCCTGATTCAGGAGGAAGTTCCCCAATGTTGTCCTGGTTGTAAAAAAGGTATTAAAAGCAAAACAGCCCTCAAGTTTTCACATAATCCCTTTGACCTATCTATGCTACCTCTTACCACATCACGATCCCTATTCATCTGCAGTCCCCTTTACACCCTCCATGCCATCCTATGACACTCTACCCACCATATGCCCCTCATATCTTCCATGCCAACTGAATGCCAACTAACTTCAACATATGACATAATGCCCTCCACCCTTTGACCTTATATCCTCCCTCACAAATTACCTATTTTCCAACATGCACAGAACTCAGGAACAATTTTGACATGAAATAAGGTAAAGTTCTAAGTGCTTTTTACAGGCTTCACTGTATTTCATCAAAACACTGTCATTGGTAGAACCCACTCAATAAATAAGTTTAATAATAAATAAATTTAAATCCCTTCAAATATTTAATTCCTTATAAAAACAAACATTCCTTTCAAACACTTAATCTCATATTTTAAATAAGACAAATAGTTGTACTCATTGCATTACTTCAAAGACAGATAATCCTTTTCTAAGATAGTAGGAACTGCCGATGCTGGAGAATCTGAGATAACAAGGTGTAGACCTGAATGAACACAGCAGGCCAAGCAGCATCAGAGGAGCAGGAAGGCTAACGTTTCGGGCCTAGACCCTTCATCAGAAATGGGGAGTGGAAGGGGATTCTGAAATAAATAGAGAGAGAGGGGGAGGCGGATGGAAGATGGATAAAGGAGCAGATAGGTGGAGAGGAGACAGACAGGTCAAGGATGCGGAGATGGAGCTAGTAAAGGTGAGTGTAGGTGGGGAGTTAGGATGGGTGTTGGTCAGTCAAGGGAAGACGGACAGGTCAAGGAGGCGGGGATGAGCTAGGCCAGTTTTGGGATGAGGTTGGGGGTGGGGATGGGTTGGGCTGGTTTTGGGATGAAGTTGGGGGTGGGGATGAGTTGGGCTGGTTTTGGGATGAGGTTGGGGGAGAGGAGATTTTGAAGTTTGTGAAGTCCACATTGATACCATTGGGCTGCAGATTCCCAAGCGAAATATGAGGTGCTGTTCCTGCAACCTTCGGATGACATTGTTGCGGCACTGGAGGAGGCCCAGAATAGACATGTCGTCCAAGGAGTGGTAGGGCGGGTTGAAGTGTTTCGCGACTAGGAGGTACAGTCGTTTGTTGCGAACAGTTATGTCAGTTTGTCACCTCAACCCCCACCCCCACCTCCTACCTACCAGCCTCACCCCCGCCTCCTTGACCTGTCCATCTTCCCTTGACTGACCAACACCCATCCTAACTCCCCACCTACACTCACCTTTACTGGCTCCATCCCAGCCTCCTTGACCCGTCCGTCTTTTCTCCCAACTATCTGCTCCTTTATCCACCTTCCATCCACCTCCCCCTCTCTCTCTATTTATTTCAGAATCCCTTTCCCCTCCCCCATTTCTGAAGAAGGGTCCAGACTCGAAACCTTAGCTTTCCTGCTCCTCTGATGCTGCTAATCCTTTTCTAACCTATGTGAGCACCATTTCAAGCTTTGAACTTACAAGCCCCCTGCTGTGATAATGATAGGCTGGGCAAAGAGTCATGCAGCACTAATCCTAGGATGAAAACCTCATGCCTACATCAACCAAAAACTACTGAATTTGAAGCACTTGTTTTTTATCACCAGCAATCTGGCTGTTTATTGCCGAGATGTAAAGGGCGGGGTAACTAAACGACTTGACATCTTGACCTTGTCCATTTTATATGACATTCATGTCTATTCTCAAAATCCCAAAGGACTACCTCCCAAAGAGCTGACTAACCTCTTCCAAACGATACCTTACTGCAGCTAAGAACCTCCTAGAATTCAACCCTTCGTTTAAAGGTCTAAAGCCTGTGGGTCATAACTCAATAAAGTGACAGGTGAAAATCGCTTCTGTTTGAAGGAAACTGCGCTATTATAAGTGCAGAAAACTTCATGAACTGCACATGAGTGAAATACATTCCACACACTTTCCATATCCCAGTCCACAACACCATTTCCATCAAAAATAGTAGATGCTGATTTGAGGATCAGGCTGCAGTGCCATTTTGGCAAAGGTGCAGTGTCCTGCTAGCATTGCAAAGATTCAGGCCCAGATCTAGTCAAGACATGAAACTCTATTATTTATTTATATTTTAACACATTTTGATTTATGCCAATAAAGTAGTATCATCTGAAAGTGTAACCAATCTTTGGAAATAAATCCTTGGCCTCATTCTTTTCCTTGAGTCTCCTTATAGGTAGGAGTCTGTTTGTGTCTCTGACCATGCTGCTCTGCGACTGGGTGATCTGAGAAAGCAGGTTGGATTTGATCAACTTCCTGATTTTCCTGCATTAACCAACCTGTCCAATAGCATACAGAAAGAACGACTGAGTGTGCACTAGTGAGAGTGTTATTGACAGCAGTGTGCATTGAAATTACCTTTCCCACACTCCTTTCAACTGTGATAACTGGGAAGAATGCATTCCACAACTTAACCACCAATGCAGAGAGTTACCTCCCTCTCATCAGTGACCAGGCCAGGCATCTCACCAGCGCTCCACGTCTCTGCAGTTAACATGGAAGAAATTAGCTCTTCAATTTGTAAGGAGCCCTGCAAATACACATGAGAGCACCAACAAGCCATGTGCCAAAGCTACCTTAACAAATTCCATTTTTGGAAATTACATAAAAATAACAAAACATAATTGTCAATCCATCGCCAGCAAAAACAGCCTTGGAAAGATGACCTCTAAGCAACCTGAAGCAAGAATTTAATTTTATTCAGTCCTAGGCAGTAAAAGAGTTAACTATTGCATTCAGATCACTGCGAGTCTTTCACAGGGCAAACCACTTTCTTGATAAAACATTGTTTCAAAGACATGCTTGAGCTTTCCTTCCAAAAAAAATTTATAACATTATGGTTAAATTTGTTTAATAAAGTTTTTATGTGTATCTGCAGTTAAAGTGATCAGATTAATTAAGTTTACATATCTGCATGCAATTTCAGATTGCAAGTCTTTTCTAACTATAGAAAAAACCGATATGCATGGCTCTTGATTTTAATAGAAATATGCAAACGGTATGCAGTCCCAGAAGCCCATATGAAAAATTAAAAAATGGTGGAAAATTGACACGCTTGCCTCCCAAGATCAAATCCCACTTCAATAATTTCTGCAGGATTCTCTCGTCTCTGGTGCAGATAAATTCATGTCAAGGTGCAGCAACACAGATAGCCTGACTCTATGCATAGTAAACGGCTTTCAGAGAGAGGCAATGCCCAGAGCAAGGCCTTATCAGAGCAAGCTGGCTCCCATTTATCTGATCCTTCGTCGAATGCAAAAACAGGTCTTGATCTGCCGTCCGTAGTTTGCAGGGGAAGGCTGGGGGTGGAATGAAGATATAAACAGAAGAAATGAGTCAGGATAGGGGAAAGGGAAATAAATTTGAAAAAATTAGCGGCCACACAAATCAGCAGATGAGTCTGTCACCTAGGCAGCAGAAGGCCCATCTGTTGAACACTATTTGACACCCACCCCCAAAGGCTAACAATAAATCAAGTTTACCAGGCAAAATATGGGCACTGTTTTAGACCCTGCTTTGCATATGGGGACAGAAGCTCACACATTGACAGTGCGGCCAGGTGCAGACAAGCAGATTTAAATCTTTGTGTTTGTTTTTGCTTTACACTGAATCATCTTTCAAACTGATAATTGCTAAAAAAAAACCTCTCTATTAGCTATTTGAGGGCTGAAGAATTTCATTTTATCAAATCGGGGAAAGATTCTTTCAACAAAAGGTATTTTTACAAAAGTAACATTGCAGAGCATGGTGGGAACAAAGCACAGGAACAAAAAAAATGTTCTTCTTACTGTTCATTTGATGAACAAATTGCGGTAGTGGTATATAGAAACTACACACATATACACAACAATGTAGACTACTTCAAGCTGGCTTCCCACCATTTCCAGTGAACAGCAAAACTGGTCCAAGACCCCAAACCCCAGAAAGAAACATTGCACTATATGGACCATTCTTAACCAAACATTGCTTCATTCATCCCCATAAACACCACTCCCAAGCCCCAACTTCCATTAGTCACACCCAAATGAAAATTCAGATCTGATGGAGGGTAGGGTATTTCTCAGTCATTTCATTGACAACTTACTTGCCTTTAGTTCCCCCCCCATTTCTTCTGAAACACCTATCCCTCCTGTTCCATGCCCCTAAACTATCTACATCGACTGCGCTCTCTTTCAGCCACTTTTCTCTTTCCATCCTCTTCTTTCAAGCTATCTGCTGCCTTCCTCCCTCTCTCAACATGTTGTATATATATATAATACAAAAAGAAATATTTTAAAACATTTCACCACCTCAGGGCATCCCACTTTATAGTGAATAACTTATCTTTGAAGCGTAGTCACTGTCGAAATATAGAAAACGTAACAATCAATTTGCACATAGCCAGATTCTATGAACTGCAATGTGACATTGATCAGACAATGTGTGTTTTTGTAATGCTGGATGAGGGATAAATTTTGACAATGACACCAGGAAGAACTCCCCCACTCTTCTTGAAAATAGTACCTGGAGATCTTTGATGCCCGTTGAGTGAGCAGACAGAGTCTCAGGTTAACAATTCACCCAAAAGAGAGCACATCCAACAGTGCAGCTCTCCCTTTGTACTGCACTTGGAGCAGCAGACTGTGTCATGTGTCCAAGCCCCCTAAGTGAGAATGCCACAATTGAACTATAGCTGCTAGCCTTGATCTTAATACTGCACCTCATCTCAACTTGTGTGCAACAACTCGGAGATTGACAAGTACAAAATAGAAATGTTTGTTGTATTTTCTTAGCTATTTTGATTTGCTCACCTCCCATTTGTTTCTACTAAATCCAAACTTTCATTCCTTGTCTGGAAGTGGATTTCCAAATATAAACAAGAAGAATGTACTTTGTACTTTGGTCAGTTCACTAAGAAGAAGCTTACTGAAAGGTACTGAAAAGTGCCTTCCTCTGACAGGTTTTATTCCTCAGTGACAAACCATTTCCAGTGAAAATCTATGCAAAGCAAAGTGGAAGCAGGAATTGAATAAGCACTACCTTACATAGCATTCTTATGCTACAGCTACTGGTGACTTATTTAAATCATTAAATATGGCACATTTTGATAAAAACAACAACAATTTTGCTTTGAATGGAAGATGCCTCAGTGCTGTGCAAAAGCAGAGGGATTTGGTTGTGCATTTTCAGAGAATATTAATGGTAGCACGTCCGGCTGATAAGGCTGTAAAAAAACACAGAATTCTAGTTTCATCACATGAAGTAGAATCCAAGAGTTAATAATGAGGTGCTAAAAAAACTTGCAATACTCTGATTTAAAATATTGCAATTGAAATCACACTACAGGAAGGATATCAAAGCTTCAAAGAAGGTACAATGCAGATTCATGAGGATGCTGCCTGGTATGAGGAAATATAATACAAAGAAAGAATCAAATAATTGTAACTTGTTTGGTCACAGCAATGCAAGTCAAGAAAGTCTTTAGAATTTTGAAAAATGGGACAGAGCAACTAGAAGCAAACTGTTTCAGCATTTGATTGATTTTGAACAAAGGATCATATTTCAAAGATTAAATATTAGAAATTTATAACAAAGAGTAAGGAAACTTCTCTATGCTGTACGTTGTGAAACTATATAATTCATTTCCAGGTTCAGTAGTTGAGGCAGAAACAGTCAACATTCAATAGTAGCCTGGATAGGTAAATGGGGAAAATGTGTTTAAAAGGATCAGGGATATGAGGATGGAGAAGCATGATAATGTATTTGTTTTCAAATTAGAATCAAGCTATCATCTTCCCCTCTCCCTCTCCTAACATGTTTGAACATATATAAGACAACTTTATTTAGAATATTTGTTCATCAATTTTGCTCATGAATGAAAAAGAAAAGGCACATTTCTGTTTTTTGTTCCGGTGCATTGTTCTCACCATGTTCCACAATGGTTCTTTTGCAAAAATACCTTTTGTTAAAAGAATCCTTCCTAGGTTTGAAAAAAGGAAATTCTTCTGCCCTCAGTAAATCTGACATACACTGGTTGGACTGAATGGCTTCTTTCCATGTTATAACTTCTAAGTATGACTATGATAACACATTCCGAAAAAAAATTATGACTAAGTGATGTGTTTATTGTTTTAAGCAGCATGAAAGATTACTGTCGTTCCTTGAGGATTTGCCTTTTTCTTTAACTTAAATACTTTTTTTCATCAAAATCAGATACTTCAACTAATTTATCCCTGGCAACAGCAAATAAGCTGTATGTTTTGAATGACAAATTGAAGATTTAAATTGAAACAGTATTATGAGATCTTCTCGGTATGCTTTGTTTAATTCAGTTCCATTTTCTTGATTCTTAATTCTCCATCGTTCTTACCCACTCTATTGGGTCTACAACTAAGAGGGAGGACAGCCAAGTCATAGTGCTCTGATATAACTTCCATTAACAATATCTTTCCATGTTTTAACCCAAAAAAAATTACCTACTTTGGGCTTTCATTCTGCAGCATCTTAGATGGGAAAACTGTCAAGTGTCACGTACATTTGCTATGATCAATTTACTAGCTATTTGCCATCTTTAAATCAATCTGAACCAAATTCATTTTAATTTCTTTTGCTGGTGAAATAAATTCTGAGCCAATTTGAAGCATTCTGAGTTTGCTGCCCCTGTCCCTTTAAGAAAATGGTTCTGCATGCCCAATTTCATTGGTTCCTGCGCAATAATATTGGGGGGAAATGTTCCACCAGAAGGTTTTCATCCCTTCATGTTTCAATGCTTTGTGTTGTTAACAGCTGGAAGTGCCTGCCAGGCAGATGTTTCTACTTGTGCATTTTAGTTTATTCTTCCAATTTTGCAATGTTGTTTCCAACCAATTTTATCTATTTTCATTATGTTTTTAGGTGGTCTGTTTTGTTTTACTTGGTCCTGTGAATGCTTTCCAGCACTCTTCAGAGAGTACTAATCTACACATAGTGCCACAGTAGAGGTTCAGGCTTTTCGTGTTAACTTTACAGGGTTACACATTGAGATTTGGGGTGGGAGGGGGCTGAATCAGGTTGACACTGGAACCAGTCGATACACAAGTGATCTGCATTTGAATTCCAATTTCAGTCGATGCCATGTTGATCTTTGCAAATAAGTTGCTGTACTATGAAATGAAATGGTTAAACATGCCATCCGTTACGACAGTGTGTTTGAGCTGGATTCATAATCTTTAAGAATATTAATTTGTCTCAGTGCTAAAATATACATTTTTCTTTTGTTTCATTCACTTTGATCTAATGTGTTGAAATATTTGGAACAGATTATACATGCATTTTTTTCTGAAGCAATGTAACTGATAACTGGTTAAAAAGAAATATAAAAGAGTTAATAAATATATGCCATGTAACGTTGCATTATCATTTAAGCTTTGTGAACCTATATAATCCTGAAAAGCTAGGAAAAACAAATATATTGCGGTTCATATAATAAAGGTATATGAGATATGTTGAATATAACGTCAATTTCCAGTACATGATAATAAACAATGTTTTGTGCGAATATGATCTTTCCAAATGTAATCTTATTCAAGATTTGTAACAACCTGGAAGAGAAAATATATGATGGCTGAAGATGTAGGTTAATACATGGAGCTAGTTACATTCATTCAATTCAGTTATAATAAAAATGAATATTACTCCTTTAATATGTAATATAGATCTACTATAGTTTGCTTCGAAACAAAATCCTAATTATACATAGATTAATGTGAGAGAACTTAACTGAAAGGGATCATTGCCTATTTGTCTGAAACCAGTCCATGATGTAAATTGGCAGACAGAGAGGTGAACAGTCAATACAGATTAAAATTATGCTCTCCTTGTACACATTTGGACTTCCATTGATTGAATCACAAAGCCAGAAACCTGTACTTCGCCAAAACAGACATTGGGAGAATGGGAGATGGCATGGGGAGCTGGATCTATGCCATCTCTTGCCTAGGGTAAGATATTGGCACAGCTACAGATGATGTCTTCAGCCAAATGAGCAAAGTACAACTCAAGAGCGAAACCAGTCCTAGGAACTGTGACTAACATAAATTCTGAACAAGGCAGCTTTGCCTCCCAATTTATTTTTGTGTTGCTGCAAGTACAATATTTACTGAAATATTCTTCTGAATACATATTACACCGACACGAGTGCAGAATCTTATCTAAGCAAAATAGAAGTGACAACTTCAGTCAGACTGTTTTGTCTTATCCTTCATTCATTTATTTTTATGTTAATAGCTTTTCTTTTGCATCAATCAGTTTCCAACTCCAACAGATCGTATGTCAGGCTCTGCCTAGTTTAACTACATTAGAAAAAAATGGAAAATATACTGAATAATAGATCGGATTTTTAGCAGATGAGCCTTTACGTTTAATCTTTGCACGTCTCGCCCCAGTCTGTGCTTTATCATGTCTTTACAGCCAACAGCTTGTTTATGAATAAAAAATGTGGCATGAAACCAAAGAGTGAGTTGTCTTTGTTTTGTCAAGTGTACCGAGACAAAATGCTTGCTCTCACAAGTCTTCACTTCTTACAAGCCTTCTGGGACCCCAGGGGCAGCTGGACCAATGTTACCTGCAGAACGGTTGCTATGGCAAGCATGCTTTACCCCATGACAAGTTAGGAATATTCATGAGCTGAAACTCTGCCGAATCATCTGCATATCTGAGTGTTCTGAGTTCTAATATGCAAATCGACTGCTTTGACAGGCAGCCACTTTATTAACTCATTAAGCCCATCTTGTCCCTTTAAAGACAGCATAATTACAAATAAAGCCGTCACTCATTGTATACAAATGCTGCTGAGGTCGTGCTAAGGACCAAAGTGACCTGCTATCAGAGCCCAGTCGGTCAGGGGAAGGCAATGAGGAACAGTCCAAGGTTTGGCACGGTGCATGATAGGGAAATGCTAGATAAGGCATTGAAATGGTCAGGTTGTACTGCTGTGCCTGACAGACATCTTACACCACATTTCATACCTACTACACTCATGCTGTTTTGACCTTCTATAATCCAGCATCCTTGACAATCTGACACAAGTTTTAGCATACATTTTGTTATTTACTGGGCATGCTATACCTTATTAATCCAGAAGCCTTGTTTAATCATCGGGTTCACTTAATAGGCTGGTCTGGCACCCTGTGATAAAGCAGTTACTTTCAAGCTGACTGATTTCGTTCATTGTTTATAGTGTTTCCTTCTCCCCAAGCTCCTTATTCAGAGATTGGCTTGTGGGATTCTGTCAAACAGCATGATTATTTCTGTTGAAAACAAGAACAATTATCAAAAATACTGTGGGAAGAGGGGAGTAACTTACATATGAGCTTTATTTATCCTTATTTCCTATTATTTTCTTCTTTTGTTTTGTGCCTGCTCATCTCTCTGCTGTCCTCCAGATGCAAGAACTGGCAAGAACTGTGAATGCCTGTATCTTCTAATATCAGTAGGTGAACTGACAAAAGATTGTTTTCTTTGTAAAGATGCTTAAAAAGAACACCACACCAATGTCTCAACTGAGAACTAACAAAACATCTCATGCCTAGGCATCAGGTATGCACCAATTCTGCACTAGGATTCTGATTCCAGTAAGACCTTGAAATAAATGCAGTATCAGCCCTAACAATTGTGATCTCAAGCCAATATTTCAGTTCTTAGGGGACAGCCTAACAATACTCTCTTAGAGTCCATGGCTGGGATTTTACATTGGCCAGGGATACACCCTGCTTCCTCCCTAAGTGTTAGGGAAGAGCCCATCCCCTAGTTGGTCTGATTGCCCTGCAGCCATTAAACCAACAGGGGACCACTCAGTGATTTCAGGTGAGACCGCTGTGCCTCAACAGCCAGTATAAGGCTGGCTGCGTTCTGGTCCCTGTGGTGCCACTGTCCCCAGCAGCAATCATTACCAAGGCAGGTACAGGCATATGACCAAGGCCAGGCTGGCACCTTACACATCTCACCCCCATGGTGGGCAAAGGGCGTGGTGAGCCCTGATTGAAAAATGTTAGAGGGAAACATAGTGCAAGGGATAACCTTAAAGTGAGTTACCTCCAATGGTCCCAGGGGGCTATAAAGAAGATTCCACAACACACCCCTCCAAACCTTTCTCTCCAAACCTGAACAGTTTAAGCTGCTTGGCTTCATACTTCGCATGGCCTCTGCCCATGTCAGGCAAGACAAGATGCATCTCTTAAGCAGTTAAGTGATCAATTAATGAACAAATAAGGCCCTTAACTGACCCTTGGGGACATGGGATGTCAGAGGTACCCCCCACCACATGTAAGTTTGCAGTGAGGGACAGATTGATAAATAGGCACCAAGAACAGTGCCCATAGAATTACACCCAATTTTACAACAACCCTGCCTGCCAACCTGTACCTGGGATGTACAGAATTCAACCCCTGCACACAGTGAGATGTTGGTGTGAATATTTGTACAATCAACACCGCATGTTTCTTCTTTAAGTTTTCACTTCCTCTTCCAATGCATATCTTTTAATGTACATATGAACATATATGCATTATTCATTGTTTGAACATAGTCAGGGAAGTATCACTCTAGCCTATGCACATGTTTATGACATTTCCAAAAACAGACTATCAAGTTCTGATTTTAATACATTTGACCTGTCACAGACTAAAATAATTTTTAACAAAACAAAACACAGGCTTAAAATGGCCGCAGTGATCACCTGATCAGGTTGAATCAAGCTCGTGAAACTACCAATAAACAGGAGCCAGTCTGAACTAAGACTAACATAGTCAAAATGGCTGGAACCAGTCATTCCGATTTGTATCTTCTGTTTGATTTACACTCTTCTGGAAGTTTCACATATTGGGATGAAAATCTTACCAATAGATTATCCAGCTTGATTTAAAAAAATGAAGTCAGAAATGGGAGTATACAAATGAGTTGTATTTCAGGCAACTGCAGAAAGAGGAAAAATTAATTTCCAGCAACTGAACAGGAAGACTCCCTATCTCTTTTTCTCTTAGCCTGTTAAAAAAACAGCACCCATTGATAAAGCAAATTGGAGAAAATCCATTCACTGGAAACTCAAAGACATCTACAGATTTCTTTACAGCTGAGGAATCAAATCATCAATTCAACATCCATTATCACAGGTTAAACCTAACATCTCAAGCACTCACCTGCATACTCTTAACCTTCCTTTCATACTAGACACTCACTCCTTTTTAAACTTTATACTTGCATTCATGTGTGTATTTGATGTTGTGTTTGATTATTTTTATTGGGGTTAATAAGTAGTAAAATTTCCGTTTCCTTCATTCAAGAATTTTAATTGAAGTGTGTAACAGCTGCATGCTAAAAAGAATTATAAATATTTGTTGAGACCAACAAAGTGGTCTAGTATGCTAACATGGTTTACATCTCATCATTTGTATTGCATCAAAGTCCTACTTCACCAAGAGATATTATTACAAAACAAAATAGAGAAATGACCAGTGAGTTTTAAAATGGACTTACAGATTTGCATCTGTGTTGCAAAATGTATGTCAATAAGTTCATGACTTCAACAGTGTCACTGGAGTTGTTTTAAATCAGAAGCAGTGTGATCTCTCAGGGAGGCATGGGGAGAAAGTCAGTCAACAAAACCCCTAGTTCAATTTCATAGAGTTCTTTAACAATTGTCTCAAGAAATGCTCTAGCAAATGCTTTTAAGCAGATCATCGCTCCACTCTATCAACTGGGTGTGGAGAAGGAGATAAACACCACCATCTTAAGAAGGGTGATGAACTGTTTTATTTTTCATGTGATGGGCAAAGCATAGCCTGAATGTTTCACAGACTTTGCAAGATCTGATTACAGTGTCCTTATGTAATGTTTGAGTTTCATTCCCAAAAGTTACAACTTTAAGTGAAAGACATAAAGTAAAACAGTGTTTCCTACAGGAATCAATGTAAAAGCCAGAGTTAGGTTCCTGAGGACAAATGTTTCACAGATGAGCCAATGTAAAATTTGAAATACTGTGCCACACATGTGCCACACAACGCATTCCTAGCTAAAGTAACTTTTGAAACAAAACAAGGAAAGCTTCTGTGAAGCAAGCTTATTGCTTGCAGAGAAATCTTTAAAAATGTTTACAGTATAGGTACAGTACAAGTTCTTCACTATTCTAACTCTGCAGGTAAAGTATTTTTGAGTACATTATGGCAGGAAATTTGTTTTAAAAAATCTCAGTCATTGAGTCATACAACACAAAAACAGGCCCTTTGGTCCAATTAGTCCATGCCGAACATAATCCCAAACTAAACTAGTCCCACCTGCCTGCTCCTGGCCCATATCCCTCGAAACCTTTCCAACAACTGCCATTAACTCTATCTATTCTTCTCATTATTTTATAAACTTCTATCAGGTCATCTCTCAACCTTCTATGCTCCAATGAAAAAAGTCCCAACCTATCCAGCCTTTCCTTATAACTCAACCTTCCATACCCAGCAACGTCCTGGTAAATCTCTTCTGAACCCTCTCCAGATTAATAATATCCTTCCTATAACTGAGCGACCAGAACTGGACATCGTACTCCAGAACAGTCCTCACCAATGTCCTGTACAATCTCAACATGACTTCCCAACTCCTATACTCAAAGCACTGAGCAATGAAGGTAAGCATGCTAAACACCTTTTTAACCACCCTGTCTATATGTGACGCAAACTTCAAACCACAGCAGTTACTCTACCAGTACAGGTACAAACACCAAGGAAATTTTTAAAACACAATTAAAAAATTAAGTTTATTCTGAGCGGAGGACTGTTTGAAACAAAAATGATATTTGAATGCAGGGAGCAGACACAATAGCAGCAACTCCAGCAACGCAGTCAGGGGTCTTACTGAGATGTGATGACATGAGAGGCTCACTAATAACAAACACAACCAAGAAGTGAGAGATGGTAAAGCAAGAAATGACACTTTAAATGAGGAAAGTAAATACTTAAAAAGAACTTTAATCAGAAAAAAGTTTTGAAAGAGGAGACTGAAAATGAGAACTCCTTGTATTTTATAATGTATTAGTTGAATCTATACTATAAGATTCCTTCTCCAAATATTTGTACTTATATTAGAATGAAATACAGGATGTACAGCAATTAAAATCTGTCAGGTATGCACATATTTTAGTTTTTTCATTAGGTCTGTCGTATCAGCTTTATTTCTGTTGCTGTCCATGTATGTGTTTCAGGGGCTAGTTAATAGGTACAAAGAATATTCTTCAGTTAATCCTCCACTTCTTAATAAAGCATTGAATGAGGTACTTCCTGTGGAAAACCCACTGGTGCCTGCAATTCTACTGGAAGCAGAAAGAAAAAATTCTACCAAATGCCTCAAAAACAAACAAATGTAAGTAGCAACAGAATAAAAATGAAGCCAAATATGACAAAAGAAGCTGTAAAACTGTTGGGTGAATCTACAAATGCTTTGAATTGGGATATGTGGAACCATGTTGACAGCAGAATTGAACTCATTGGCTTCCTGATAGAATAGTTAATATAGCTTACATAACAAGTTCTAAAAGCAGTTTATTGTGTCCATGGCACACTCTGGTCTTGCAAATCATTTCACAATTGAATTTCTTGCAAGAAAATTGTGCACTTTAATATATTTTAATGCTTTTGCCATAATTGGTTTATAACTACAAATATTAGTATAACTACAACTTGAATCGAAAAATGCTTTCAATGCATTTCAAGGATGGTTTAATTTGAATACTATATGTTTTCTGCTTGATAAAGACTAGCATCCTTTGGTTTTCCTTTGGTATCCTAAAAACTATCTATTAAAGTGATATTTGTGGCTGTTGTCTAGCTAACAAATTCATGGAATATGAACTTGATAGTGATATGCCTAAAAACTGGCACTTACAGCATACCTGAAATAAAGCCACTTTGACTCTAAATAGTCAGTTAATCCTTAGAAATGCCAAACTTTTTGTTCAGTCAAGTGTGAGATGCATGGAGGATAAGCAAGCTTTTCCATTATGCATGGCCACTTAATTTGCAATCCACCATTCACAGTATGAGTGTCCTTGCTGATAGAGTGCACCATAGATGTTATGGTTAGTTTTCTCAGGTCTAAAGCAGCCAAATCAGTGGTCCTTAAACAATGTTTATGGAACTGAATGTTGAGCCGGGAGGAACAGTGTGTTTGTTCTAGCTTCCGATTGAAGCTGTGGCTTTCTGTCAGCCATTGGTCATCGACCCTCACCCTCTCCCCACTCTAAATTCATCCACCTCGATATTTTATAGATTATCATCCACTCGGGCTGATATTCTTCCTCATCCATCAGCTTGCTACCTCTTGAAGTAGAAGAGTATCCTTCCGCGTAGATCATCTCCTGTTGACACAAAAAGACAAATTTTGCTGGTCTTCTTGCCTATATACCTCAGTGTGACAATCATTGCCATTTCTGGGTTAGTGCCAAAGTCAGGGTAAATCAATTTCCATGCCTAGGTCCACTATTGTAACGTATAGGTATCTGGGCAACAGACCTCCACATCCCCTTGGAACCAGGTTTACACAGGGTCACAAGCAAGTGAAATTGGCAATCAAAGCCATTCACAGCATCAAAAAAAAGAACAGTGTTGCTATGAGCTCACATATTCACCATATATGAAAGTAAAACCACTTATTTTTATTGGCACATGAATATGAATAAATTTAAAGTTCCCAATGAATATGAATAAATTTAAAGTTTCCATGTCTTAAAGCATTCTCTTCCAATGTTTTATGGATGCTTTAGGAACACCAGGATTGCAGCAGGTAGTAAAGGATCAAAGGGGAAAGTCTTAATTGGTTATGACAACACACTTCTGGCTTTAATAGAAATGAGACATTAGATTGTACTACTAATGAGGTTGGAGAGAAGCACCGACACAAAACTGTATTATCATGATTATATATCCTATGATGTCTTCTACATCAATGTGTCCATAAAGACTGATGGGGCACGAATGACATCACTTCAAAAGTACTTCATTGGCTGGAAAGCACATTGAGTGGCTGCAAAAAATGTTTAATAAACACATCAATTTTCTTTACACTTCAGCTCACAATATGTCGTATAAATGCAAAAATGTATTTGATGCATTTTTCAGCTCTTCATGAGATGTTTGTGTCAATGCCAAGGACAGCACTAATTGTCCTTCTCTGATGGCACTTGAGAAGTCAGTAATGAGTTGCCTTCTTCGCCCACTGCAGTCCATATGGTGTAGGTACACCTACATGGTCGCTAGGAGGGAAGGAGTTTCACAATTTTGATCCAGCAACAATGAATATAATTCCAATTCAGGATCATGAATACTTGGAGGAGGAGTTTCAGATAGCATTCCAATGCAAGCACAGTCCTAAGTGATACAAGGTGGGGGAATGGGAAGATGCTGTCAAAACAGCTTTCATGAGTTGCTGCAGTGCATCTTATAGATAGTACACACTGCTGCTACTGCACTCTGGTCATAAATGGAATGACTATTAAAGTAAAAACCAAAAGAACTGTGGATACTGTCAATCAGAAACAAAAGCTGAAATTGCCAGAAAAGGTCAACAGGTCTGGCAGCATCTGAGGAACGGTCACTGGACTCAAAACGTTAATTCTGATTTCTCACCACAGATGCTGCCAGGCTTGCTGAGCTTTTTCAGCAATTTCTGCCTTTGTTTCTGAGTATCACGATGTTGGATGGGGATTTAATCAAGTCAGCTGCTTTGTCCTGAATGGAAGCAAACTTTTTGAGTGTAATTGAAGTGTACTCCAGGCAAGTGAAGAGTATTCCATCACATTCCGCACGTGCGCATTGGAGACAATGGACAGGCTTTGGGGACTTAGGATGTGAGTTATCCCTCTACATATTTCACAAAGAAAGACAAATGAGGTTTTCTGCACCACTCAGTAACCTAGGTGTAATCATTACATCACTATCCACAAAACACAAATTTTCAACAAGTATCACTCAAATAGATGCATTTCACAACATTGAACAATGGCTGAGGAAGTAGAGGGTGAAACAGAGGGAAATAATAATGAAATGATAGAATTGTGGGCATGGGTGATGGCTAAGCAAATGTGGGGCACAGTCCTCGTAAATTGACTGATCCTTTCTAGTCGCCTCGGGCATATACATTCTGGGATTGGTTGAACCCATAAGACTCACACTATTCTGCAGATACTTGTCTTTACAAAATCAATACCCAAAGTGGCGGATGGTGATATGAATAGTTTGCACCAAACAATTATGGACAATTTAACTGCTATAGAGAGCCTATCACAATTGCTTATGCTATACTCTCTTAGAGACACAGATCCTCACAACAACACATATCATTTGTATGTGCAGACGTTTTCATGTATGTTAATGGCTGTTCTGAGTTAGCACAAGACATGTGCAAGCCAACAAGGGCTTGTATTCTACATCAATGACAAAAAACACCCCTCTCCACACACATTAGTACTAATGCAGCTGCTTCAAAAGTCAACATTTATGGACAAAGAATATTACATGAAACCTATATCCACAGGATTGGACATCCAAAACAATTCATTTTCACAAAAATGGAATTAAGCCACTGACAAGAAGGCTCAAATGTCTCAGGAATGAGAAATTCACCAAGAAAACAAAATTTTGAGCTCCTGGAGTACGCTCACACAGCAGCCCAAGTACTCATGCCACATGCATTCCATGTCACATGCTCTGAAAGATAACAATGCTCCACTCCTTCGTTATATTCTGCGGTTTATCATTCCTTTATCATGCAGATAGCAAATAGTCGGTCCTGTTAAAGGAGTGGAAATGTTATATATTCTAGCTCCTAAAGAAGGCAAAGTAGAAAAAAATGGCTTGCAGTACAATCATTAAGGATGAAGAATCAACCAACAGAAATCAACATATTTGTTTACTTGACTGTATGTTATGTAGTGTGAATACCAAAATGTTGAGATGAATGGTCAAAGTACATAGAAGATCATAGAATCACTACTGTGTGGAAGCAGGCAATTCGGCCCAGCAAGTCCACAACAACCCTCCAAAGAGCATCCCACCCAGACCTACTCCCTACCCTAGACACAATGGGCAATTTAGCATGGCCAATCCACCTGACCTGAACATTTTTGGGCTGTGGTAGGAAATGCACACAGACACAGGGAGAATGTCCAAACTCCACACAGACAGTCACCCAAGGGTGGAACCAAACCCATATCTCTGGCACTGTGAGGCAGCAGTGCTAACCACTGCACCACCATGCTACCAGTGAGTGTATGGGAAAAGAGGCATAATATAGCAATGGACAGTATAGCAGTACCTGAAAAGTCCCTGTGACAAAAAGGTGAAAGCAGGAGCAACCTGAACTGTCATTGAGACAAACGATTGTCCTGCAGACTTCAATCATAGTCTCAGCAATAAGCTGGAACAATAAACTCTCCCAGTGCCTCAAATGCATGTAAATATAGTCTTCTACGTATGAGAGATGTCTTTGGTTTGTCGGAAAGAGTCAAAATCCAATGTTTTTGTTTCCTTGATGTGCTACTGTACAGAATCAAACTGCATTTGTGACTATGTGTATACATAAAAACACTTTTTTATGCATAAAATATTTTTTAATGAAATAAATAAGCTTGAACATAAATGTACTGGTTCTCCATCATTCATATAGCTAATTCACACATGCTATGTTCAGTGTAGTTTATACTGTGCATGTGTTTCTTATTCTATCAGTGATCCAGCTCCCTCCCTTGCACAGTATAAAATAGTCAGCATTGCTATTGCACAGAATCCAAAACTAAATATTTCTCTTCACAATTCACTGCGGCAACCATGTGCTGAAACCTGCAACTCATGCATTTAACTATCCACTTTGAAAGGAAGTAAACAACACAATCATCTTTAACATTGCCCAGAGAGAAAACAGCATTTCTTTCTTGCAATGAAGCTTTAACAAGTACTTCACCATTATTAGCTATTCCAAACAGGTATTTTTATTTCTTTTCTGCTACTCACAATTCCCGCAAATTGTGAGAAAAACTGAAATTGCCAATAACAGCAGAAAAAATCTGTATTTTTATTTTCTTAATTTCTCCATAACTTATATTTTATATAGAGGGAAACATACACAAATCTTGATGTTTTCTGTTGATAGAACCAGGAACTGTTATCTACCATCGACCTGGATGTATCAGGGTAGAGTTTTGATTGCAATCCTAGATTTAACTAAGAATTATACTCTATGGAATTGTTTTGTTATTTTGTTCTGGTGACTTAGTGGGATTTTTTTTATCACCAGGAAATTGTGCATATATCACAACTGGATAGGGGAAAATAGTTTTGACGGTTTCATTAATTAAGACTCTAAATTAGAAGTTAGTCTCTTAGACTAACCCATTGCATAATATACAAACCAGTTTTAAAATTATTCTCTGGAATACAAAGGATAAATTTAATTTTCCAAGTGAGAACTTTGTAATCATTAGCACATAAGCAAGTGATGTTAAGTAATAACTTAAT
Source organism: Rhincodon typus (assembly GCF_021869965.1). NCBI lineage: Eukaryota > Metazoa > Chordata > Chondrichthyes > Orectolobiformes > Rhincodontidae > Rhincodon > Rhincodon typus. The sequence goes on along the minus strand of NC_063357.1, from coordinate 19,070,996 downwards.
TGAAAAAGTGTAAATAAGCTTGATGTTAAATGGAACAAAAGCATTTTTTCTGTTTAATGCATCATGTTTATGCCACATTCTGTACTGATTAAAGTATTTGAAGAGCAATGCTTTAAAATTTAGCTAAAATCCCTTAATCAATGCTAATTAGCCCTAACTTGCATATGTTAATTAAGACTATTTACCAAAATTATAGGTATGAACATCCCCAGAGGGGTTCCTGTTCATTTAATTAGTCCCAATTAGCTCTAATTAACACGTGTAAATGAGATACTGTTGAACCTAAAATAAACATAGTGTTGCCTGCTGTATTCACATGCAATTTGACTTATTGTATATGTTTGTAGAAGGAAGAGGCAGTTGAAACCCTTAATTAATGCAAATTGCTGTCAGTGCAGACATTTTCATAGAAGTCATTCATTTCTGGAACTATGGCAGAAATAAAAATCCATTCCAGTGTAACTGGATACTCCAGTTGCAATTCTTGGTTAACCGTTTCTCATACTGCAGATTGACGAGCCTGTAACAAATAAACAAACTGGCATGGTTGAGAACTGCTACCGGATTATCAACATTTATTCATACTTCACATTTTATATTTCCAGAGTTTGTTCTCCAAGATCATATTTTGGGGACAGTATAACACCACACACAGATATTTATATAGATTTTAATTTGGTTGATTCTGTGTACAAGAAAAATCCATTGAATTAAAATCCTATACATTTTATGGACCAATTGGTGATATTTATGGATAGCATTTGCAACAAAAAGGAAAAATGATGAAAAGAGCTGAAGTGACAGAAGTTTAATTAAATTAAACCATTTGTTGCATTATAGTTGCGCATTTATATAAATTTTGTGTATTTAATATGAATTTTCCAAAACTGTTAAATGAAGCAACTTTTATATAAATAATCAACTCTGTTAGATAAGGCAATTTGTATAAAGCAAATATTAATGCTTACTATCACCAATCACAGTAAATCTTCTGCATGCATATCAGCCACAAAATTCCTTAGAGAAGATCTTTGTTCAACAAAACACACAGGTAATTTACGCTGAGTACAAATGTCGGAGAGACCTATAAAAATATTGAACTACCAAATGACACTGTACCAATAACAGTACAATCCAATTCACTGCATTTTACAGCAGTAAGATTGGGATAGCCTAATTAAGTAGGTAAGTCAATTACATGAGTATCATGAAAGGTTGAATCTATGTGACCTGTAAAGATCACCACTTTGACCAGTTTATAAAATTGCGTGCTGCTTCACATATAAATGTGAGATGAAACCTTACCATGTGCTTGCATTTGGCAGTTGTGTTTCTCACTTGTTTATCTAATTCTTAATAGGTAGGAATTTCTCTTTCTGTGTCAAATATGGATGAAAGGTGCATTGTTTTATTTCTGTATGTTATAACTCTCAAACTATTTTAATCAATAGAATTTGTGAGTCTTATTAGAATAAAGTATAAGATTTTATGGGAACTCATCACTATGACAGTGCTGGAGTCATTTCTTGGGCTGGAATTTCAAATTGGAGTTGGGAAAATATGCCCAGATGATTGCTGGGTCATAACATCTTCCAAGAACACAATTTTTATATTGCACCAATACCCATTCCCAACTATGCCAGCAATTGAAAATTCAGCCTGTTTAGTCAATTTTTTTTTCATTGAACTGTGAGAAGCAAGTCACATCACATGCCTGAAAAGGGACATTATATATCACCATCAAGAAAGGCTAATAGAAATTACTTTTGAAGTGTAGTCAGTGTAGCAACATAGGGAAACCTTTGCTAATGATCAACTATTTTGCACTAATATACATGGAAAGTGTAATTTAAATGAAATTTAATTTAAGAAATTAAGATTATCATAAAAACTTGCTGCATATTCATGTTATCTTTTTTTTAAAATTGCAATTTGGCACTGTTGCTACAAAGAAGTGACTGTTCATGCAAATAATTCTGTGCTAGCTTGCAATGCACAAGGGAAAACACAATAATCACAATTTTTTTGCTCCTTTTTCCAAAATATTGTTCCATCATATTAACTCTAGTATACAACAGGGCACAAAAGAAAACAATAATGACAACAAGCTTTTCAGCTTACAACCTGACCTGGGATATTACATGCCCTTTCATTGATTTTTGCCTCAGTATTACTAAATAGCTACAGTATGACAGTTTGTATTCAACTATATTCTTTTCTGATGCCTATTTTCACCAACACATTTCATAAAATACAAACCCCATCATTTAGGATCAAAATATAATTGCAGCCACAAGCTGGCAGAATAAATTATGCACTTATCTCTGCAATGTTGACCAAAAGTTTACCCTTCCAGTTGCTGGGGCAAAAGTGGTTATACTGGTAGAAGTCAAATTCCTGTGTCAGGTATGAAAGTCATCTTGATGATTCACAATCTGTAAATATATCTGATGCTCAGTCATTCTATTTGAATGTCTCTGTCCTGTGGATAATTAAAATGCAATTACCCCAGGATAATGGTAGGTCAAATATCAGCAGGATCAGAATATTTCAACAGTCCTGTTAGTTATAAATTGATTCAGTGCACACAGCCAGTCATATTTAAATGTTAATATGTGAAATTGTATAATATGACTCTTCAGTTCTGTCTTCCAATGTGAAAACAATTGATACCAAAGGTATATAATTGATGGGCTTGATATTAGTTTATCACATGAAGCTTGTGACAAGTGCAGTGGTTTCCCATTCAAATAGTATGTATTTTCCTGCTCTCCATTCCACTTCGTTTTCTTAGCTTTCTCAATATATTGCATGGTTTTATTTCCTTGATTCATTTCATCACCTGCATTTTCCTATTCCTTTTGCTGTTTGAACTGTAGTTTCAAACAGGCCCTGTGTAACATGTAGTGTGCAATGTAAGGCTGAGAATTTTGTACAAGATACACTTTATTGACCTTTTTGAAAGTTCAATTGCAGAATCTCTGTTATTACTGAAGCAATCATGGAGGATATTGTTTGGCTGATGTGGAAAGATGGGCAAACTGAAAGCTATTTTTCACACAAGAATTTCTAAACAATATTGAGGCCATGCACAATAATTTCATCCCTATTTAGTTCAACCTGTAGTCCTGCCAAGAAAACTTGAACATATAAATTAAATTATGTAAGAAATGAGGTTAAGTTACTTCATCAAATATCCAACTTAACTGTTCACATTATTTATGTTCAATTTGCACATGCCTTTAAAGTGTATCCTTCTCTAGTAACATATTAATAAAGTACAATAATGATATCAAAGTTTTATGTCATTGTTTGCAGCCATGTAAAGTAACTAATCATTTCATGGGGGAAAGAAAGGTGATGCTAAACCCAGTTTTCCAATGGTCTAATTCTTATGTGTATCACTCCATGGTAGGCAGTTGGTAATCAGACTTAGGTTTAACTTGAGGGACTTTACTGAAAATAGTGTCAACTCTTCTTGGTTGGTAGCACACTAACCTCTGAATCAGAAAGTCCCAGACTTAAGCGTGATTCTAGGGAGCACAAAATGCAAGGCTGATATCCCATCGAAGGACTGAGTGAGCATTGAGTAAAGCACACTCAATTGCAGCAGCTACAATTTTTGAATGAGTCATCAAACAAAAACCCTGTCTGTTCCCGCGGGTTGACGTGAAAAAGTCCATGGCAATATTTTGAATAATTGTTCATTGCAAGTAAGACAGATTATCTTGCCATTATCACATTACTGCTTGTGGAAGTTTGCTGTGTGCAAATTACAATAACAATTGCAATTCAACAGCTTTTCATTCGCTCTAAACGGCTTTGAGACATCTGGTGGCCGTGAAAGGCACTATATAAATGCAAGTCTTTCCACACAGAATATGTAAATAGTATTTGAAAAATATATAAGTATTATGTATTCTGGTCACATCAACAACTGCAGAGGGAAAATTGTGCTCAGCATTGCCTAAACAAGCCATAGCTTTTCTAGTTGACAATGTCACAGCAGCAAACTTTTACTGAAAATTGTACTTAATTGATAACACAGTGGACAACAAAAATTCAAGAAAGAGCATGCCAAATTGGAATCAGCAAATAAAACTTCTTGGGATGTAGATTCTTTAATTAAACAATAAAAAATGGAAATGTTAATGCACATTTGAAATTGAAGGAAACATATCTCAAAGATGATAATTGGTTGAGTAAGCAATTAACAGATATGCAAATTTGTAGGATTCATTATAACAAAATACACCACAATAGTACACTACACTGTGGTAGGACTCATGGCAGGACCTAATGTCTGCCATTTTTGTTGATGGAAATAAACATTAGATACTGTTACATTCAAAAGCCAATGTGTAAAATTATTTGCAACAAACTCTATCATGAAAACATCATAGTTATCCAATGAAAATCTACTTTTTTTCATATTTTACAATCAGGTTTACTTCTATCTAGCACCAGATAAAGAAAAATACTAGGTGGAAATATAAATAAGGAACTCGGTCTGTTTGGTGTGATGTTTTTCGCCAAAAAGTGTCAATTCAGCTTATAAATGGTTTTAAAATAAATTTCTATCATCAAAACAATGTCCGTATTAAATAAAAAGGTCTCATTTTGGGGCCATTGAAACTAATTTCACCTGTACGTTGTAAATAAATGACAACAAATAAGAAAAAAGGATTACATTCTTATAACCACAACTTGAGGGTGTCCCAAAGTGTAGTCATTATTGTACTGCAGGAAATGCATGAGGCAATTTGCATATTGCAAGCTCCCATGAACAGCAATATGATAATGAACAGATAGTCCGTTTTTGTGATGTTGGTTGAGCAATTAATGTTCTGGAGAACTCTGGAGATAAGTCATATTAAGTAAAGGGATGGGGCTCACTACTGAGCTATTGTGTCTAGCAAAGAGATGACTTTATTCAGTATATTGTCCATTTGGCTCAGCATAGATTATTGACTAGCAAAACATTAGTCAGTGGAGAGATTTGTTCTGTGCATGATGTAGAGTATGATCTATTTACCTTTTTAACTGTTGTTTTGGCCATAATCAGCTTCTGTTTCAGAGACCTAGATTATAAATTGGACTAATTCTGGTCTGTGTTGTTTAGTTCAATATTAAAACATCCACTGACAAGCTAAATCAATGGGGGAGCCTGAGTATCATTTTTGTATGAAGTAGTGGACAAAACAACACAGATGGAATAAGATGACTCTGTGTGCCTGCAAGGAAACATGCTGAGTTATGGTTTATTGATAAAGACTGTTACAAATGACCATCATACTGGGAGGTTGACATAATAGAAATTCCACTGATGAATAATAAAGAGTTGGACAAAAGTAGTGAAAATCATAAACATACACAAGCAGAGCTAGTGGACTAGTTAGTGCTTTTTCTTTAAAGATGGTTATTAGAATGACCAAAAATAATCCCAAAAAATCTAGTGTTTCCCATATATAAAACATATTTTGGGCTTTGCAGAATAGCAAAAATATTTGTTTATATATATTATGCAGAGATACATGAAATGTCTAATTTGCACAACATTCAAACTATACAATATCTTCTCAAAGGGTATGAGGACAAAGTGGGAACATAGTACTGAAGTGGATAATTAGCTGTGATCATACTGAGTGCCAGAGCAGGCTCCAAGGGCAGAATGGCATACTCCTATTGTTTTTCTATGTGTCTTTGGCAGTGTGCTCTTCTTACACAATATGGGATTGATATTAAAACCATACCAGATCGACTGGGCAAAATCTGAGCCAGTAAGCCAGTTTGAATTCGAACACTGGATATTTATTCTACAACAACTCTATCATTTTATAGACTGCATTCTTACTGATAACTTGCTGATGCTTTAATGTTGTAGCAATGTAAGTGCTAGTCTCAATATATGCTGATGTACTATGCCATGGAACTGTACAGTGTGGGGTGTATGACCATGGTTCTTCACATCAGGAAATCAAGGAGAGGTGCCAAAAAGAAAAAAAAAGTGGTTTCAATGAGAAAGAAAAATCAAAGGATGATTCATCCCCAGACTGTGCTTTGCACCTTCTAGCTATTGTTTAATAGTCGCTTTTAGCCAATGCATCAGAATAGGGTGCTTGTTCTTCCCTTCCTGAGCTGGAATTTTGAATAGAGAGGGTAACCAGAAAAAAATGGGAAAAAATTAACATGGAAGATATAAAATAACCAGTGAATGTGTCAAACCCATCTCCTTTGATGTGTGAAATATGCAATGTGACTCAGGGTTATCTTTCTAGCTGAATATGTATATCAAAACATATGTCATTCACCAATTCACCAGTGTACTGCAGCCTTCAGGAGAAGTTCCCTGCAATGTTGAAAGTAGCGTGAATTATATCATTGCTTCAAACGTGAAATCTCATGGTGTCACTGTAAATACAGAGTGGTCACACACATGAACATCATTGAAATATAGATGCAGCCATTACTTGGGGGTCAGTTGCAAAAGCTTTCGACACCTCCACAAACTAATTCATATCTCATTTTCACCACTACACACTCTCCCTCCACACAACACCCTCCAGCACCCACCCAAATCCAACATAATCTATTGGTTTAACAGGAAATTCAATGTGTTAAACTGATTGCTGAAAAGTTGATCACTGTAAACATTGCAAAAAAAAACAGTTTCAAGAAAATTCAATACCAAAGGAGCAAGTACAACTTCATACATCATTCCCTGACTGTATTGTTCCATATTTCAGATTTTCTCATCAAAAACATGAGTGTTCTCCGAAAATTGTTTAAAATTGAACAGACATAAGTATTTTGGAAAGATTAGAAGATTTAACCCAAATAACTACTGAATCTTCAAATATGCATTAAATTCCATTTTTCTAGTTTGCTGAATCAGCAATCAACAATAATTGCAGTCATACAATACCTTTTAAAATCGTTAGGTGTTTCACAAGAACGTTATCAAACAGCATATGACACCTGAAGCCATACAAGCTGGTATGAGCAAAATTAGTTTCTGTTGGTCGTAAATGCAAGATGGAGAAATGTATGTAATATCTTTTATTTCACAAGATTATTTCAACACAGTATTCGTATATAGTTATTCACTTATTAATAAGAGTCACTTTAAACTAACTTAATATATGTGAAACATGATTAGATGCTTTGATAAGGTGTTGTATTGATCCAAGTCTCCTATAATATTGTGCTTGTGGTAAGTCAATGATGTGTTGTTTTATAAAAACTAAGTTCAATGGTCACCTCCCACCTGATCACTGCAGAGTCAGAGCTGCAACTTTGTCTGCAAAAACTTGTCTCTCTGTCCTTCTTTCCACCTTTCAGCAGGTGCCCTTTCCTCCTTGGGAGGGTTTCTGATTTAGTTCTTTGAAAAAGAAATATGTTTTCATCTCTTTTCTAACCCAAACCTATTTCTTTTGTTTAGCAATCCAAACAGGATAGACATTATGAATGTATACTTTTGTTTGACATGTGTGTTTTATTTGTGGTGTCTATGTTTTCCATGTATTACCCTTTATCACCATAGTTTCTGCAGTATATTCTTGCTGTTTTTCCAGCTACCTGTTTTGCTGTCTATCTACAATATTTGCTATAGCTCATCACTCCCGATCTATCTGTCTTCCCTGCTCTGCAATTTCTAAATATTTTGTTTAACTCCCTAGTTCTGTCATTAACTAATGTTTCTGTAATGCTTTCTCAGATCTCTCTCCCTGTACGTCTCTTACTTCTTTTATAGTTTTTATACCATTTTTCTCCACACCGCTTCAATTTTCAGTCGTTCTGACATTTTCTCCCTTTTCTGTCAAGACAGCTCTTTCTGTTCCTATAGATTTTATATCTCTTACTCTCTGCTTTCCCTGCTGTTCTCCTTTGCATCCTGCCATCTTTTGCATCCAGTCTTTTCTTCTGGTCCCTTCAGTTTCTTCCTCCCTCTCAGACTCTCACAACTGTCCCAGGCACGCAAATCCAATGTTATTGAAAACAAAAGCAGAAGATTTTTCACAGTATCTCCTGTTAATATTTCCTCACCAGCAGCATATATTTTCAATCAGCGGCTCCAGGCTCTCTGCTTCCTCCCAATCTCATTCTGAAATAAAGTTCAGCATATGCTTATTAGAGACAGATTCCTAAATGCTGTTGTCCTAAAACTGTGGTTCTTGAACATTTTAGCACCTTCTCAGTTCGAGGAGACTGAACTCCAGTAAAGAGATATTATAGTTTCTCACACCCTTAAAATATATTTGATCTGACTGATCAACAAATTAAGTCCTCCCTCACTCTCTTCACTGTTATTTCTTTCTGTCTGTTAATCCTCTCTCACTTCCATGCATTTTCTCCCCCTTTCTCTCTGTGCCATTTCTTTCTCCTTCCCTCTTAACTATTTTTACCACCCAGGAAACAAGCCAAACAATAATACTCTCAGTCAGGGTACCAGTTGACGTTGATGCTGGAGCTGCTGAGCAACGGGTCATTGAAAGCAGAAACACGATCACCCTGGAGTTACTATCTTAAAGATCGGAGGCTGCCTACCAGCAATATGCAGGATGGTTGCCCATCGGGCCTCTTGCATTACGAGGCAGCAAAAGGAGGGAGCTACTCGAGTGAGGATTGCAAAGTGAGGGAGGGGAATGCAATCTGAGTTCCGAAAGGTCAACTGCTTTATTTTGGGTGTGGGGAGGAGGTGTATGTTTGTGAAAGGAGAGGCACGTTTGGGGCGAGCTTTGTAAGTGGGTACCCCTGTCGTTTTTTCTTAAACAATGGGTTACTTGAGGAATTGTATTCGTACGCGTTCATCAAACTGCTCTGTCTGTCAGGAAGTTGTGTTCTTTGCCTAAAAATATGTTGATATATTTTTCCGCTTGGTGAATTGGGGGGAGGTGGTGGCGATATGGCTGAACATTGAACAAAAGGTCAAGGATATTGCACAAAAGGTGAGTGAAAATGGGAAATAAACAATTACACAGCGAAATAAAAGCAAAGGTTTAAATATTCCACTCGAAAGAAGAATGGAATCATGGACATTTTAGACAGTCATATGCAAAGTTATAGCAAAAATAAATAAAGTAAATAATAAAGAAAGTTAAAGTGCATGTCCCCACGCATTGTTAGCATTTATGGTTAACTGTAGAGTCTTTTGCGATGCTGAGTGCCCCTCTGGCCAACTGTGTGGCTCGCGGAGTCACCCTACGGTGCTGCCAACCTTGTAGCTATTGACTATTTTTAGATTTGTAAAGATCATCTTGAGATGCGATTAAACTCCCTCTTGCTCTGTGGGGCTGCCCCTTAGTACGTTTCCGATGCCACGCCTGAGTCCTGGTGTTTGGATAGGGGATATACTCTTGAAGACACTGGAGAAGTGCCCTGAGGCGGGCGTTGGAATGGGGCCTGCAGGGTTTGTGCGCTGACTAGGGAAGCATTCGTGATGACACTGGCTCTCGGCAGGAATGGAGTGATTAACACAGACCTGTGGTTTTAACTCCACTGGCCCCAACGTACTGTCACCAGGAATCCCGCAAGAAGGCAGGAGAGGTTAGATAACGGAGCATTTGCGGGCACAGCACCACTTGTACTTCTGTATCCTCAGTCCTCATTTTCCTTCAGCGATGGCAATTAACCCACGATTGCACTTGAAAGCAACTTTAATTGCAATGAGATTTGACAATGACGTGACGCCGTCACCGCCTAACATCCAGAATCACCAGACCAGTTCGAGTAAAAAGTTGACAGTAGGATGTTTCCGAGCGGATGTCTGACTCCGTATTAGAAAGCGCGCCCCTGACTGAGGTGCCATTAGCCCTGTGGAGCTCGGTGCTGGAGCAATGTGAATCAGTCTGCAGGGATTGTCAGTGGTGAGGCAGAGTACAGACCGGGAGCTCATGGCTGAATAATAACACGCTCAAAGAATTAAGTCATTGTAATGATGTCAAATGTAAAGATGCCTCTGTTAGAGAAAATGATAATACATTTACAAAATCCATACTTTATTCCCAGTAATTAAATACTGAACGAACATATTTGTACTCAAATATAGATTTACTGTAGCATGTTTCGAAATCAGTTTATAATTGTTATTCGAAATATAAATTGATAATTACAGTTTTATCTTTTGGGTAATTGCATGACTATAGTATGACTGTGGGAGTGTCGCTTTGTTTCTGGTTATCTGTTTGCATACAGTAATAGCATCTTGGTTTATTTTTCTCATTCTCATTTCTCCACTTCTCCTTCATACCTGCTTAATGCTTGCTTGCGATACATTAATACTCTTCCATATGCAGTTGTTTATTTTTTTCATCAGGCGTTTTGATTTGCTCCTGTCGTTTCTGAGCTACTCGTCTTTGTAAAAGGAGACTGCAAGGTGAATAAATTAGGAACCTTTTTTGCCCTTAAAAGCAAAGCTCAGAATGTCTCTGAGTAAACAGTGCTGCTTATAAATCGCTCAATACATCAAAGACATTGTACTTTTAACCGATTGTTACCCAAGGCAAAGGCCAGAGAAAGGTCAAACTGACGCCTGGTACCTCCTCAAGTTTGGAATGTCACTGTTCCACCTCAACACTCTTCCCCTCAACTTGACACTCCTCCAAGTCTGACCGGATCGGTCCTCCTGTTCTGCTCGTATCCCGGCATTTTAACATTTGGGACCGGGCTCTGCAGTCAAGGTGAGAACTATAACCCACCCAGAGGCCATTGAACTGCCTTTATTTACAACCCTCGCTGAAGAGGTGTCTGCAAAGCAGCCAGTCGTCAAAAAAAACGCGGTTTATTGCTGAGCGGTGAGAATAGATGGCCCCTCTTAACCGCACTAATTTGATCGTGGTAATTAACTTTAGAAATTAAAGGGAGGAAATCTCGAACGACGTATATTTCAAACCGACATAAATAGGAACAGTGCATTTAAACACCCTAAAACAAATTCTCACCTGCTTCAATGCTACTGTTGTAGAAGGACGCCCAATCCCCCTTAAAATTAACTTCAGATGAATAATGTATCTGGTTATTTTGTTTAAATCTGCGTCGTCTTTAGCAACATGTGAAGTTAGACATTGTTGTGAGGCTATAATACTTAAATTCCACTTAACCATTGTATCTCTTAGACTGTGCTAACCCTGGGAAATAGTCTGTAATGGCAAAATTCATTTTACTACAGTGGAAAAAAATGCGAGATAGATGCGCTATGTTAGGAGGTTGCAGATTAGATTTCAAGAGGGTTTAATACAGTCTTTTAGGACAAACACTACAAATGTCATGCCTATTTCTATGCAACCATTCAGGTGTGCAGTAAATTCAAATTATCCTTACAGTTCCTATTTTACACATATGATATATGAGAGCGAAGCTTTAACAGTTCCAGAACCATTTGTATGCCTGTAACATTTGGGACACAAATGACAACAGAAACATAAAATAATGCCGGCGCCTGAAGTTGCCACGCGAAGCAAGCTTCCCGACAGCAGCTCAGTTGAAAGAGGGACCCCGTGTGTATATAAGTTGTTCGGGGATTTCACTAATCAAATTAAACAGCAGAACTTGTTTTGAACAGCGTTATCAGTTCTGCTCACATGGATTTAAGGTGCCCAGTCAGTGTAGTCGCCATTTTAATGCATTGGTCTGCTGGAGTAATTAATGCATTACTGGGGACAATCTTCTACAAACTAATTTATTTGTGTTAATATTTATTAATTGATCGCAACTATGTGATATCCATCCATCCCCTGCGATAGTGACTTTGTGTTAACAGCTGATAGGCAGACTACCTCTCGATTGCAGGTGCTTAGATAAACATTGTGTTAGACTGAAGCCCCATGCCTCGTCCTGGATTTATGGATACAGTTCCATACATTCTTGCCTTTTTAAAAAAAAAGGCCGTGGTCTTGAATTGGAATTGGCGCAACTATAATGGCTTTGGTAACAAGGACCAGGCATTATAATATAATCAAACTATGCAGAAGGCAAAAACCGGCAGATATTAGAAATATCTTTGTTCTCTATTCTTCTGTCAAGCTGCCCATTCTTAGCCTGTTCTTCCATACCCCCACCCCAACCCCTTGGTAAACCAGAACCTCTTTTTTTTGCCCTAGGACCAGCACTTTCAAATTCAGTCAGAAAGCCCATCATCAGTCACTGATTCCGTACAGGAGAAGAGAGTAATTTCCAACTTAAATCCCTCAGAGCCTCCCATCCGTTCTAAATCCCACATCACCACTCCTTCCACATAGTCTTGACACGCAGCAAGCCGAAGCAGCCGGGTTTTGCTTATGCATTAGCAATTTATTTTGTCTCCCTGACACGTCGCTAACATAAAACCGTAAAATATAAATAAAATATCTCTCCCCCAGCACCAGTTCCCAGCGAGAGAGAGGGAGAAAATCTGTATCTCCCCTCTGATCTAGAGAAATAAAAATAAAAAGCCATGGCTCCGACAGTGCCTGTTTTCCCATGCTAGGGTTGCGTTTGCACACACAAACACACGCATTCAGACAATGAAGATGGATGAGCGGGGATTGGGATCAGACTCTGGGGGGACGCCGTTCTCCTCTTCAATATACTCTTTTCCCACCCACCCCCACTTCTCTCTCTCGTGCATTCTCTCTCGTATTCTCTTCACTCACTCTCTCCGTGTAAAGCCATTGATAAGCGCTAAAGCCATTTGTATTTCTGCGACCGCCGTTATTCCCAAGCCTGCAGTGTAGCGCCGAGCCTGATTGCAATTTATCAGCCGCTCGCATCAGTTTGTAGCATGTGTTCTTGCCTCCTCGACATTACACTGATAGTATCGTCTGCTGCAGTGGAATCACTCTGGGTAACTCAATATTGGGCGGAAAATTTGCCACTTCTCCCGCACGTTTTCTGAAAACCTGATTTTTTTAGTCTTTCAATTAAGTCTGTTGGCAGATATGATTAATTAGAGCATTTGCTAAACGTTGGACAAGCAGCACAAGGTTCATGGAGGTGAAATGAAGTTGATGGATTTCACGACTGATAGCAAAGTTTTGTTTTATATCAATAAAAGTTTGGTGCTGGATGTGGAAGTAATAAAGGGAAGCATTTTTTTAAAAATGACATTGCTGTGACTGTAACTGACAGGGTTTTAGAACGAAAACAGCAGCTGTCCCAATGACATGACTACAAGGAGATCTATAGGCTTCATCGAATTTCTAAGCCAGGCTGTCAGTGAGTTTTGTAATCGGAGGGAAAATGTTGTGCTGTTTTGGTCAATATCTCGACCCGACTGGCAGATGTTTGGAGGACTAGCACTCGTGTCCTGAGAGGAGGCCAGTTGCAGAGCTCCGCTGAATTAATGGAGCTCGAAAAAAGTTCAAATCCTGAGGAGTCCCAACTCTGAAGAGCACGTGAAACAAAACCACGAGCATGAACACGGAATTCGAATAATGCTGCTCCCACCGTGGGTCATGCTATATTTAAATGATATTAAAATGCAACTGAATAAGAAACAACAATTCTTTATTAATCTATTCTAATATTCGAAAGCACGCCCACCGCAGTTCTGCTCACCACACCCAGAGGCCTGCGTGAAGGTTAAATATCCTCAGGAATAGTTAACTCAAAATTTCGTGCAAATTTGAAACAGAGTTGAATATATTGTATTTATATGGAACACGGTTGCACGGCTTCTTTGCATCCGTATTCCCCCGCCCCCATTATTCGCCATTTGGCTTGGTCTCGTTAAAATGTGCAGTTGACTAGCTCCCGCCTCGTCCCACACCCCTCACCCAAGCCAGCTGAAAATATGTAACTTACATCAACCAAAGCTTTCATGCCCTGGCCCCGATTGTTGTTTATGCTTGTTGTTTGTTCAGTGTTGGTGGGTAACGTAAGCAAGATTATAGTCTTTTGAATTGGTCTGGAGTGTCCTGCTGTCATTTGTGGATTCAATGCTTGATATTTAGAACTTCTTTAGTTTGAGAAGAGTTGATTGATTCGCTCGTTCATTTTCTGCATTCACCTGGAAGGACTATAATTCTATTTAAATCTATAATTTGATCGACCTTCGCAAACTATAATTGCAATTTTGCGCGGAGGATCATTAATAATGCATTGTTTTGTTCTGTGTGCCGTTTGAATTGCTCAGGCGACAGAGAAACGTGAGATTGTCGGGAGCGGTGGAACACAGTTCGACTTTATATGTTCCTAGAAACATCTATGTTTGACGTATCGTTGGAGGTAGAGACCAACTATTGACTACTTAACCTAAAAAAATGTTTCCAAAATGTTGACTGGTCTGTAAGTGAAAAGAAATAAGGCAAATGTTCACATGCATTTGGTTGAACTTCGCTTCGAAAGCGACTAAATTCCTATTCACAACTCGCCTGAAGCTAATCAGACCTGATTTTATGCAGAATACAATGCAATAACATACTCTCACAATTATATTACCAACTGGCTGTTATAGACGAGAATTTTAAGCCAGGCATTAGCGTTCCTGAGGACCAAATCTATAATCACGTTCTCTGTGTATAAATCATACTTCCACGATGCTTTCTTTTATCAATAGTTTGACTGGCTTGTTAATTTTTCAGTGTTTTCTCTAATTCCTCAAAGGTGCACATTTGTGTGCCTTTCTATCTTGTCTCCCTGCCTTAGACTTAATCGCGCTTATTGGAGTCAAGGCACAGAAGGAAAATGTAGAAAATGTAAAATAGAGTCACAGAGTGGTCAAACGCCTCGGAGTAAAAACATAGTCCCGTGCTATTTTACTCCAAGTTTAAGAATCTGACTCATGCCTCGTGTGTTTTGCAACAACCGCCCTAACATCATCTATGTTTCTGACTGCTGCAGGCACATTGATTTAGGTACAATTGCAAACAAATTCTAGGGATAACGTGTTGTCATCATATCGAAATATGAAATAGTTTTACAGAACGCAAGGACATTCGGCCCTTCGAGTCTATGCAAGATCAATCTAGGAAGCTGCACGTTCCCTGACACTAAAGCCCTGCAGTTCAAGTACGCTTTTAATTCTCTTTTGAAAGCTAGGGTTGAATTGATATATAAATATAACAAACTTTAATTATGGCCCATTAATATCGTCAATGTAAACTTTTGGAGCTTTAACTCATGTCAGTTGGAACACTGCGCCATGGACATTGTGAATGTCCCTGTACTATTGAGGATTATGTTCACGGAAGGTTGGCATCGACAAGTCTGAAGAGAAAAGTTTCGGAGCGTATTCTATGTCTTCTAAGTGTCTCTTGTCTGGCCTGGCGAAGTTTACAGCAGTTCGCAATGGATCAACTCGTGGTCCATTTGATGCAAAGCTGTTGTTAGACTACTCAAGTCCCAGGGAGTTCTTTCACAGTTGTTTGTAATCCAGTTGCACTTGGCCGATCACAGCCCCTCAACTAGCGCGATACATTTTTCAGTTTATCACAAGTGTCACCCACATCTTCCGGCAAGGAGTCTACGAATTTTGACGAGCGAAGCAACCAGTCTGATCGGATAAAGTCACGTGTGCAATGGGGTTGAGGGGCGGAGGGGGAAGGAGGCCAAGTTTAAAAGGCAAGACAATAACGACCTGTCTGCAGACCTGAACTTGACAAACTTGCCTGCAACTTCATTGCAACACTTTCGACATGTTCAGAGTCGCAGTGCCACGGCCACTAGCCCGTTGGTTAATCGATAGAGAAATCTCACTCTCCTTTCCAGTAATTTTACCTTGAACCATTTAGTATGACAAGTTCACGTTTGTACCGGTAATCCAGTTATTGGAAGCTCCAACTCAAAACAAAAGCACGCGAAACCTCTTGGTTGGTTGAGTTTAAATATATGTAGAATTGGCAACGCTTGTTTCAACAATGTCCCTGGAAGCAGATGGTGAAATTAACTTTTGAAATAGAGCGCAATTACCCCTCAACTCCTTCAAGCACTAAAGTGGTAACTGCTGTCAACAGAGGTCAGAAACCGTTGTATTTTTATGAAATGTTGATAATTATTAAATTTGAATTAAACAATAATCTATGCAGACAGCAGTCTTCCATTGTACTGCCCCTTTTCTGGTGAAAATGCGATCATAAAATACCAAATACAGCTGCAACTGACCCGTTCTCACATTAATTCTGCATTGCCTGTGTTCTGCATTGATTATTACAGAGGGGTTAATTTAGAAATTGAAGCAGTGAAATCAAAAGTGTCGTTTTTTTTTCTGTCTGGTCGTTATTAAATTATCTTTCTTACCTAAGAATATGTCCAACTATCACAACTGTTATAATCTACTCGGGTCTATGAAGTGATATTCCATGTATGTCGAATCTTACAAAAGAAACGTGTTATTTTGAAATAACAACTCTAATAATAGATTATTATAAAAATAGATTATTAACGCTGGTCCGATGCTCTTTCTCTTATAACTCGACATCGTTGGGTACTATTGGTCCGGTCTTATGCCGTGGTCGTTATACAGCTACACAATGTGTACGTTCTGAGAGATACATATAAGAACATAAAGTGTTGAACAGTCACGAATATTAAACATATGTGTGTTAATATTATATTGTATGTAGAAGTGGTGCATTGTTCAGGACATGGCTTAATAAGTGATACGTTAAACGTAATATAAAGGTAGGACATAATTAAAATGTTCTAGACAGAGAGTGGTGGCACCTATTTATGTGGACAAGGTCGAGAAACTCCTGTCAGTTGAAATGCAAAGGAAATGGCTGAGTTTGTGAATTGTATTTGGGCCTATTAACATTCATACACGTTGACTGGGCGCTCACTTTCAATCGATATCTTCCTCCACTCCGAGTTGACAGCCACTGGCTGTGACTCTGGCAGCTTGTTCTTGTTTCCATGAAGCTAAGGAGATCCTAGACTTGTTCTTACCGCCAGTCAGTGAGCACTCTGCTGATACTCCTCTCCTCTGAATCATCGCCATTTCTTAGGTGAAGTGCTGTAAAATCGCGCCCTCAGTGATTGTTGCCCTATGGATATTTTTTGTGGGGGGTGGAAGGGAAAGGGTTAAGATTGGATTCATGCGCCTTGGTTGTAAGTTTTAAGTGTCAAGAATGATTATTTGTGTCAACATTTAAACGCTCCACCTCTCGACAGTGGATCGCTGCGATGTTTCTTATGACACCATTTAAAATACGTAATTAGACGTGCCCGAGTAAGAACATATTCTGGAGTAAATTGGGACAGATTATTTTGCCTTTATAAATATTCTATCATACAAACTGCCTGAGCTCAAATCTGCCCAACAACCATTTTGCAACGTGTCCGACAATCACTTTACACAATCTACTTTGCGAAGCGAAAGTGGATACTTAACATCGGGAAGTTCGTTTACAATGCCGGGTCACTAAGTGCACACTATTTGCAGTGCTGTTATTACATTTCACTTCAGTAATTTGAAGGAAGATGAAAGGAGGTTGCCTGTCTCTGATCGCCGCTCCTGGCCACACTGATGTAGGGTACTTCATGTGGCGCACACATTAGTTCCCCCCTTCTCCCCACCCTCATCCTCAGACACTATCCCTCTCCCCCAACAAAATATTTGCAGTAGCCCTTTTTGCAGTTTTATAAACATCTTGTTTCCATGAATTCCAGCTTTTTGCACCCAAACACGTGATGTAAACGGACTTCTTTCAAGTCAGTTTCACTTGTGTAGGCGGTATGGGGTTACAGGATATGGAACTTCCACTGTGATCAGTTACTTAACACAAACTGGAGGCGTGGGGGAGTGGGGTGGGGGGAGGGTCGTTTGCAATTTTCGGTTACCTCCTTAAACATCACAGGCGAGTTGCTAACTCCATGATGCTGCGGGTTGTCTGAGTTGATTGTTTTTTTCACCCAACTGCAAAAAAAAACTTTTTGATATCGGAAGGAAGCCTGCGCTCCAGTCATGCAACCAGATGCTTTGCAGCTGAATAAAATAGTGAAGCAGAGATAGACACGGTGGCCGCAAAGATGTTGCTCATCCCTTATCTCTATTCATTCCTGACCAACACATGTCATCTGCGAGAGAGTCAAAGGAAAAGGGTCCCTAGACACAAGACTGCAGCTGTCACTCTGAAGTCTGGAGGGCCATGTCCACACCAGCCGCGTTTCTCCCTGCTGCCTGAGAAGAACCCCATGTGCAGAAGGGGTTTATTGATTCTTTTTCATTTACGTTTTCACAGAGATTGTGCGTGGGGATATAAAGCGATAAGCGTCTGTCTTAGGGAATTCTGGACGGATGGACGGAGCAAAGGGGCAAAGGAAGCAACCGCGCAACAAAGACCGTGTCCATCTTGGCAAAGATAAAAGTTGGTGCCCACTGCATGTCGCTCCTTTATTGGGAGCGGGATCGGTTTTCCTTTCCCCGCAATTACGGGGAATTTTCACCAGGGTGGCCGCGAGTCTGCGGGGAATAAGAGCGATTTATTTGCACTTTTTGTAGCCATTTGTCAGAAACTGCACAACTCCTTACTTCACCGTTGCAAAGAAAAAAAAATACATAATGGTTTTAGAGGTATGGACATGTGTCGGGAAAATGGTAAAAACAAACGTGGTTGTACGAATAAAAATGCTCCGCTCACTATTTGTGGAGAGACCGTAAACGTGTCGGTGTTGAATTTATTGATGATGTCAGTACACGTAGTAGCACAGCAATTCCGACACCTCCCCCTCCCCCCCACAGACCATGTCGTATTTTCTACAAAAGAAAACTGGAATAAGAGCAGGAGTGGCCTGCTTCTACATGGAGAAGAGATCAAATTGTAACGCATTGGGCACTGGACACCAATGAGAAAAATAACAGCGACCGGAAGTAGCGAAATACTTTGTTAAAGTAGGAAACACGTAAAGATTTGTCCAGCACGAATTAAAAGTTCAAAGTCTATCTAGAGGTCGAGTTGATCCCCTAACCGAGGTGTTAAGGCACTCAGAAGACGAGTTAACATATTTTGTACAATTGCCAAATGAATGCTCACGAACAATATTTGTGTTCTCTAAGCATTCTGAGTCCCTCGTTCAGGCTATTAAGGCCTACTCGAATAAAGCTGAAAGTGCTGTCTTTCTCGCACTGTTATAGTCTTAAGATCCTGTCTGCGGAGATCTGATTTGTGAAGAAGGGTCTAGGCCTGAAACGTCAGCCTTCCTGCTCCTCTGATGCTGCTTGGCCTGCTGTGTTCATCCAGCTCTGCACCTTGTTATCTCGGTTGTTATTGCCCTGGGTCTGCAGATGCTGGAATCCTTTGCCTGTTCCTCTGCCTATACTCGGCGAGAAGTGAAGGGATCTTACCATTCTCCAACTACTATAGCTGCTGCAAGAATAGTGCTGCACACATTGTTGTTAAAGTACGGCAAGCGTCTGAACTGAAAGCAAATATTCAACTTTCACGGCGCCCATGGGTTTGGCAGCTGAGATCTGTCAACTGCTGGGAGAGGCTGACTGCAGGGTGAGCCTTTCTTGCTCTGTTTCCATCCGCGCTGATGGAATATACACCAAAAAAAATCAAAACTTTCAGTCTAACACTACGTATGCAAATATGTTTAAGCACTATTTGGCGTCGAGTTCAAGATTAAGCGGGGGGGGGGGAACGCCCATTAAACATCGCAAGTAAGCCTTTCTCTTTGAGCAGGCCATTCATCAACAAGTGCAGAGGTGACAAAATGACTTGTTAGGTCTTTCTTATCGTCTGTCACGTTTTGAACGGATACCACTTCAAAGGTTAAGACGCGTTTGCAGACAGGGAGAAAGGGCTCATGCATATGCAAGTTATTTGTTGACACACCCCACCGTTGTGCTTGCATTAAACGTCATACGCGCCTCCTTTGCCATTTTTTCACCTGGTTATGGGTAAATATCCATCCCCATGCACTCACCCTTAAATAATATGTTTATTTCACGTTGATCAGTCTGATTAAGGTATCGCCTTCGTACCCTTTCTGCCAATTAATATGGCTTGCCACTTAATTACAGTGCAATCGTTCTGCAACAATCTGTCAAATGACAGAAACACGAGACTCGCCATCCCAATAAAAATCACTTGAGAAAAGATGCAATCTCTGATTTTTCTTTTCGTTGTTTGCCTCAAAAATCTGGCCAAGAGAAACCGACGCCCCCTCCCCTCACACACAACCCAATAAAAGTCCAAAAGGGCAAAGAGGGCTTGAAACCTATATTTTCTTGCTGTTTGTTTTGGTAGTTTGCTTTGCTCCCTTTCTCTCAGGCTGACGCTTTCCCGCGAGACAAAAGTGCAACGTTCAAATTGCAACTGGAAAATGGAACAAAGCAGAGAAAGGAAACGGGGAGGAGGGATACGACGGTGCAAAGTAAAACGGAAAAAGAAAACAAAGAGGAAACAACAAGGCGAACTATACCTAAGGCTCAGAAACGGCCGCGGCTTCCGTTATTTCTCTTAAAGGCGAGATGTTGCGAGTCGCAGGAAGGCAGGAAAAAAAGGCAACACACTCATACAAAAAAACTGTCATAAATTAGCGGTTGCCATGGTAGCTGGGTGGCTGATTGGACAGGGGCGCCGGTGACGCGGCGGGACGTGTGACGGCGATGTGAATAAGGTGTGCGCCGGCTCCAGGAAACATGCAGTCGAGTGAGGGCGTGCGGCGAGCAGAGCAGCAGCAGCTGGTGATTGGCATGTTTATCCACACAACTCCTCTAGCTGTACAGTAAACACGACTGGGGATATTTCTCTTCCAAGACCAGGAAAGTTGAACCATGAAATCAAAATCAATGCTTGCCACAGGCCTGTCACCCATATGTTATTTCTGGAGTATTTAATATCTATAGATATTACTATTTTGCTAATGGTACATACATACTGCAGTATTATTATAAGAAAGCCAAGCAAATAACTTATGAGGCAAAGTTAAACCTTGGCATCTTTGTGCATCATGTTGAAGTAAACAATTTAATACTCCAGAGTGACAGCACTGTTGCTTATTGGTCAGTATAGTGTGTCTTTTTTTTGTTTTTATTTTGTAGTTATTTCTTTGAGAGGGCGATTGTTGCTCTAGAAGCTCACCTGCGTCGGTTTGCTTTCACTCATATCAGCTACCTCAAAAAAAACAAAACGCTGGCCACTTCATCGTTTGGAACCGTCGCCCTTTAATAAGAGCCATTTTAAGGATCAGCCTGGTGGACGTTCGAGGACCTCATTATTACCAGCCAAATATCTAACCGTCAGCTATCTCATTTTCTGGGAACAATCCAAAGACAATGGTGCACTGTGCGGGGTGCGAGAGGCCTATTCTTGATAGGTTTCTATTAAACGTCCTGGACAGAGCTTGGCATGTGAAATGTGTACAGTGCTGCGAATGTAAATGCAATTTAACAGAGAAATGTTTTTCACGAGAAGGAAAGCTCTACTGCAAAAACGACTTCTTTCGGTGAGTGCAATGGTTTTTGAGCCATCGTCAGAATGATAGTGCTGTCTTCTACTCGTACTGTGTAAGCTACAAATTACTGCGTTCATTCAGTATGATTGTTTTTTTTATTTCGTGAGTAGACCACATGATTTGTTGTTAGTTTAAAAGCAGAACCATTGAGTAATTTTCATCTTTAAGAAGACTCATCCAGAATAAATTGTGAAGTGTTTAAAAAAAACCTCAGTCCCTCAAATAACTTTATTACTTTGCGATTTGATGAAACAACTGAATTGCATGAGCATAAAACGTAAAATTCGCCCACTTTCGTTCAGTCCTGTCCAGAAACTTTACTGGTGTGAAATACGGAAAGTGTTTATTCAGCAGGAGATTGCACGGTTCTCTTGCTGAGGCAAATTAAAGCCGAGATCAATAACCACGAGTCCTAGAGGAAATCCATTGGCTCTGTCTACCTACTTGTTGTTTTTATTTTATTGTAACGATGTGATAAGTGGTTTTGAATAACAAAGTATTTACAGAGAAAACCCAGACAAATTGAGTATGGGCAAACCTTCCTCAGCAATCAGCTAAACGAACTATAAAATACCTGCTCAAATGCATTTCTCCATGCTACGAACTAAACCCATTACCAAATGTACAATCCGTAACAATAAAGAAATATATTGCACACTATAGGGCAGCAATGTTCCTGTTGCTTCTCGAGTAACTTAATCTTATCTAACTTTTCATTGTTCACAATTTTAATTTGCAAATAACATCAATGTTAACATTGTTACCGCTCTTCTTCAGTCAATAAGCCTAACTGGATTCGCCGTCCCAGCAAAAAGTTTTAAGATTTTAGATTTATGACGAGTCTTCCCTCAAGAAATAATACTCGGTTTCAAGTTACAGATGTAAATGCGATCCTTTGCCTATTGCTTATAAACCGGAACCATTGACTGAACTCACCACTTCCTCAGTTATTATTAATGAATGGTTTAATGTCAAGTTTGGAGACCTTTCTAATCAGGCTCTCCTGAAATCTCCTTCCTCCTCCGGGATCATACGCCGTCATCACTTCAATCGGCCGTCACCTGCAAATGACGTAACGTTTATTAATCCAATGAATTTTACATCCAACTTGGATATGAGACTCTTTTTTTAAAAAATGCAGTTTTTGATAATGTAATTTTGCTTCATAGCGCATCAGTATTTGCGAAAACGTTTATTGGTGAATTGCCACCTTTGTAGCATTTTAAAGCCCTTTTCTTGAATACATAGGTTGTTTTTTTTTCTTAAAATGAATTACAAGGGAAACTTCAGGAAAGTATTTGGTGCTCACTTGTTATACGATTTCGTTAAGGCTCGTGTTCGTCAAGAAATACAATGACATTAAATAATGTATCGAAATGTCTTAATATTGAAAAAAATCCATTAAACCTTTTATAAATCTTGAAATAATGTGGAATAGGATGTTCGTGCGGCGACTTTTCCAAGTGACCTAAACCGCTTTCATCTTCTGATTTAACTTTGTCACTATAATCACAGCCAGCTTTTACTTTCACCGAATTAACAGTTATTTATGTCAGGAGCTTCTTCCACCACCCCCCCCCCCCCCCCCCCCCCCCCCCCCCCCCCCCCCCCCCCCCCCCCCCCCTGCCCGATCTATACTCTGAATTGAAGAGGGATCAAAACATTAAGTGTCAATGCAGTTAATACGAACAATAATTGCAGTGATTTATGAGTGACGGAGGAAGTTTAGTCTGGTTGAATGTAAAAGGTTCCCTAAAACATTCGAACACAGATTTTCCATGAACCCTAGTACTGATTGCCAAAGATATTTTTAAGTTAATAAAAATGAACAGCTCAGTGAACAATCTGTTCCATGCAGGTGTATCAGCTCCAATGTTGTGCTGATTTCTGTAGCTTGATAACTGTACACCTACAGGCTGCATTTCCTATCGGTTTGTTTGTTGGTGGGTCACATTCGAACAATGTAAGTGAACTATCACTGTCACCCTGCCCACGGTAAAAACAATGTAATTTAAGTCTCTACGCTTTGCGGTTCTAACCGGCCGGAGTTGAGTAGTTAACTGCATTAAAATGCAATTTTTTTGACATCTTCTTTCCTCTCCTTGTCTGGTCCGTTTCAGTCGTTTTGGTACCAAGTGTGCCGGCTGCTATCAGGGTATCTCCCCGAGCGATCTGGTGAGGAGAGCGAGGAGCAAAGTCTTTCATCTGAACTGTTTTACTTGTATGATATGCAACAAGCAACTTTCGACCGGAGAAGAGCTCTACATCATAGACGAAAACAAATTTGTTTGCAAAGACGATTTTCTAAACAGCAATAATTCGAGAGAAAACGGCGCGCTGTCAGGTAAAACCAAATCCATGTGTGCGCTGAGGTCGAGGTGCCAGAGTAGTCCAGTAACTGTTTAGCTTTACGCGAACGTTAAAGGATCGAAAACTGGAGTGTAACTCGAATCTCGTGTTTTAATACTGTCACCACAAAACAGTACCCAGTGTAAGATAGAGAAGACCGGAAGGTATTCTGAATTGGGTAGATTCGATTACAAAATTCAGGATGACAGTACTCCCACTTCGAGTCCGCCCCAATTTAACAGTTATTAACTCTTAATCTCTTTAAATTCCTCATAAATCCCATGCTCTGCTTTTGCTTTGCCTGGCGAGCAGCAACCCAGACCATTATCCCGGAGCTTTTCTGCCACATCTAGCTCTCTGTATCCATTGTATTATTTGGTTTCAGTTTAGGCGCCCTGTCAATTTTATTTTCCGTTCTTCTATTTTCATTTCAACGCGATCGTAAAGTGAAAACAAATGTATTTTCGTGAGAGCGGATGGAATAAGAGGATAAACATTTAGAATGTCCCTAATTGTACCGTTTAAGTTCGGTGTTTTCGAACGCAAGAATCCCGGGACTCGGCAGTCCAAAGGGCGATCTATCAATTACTGGGTGCGCTGTCTGTAATTATCATCGTTTTGCTGCGTTATTTATGTGATGTGAACTCATACATCATCCCATTTCATTTTGTGTGTTGTACAGTAACGGCATGTAGCGATCAAAGTTTCTCACCGGATTCTCAAGATCATTTACAAGATGACACAAAAGACTCAGAAAGCGCCAATATTTCAGATAAAGAGACTGCCATTAACGAGAACGAGGAACAGAACCTGGGAGCGAAGCGCCGCGGTCCGCGCACGACCATCAAAGCGAAGCAGCTGGAAACCCTCAAAGCGGCTTTTGCAGCAACCCCTAAACCGACCAGGCACATCCGAGAGCAGCTGGCTCAGGAGACCGGGCTCAATATGAGGGTTATACAGGTAAGAGTGTTCTTCGGAAGGGAGTGTTCAAAGTAAGGATACCATTGCGATTCGGGCAAAACACAAAACGTGGAGGGAAATGCTGACCCGTAATTAAACAGCGACTCAGGGAATCAGAAGGTTATGTAGTCGGGATCATTAGCAAGGAACAGATAACCCGGGGAAAGAGACTAAATGCGTGAGTGTTCAGATAAAAATAGTTAAGCAACAAGGCGTGCAGATAACTCATACCATTGACCCGGGATAAATCCTCAGAGCCGCTATATTACGCACACACACACCCAAAAAAAAACGGTTATAGAGACTGTCAAACCTCAGCGGGGAAAAGTTTTTGAGCCGGGATAAACTCTCGTCCAGGAAAGGAAGGTAGACAAGGGAAGGCGGGTAAGCAGTCTGCTTCAATCAGGTCAAATGCGCGGGTTTTGGACGCAGGTAACCGAAAGAGCCCAGAAAAGGCTGCGCCCGAGAGGTCAAACAGCGTTCGTGCACATGTAAATAGAAACAAAAAGCTGGACAAACGTAGCGTCAGGGCGGCACAAAGCACGGACAAACGAAAACGGCTTAGCGGTGAAGTGAGACGCTGAATGAAATGGCAGGACGTAAACTGACTGCAAGTACTGGAGGACTGAGCTCCAGAATTAAACTGTCATTTGCATGAGTTCAAGAGGTATTACATGAGCCCCCTCCCCCCGCCCCCCCCCCCCTCGAGACACACACACACACACAATCTTCGATTAATTAATAGCCAGTTTTGAAGCATCCAAGGTGGAAACGGGGAAGGGGCCATTATTCACACCGTGGAACAAATACGAGGGCCCACATTCTGAAGTGGGTGACGAAAAAAGGGCAAAGCCGTCATTTCATTTGACCCAAGTTAAATATAGGACGCACCACCCAGGTCAGCGGTAACAATTACGTAATATTGCAGGACATCTGGAATTAGCTTGCCAAACCCTTCCCTGTCTACAAAACAAAGTGTACTCTTGAAAATATTTTTTTCTCCCAATTGCCACAGTTCTGCGCTGATTTTTTTAAGCACCAGTTTACTCCATTCAATACAACTTTATTAATACACGTCTGAATTTTTCTCAACAACACTGTAAAATTCAACTAGTATTTAATGAGTCCATTATCTCATTGACGGCCATTGTAAAGGTAAGTGGCCAAGAAAGTTTACTCCATTTTCATTTGATTCATTTTGGCCAAGATGTTAAATTCTTCCTTCCCTACACCCCACCCCAACTCCACAAAAATGTGTCAGTTGAAACATTATTCCAACACACGATTGCCTTTGATCACATGAAAAGAAAGAACTTGATTTTTATTTCAACTGGCAATTGCATTTTAAAATATTCGAATGACGTTACTGTGTGTTAGCCTAAAGGTCTGGAATCAAGGGGAAATGTTGAAATGTTCCGCGTGATTATTGTAAATTTGGTTCCGCGTCTGTCTCTGGGCAAGCCTTCTGGTTTCCTGAAAAATACAAATATTAGTTTGAAGATACCTTTAAATATTGGTATGTTGCAGTCTGAAATTAAATGGAAACATTTTTAAGTGTTGCAGGTAAACCTTAGTTTTGAATTATAGGGCTGGAAGGGCATTGTTTGTGTTGTATAATTTCATATTAACAAATGATTGTAGAAATTAAAGAGGAAAAAATCTCGTGGCTGTTTTGTGCCCCAGGTCTGGTTCCAGAACAGGAGGTCTAAGGAGAGGCGGATGAAGCAGCTGAGTGCTTTAGGGGCCCGTAGACACGCGTTTTTCCGCAGCCCCAGACGGATGAGACCCCTGGGAGATCGCCTCGACGGGGCTGACATGATGGGAAACGGCCCTTTCAATTACTACGGGGGTAAGTCCCAATTCATTTCTATTAAACACTCCCCAGGATGTGCTTAAAAACTGATTACTTATTTAATGAGAAGGACGCTGCAAATTCAGTTTTACAGTCATGTATTGACGGACAATTGAAATACTGTATGAAGTTAGCCATTTATTGATTTTTTATTGACTTGTTCAAACACTGATTACACGAAGAGTCTCTTCGTGCTATTTTAAGCCTAAAGTATCTATTTTCCCGCAACGAACTACTTGTCAATGCCAGATCAGTTTCATATGCGGAATCAGCCAAGCAGTATTTCCCGCGTTGAAGAACAGTCTGAAAGTCAGGGAGCCCCAATAAATACAAGCTAAACTAGATTGCCCGCCAACAATAATTACAGAAATATATTAAAATATTTGAAATAACAGAATACATCTGTCAGTATAAAATAAACTCAGAAAATAGCATACCGATGCATTGTCAAAGAGTAATGTTTACTACTGATTTCCACAGTGGGTTCTTAAACAGACAACAGTAGCTTAATTGCTTAAAGTTTTTTCTTCAATTCAAACCTGACAAAAAAAAAAATCCGATTTGGAGTTTAACAGAATGCAATTTAAACCAGCCAGCACGCCTAAATAGAGACTGTCACGAAGTTAAGAATCGTTTAACTTTTATGGGTAAGCTTAACTTAATTACATTGCTGGATACGATGTATTGAACGTTTACCTGTTTTAAGTTTCTAATATAAGCATCTCACTTGTTGCCTGGGCAGTGCAATGTGAATGAAGCAAGTGTACAAGTTATGCCATTTTATTTGTTTATAACCTGTTTACTTTATACAACTGCAAGCGTTATAATTACAATTCAAACTAGCATGCAATTCAAGTAGGACCTGGTACTGTTTAATTGGTTTCTGGCTGAATTTTGTGATGAAAATTATTTAATTGGTTGGTTCTTAGAAGTGCACTGGATTGGTTGTACATTTTATTTGAATACAATACATTCCGAAATACCGAGAAATACATTTGATACAATTTCACTATACAGTCATCTGGAATAACAGTTGTGAGCTTTTCTGAGACAACGTTTCCATGTTTATGTTTCATGACAGGCTGGTGGGGCTTCTCGTGGATTGTCAACAGCAGACTTGCTGTTTGTTTGATGGCAAAAACACGGGGAAGACAATAAACATACAGGAGGGAAGGGGATTAAGTAATATGGCGTCAATGTACGGCGTAAGGGGGAGGCTCTTAACAAAGTCCTAGCGCGAAGCTTAAATTTCATAAACCCTTTATTGCTAGGACTACTTCCTTCCATGACCCGCACGGCCCGAGTAGCCACTTTTGAATTTCAATCATAGCTTTGTACTTTTTCCCCCATTCATTCCCAAAGAAAGGTGTTCTGTAAATCAGAAAGAAAATGACCGCACTGATACCCTTTTACTTATTAAATATGAATCATAAGTACTGCAAGTTTATTTTCAACTTTCAATTAAGTTGTGCTGGCAGTTCATTGCTGCTACCATGTCAGCTGAGTACATTTGAAAGAAAACATTTGAAACAATGTTTTACACGCAGCTTTAAGCGGGTCAGCTGCCAGGGATTTCCCTCGTTCGATCTTACAATGAAAAGGGGCACAGTTAAAATGAGGCCGGGTGCGATCGCCTGTTTTGAAATTTACTATCCAGTTACTTGATCTTGATATGACAGCATAATTTTCATTCGTACTTAGCGGTCAGTTTAAGTAAGTGTACTCTCTATTTCATTTACTCATGTAAATTAGCAGGCATTCAGGCTGAATTGAGAAGAAACCAATCAGCTGTAGGATACTGCAACAAGCATTTAAATTTTAAAAATGCGTTTTACACGAAGAAAACATACCCTGATGCATTTCAGAAAATCATTCAAAAGAACCAACTGCCAATTTGGAAAAACAATCTGCTTTTCTTTTTTAAAAAAAATCATTCAGAATTTGTGGTGTAAAATATGTTGGTTCCTAACCCATTGTTTTGGATGCTCGGATGTTTGAATAATGCTGTTGGGAATGGTTTGCATTAATACCTGTGGAGTATTAGACAGCAGGCTAGTTTCAGAATATTTTATTGAATTTAGTGACTAATACAGTGCGAGCGAGGGACTTAAAGCTCTGTTCCGAATAATAAAGTGTCTCTCAAAATCTTTCCAGCTCCAATGGTTGGACGGCAGGTTGTCATTTGCCGAATGCTCTGCAGTGACTAGTTGAGCGCTAGTTTTCCGACAGCGGTTGCGTTTTGTAAAATGAGTGAGCATTATTCAAAAAGTGGGACCCTGCTGCGCCAGACCTTCTGTGTGATAGGGATTGATAACACAGAATAGTTTCCCAAGCGTTTGTTTGCAATCACATCTGTTTCATTTTTCAATTAAGAGATGAAATCTTGAGAGGATGGATAAACAAGACATCAGTCTGATTTATAAATGGGACATGAATTAGAACAAAAAGAAAACATTTGATTGCTGTTTGCCTTGCATGTTGCGCGTCACATTGTGAATTCAGAGTAATTCTGATCAACCGACTTTGGGGATGGTACAATGTAAGGGTCATTAACTAAAAGAGAAAATAATTCAGTGTGTCACAAAATATGTTCTGATTTTATTGTCCGTTACATAGCTCTGAAAGAATTTAAATTTCAGGAGATGAAACAAATATTTATTCAAGTTCCTGGATTTTTGACATGTCAGAGCAGAGGCAAAATCCAATTTTAAGGCATATCTTTAGACTAGAAAGTATTATTGCCATCTCTCGCTGCCTATGCACAGTAAGCCTGTTTTATTTCAAAATGCTCCAATAATAGCATGTAGGTACCCTAAAGACCAGAGAAAGTATAGTTTCTGATCACAATTTGGTATTGATAGCAGATAAACTCCTGTGAACGCAATGAAGAATAACAATACATGCTATAATTTGGAAAGGTATATGCATGACTTTATGCTGAGAGAGGAATCTGTGGACCAAATTGTAACGGTGTGCTGGTTGAACGTCAAGTCTTGAGTTTGATGCCTTTAAAAGCTTATTCCATGTTAAGGAGCTAGCTACATTTTAAGCAACTCCTCGATTCGCAAGGAGATCAGCTAAAGTGATCGATTTCAATTGCAAAATGTTCAAAATGTTAGAAATTCCAACCTGCAAACTCTTGTTACTGTAAGTTTTAAATTCTTTTGCAGAATGTTAATATGTGAGAACAATTGCAGTTTTAATTTGATTTCACGTATCTCGCGTTTTTTTCAATAGCGCATTCCTGATAACTCCAAAAAAACCAATTCAATCAGATTGCAGAGTTTACCCTACTCTTATTTATACTGACTTCTTGAAACTGCAATGTGTACATACCATTGTCTAAGGATGCGTAAGGATGGCTTGTATTTATATTTAGTTGCTGTCTTTGTTCCCCTTCTCAGATTATCAGACTGAATATTATGGTCCTGGAGGCAATTATGATTTCTTTCCTCAAGGTCCCCCCTCTTCTCAAGCTCAGACTCCAGTGGATCTGGGTTTTGTGCCCTCTTCCGGGCCTGGGGCGACCCCACTCGGCGGACTCGAGCATCCACTGCCCGGCCATCACCCAAGCAACCTGCCGGGTCCAGGCGACAGTCAGAGGTTCACCGACATGATCTCTCACTCTCACGGGGACTCTCCGAGCCCGGAGCCAGGTCTAACGGGACCGTCAATGCACTCGATGGCTGCGGATGTTTTCGGACCGGGTCCCAGTCCGTCCTTCTCCCTCACCAATGGGGGATACACCAGCCACTTGTCACATCCACCCCCGGAAATGAACGAGACTGCCGTTTGGTAACGACTTCCGACTTCGCGAAAATTGTTGATTTAACATCAAGGGACAATACTAACAGTTCTGTCCCTCTCTCTCTTTCTCTGCTCCATCCCAACCCCAAAGACAATGCGTTGCCCGGACAGCAAGAAAAAGGCGAGATTTTCAAAGCTCGTTACAACAGATGTCGAAATAATAATTATATTTAAAAAAAACTTCAATCACGGAGAAAATTTGAACCAGCTTACACAATGACAGCGTCTTAAGCAGGGCGAACGAAAGCTGGGATTCCAAAACCCAAAAGGAACAAATTTCAGAATGACCTCGAAAAGATAATAGCGTCTGGGAGCCCTCAAAACTTTAACGCAAACCATTCTACCTACACAAAGCTGAACAACAAAAAAAAAGCTCATTAATAAACTGAAAGAGTCTACTGTTTACGTATTATATTTAATTCAGGACGTTAATGTTTTAGAAAACATTTTAGAGCCTCTTGATCTGAATTGAAGAAACGGGCATCAAGTAACCAAACTTTTTTTTGTTTCCAAAAAAACGTACAAAAAGGTTTGTTGGAGTTGTGGTTCACAGCTCCAGTTTGTACAAAGTGTTTTTTTTTGCGTATGTTTACAAAAGTGGAAAACAAACTAGAAAGGTGCCAAATAGATAAGTCATAGCACAATTACTGTAGGTGCACTGCACCATCCACTGGAGAAAGTGTTCAGAAAGAGAGTGTTAAAAATATACTTTCAGCTAATTTTTAGCTCTCTCATCGGAGTCATTCATATCGTTAATAATGCCCATATAGATTCATACAGGATTTTATTTTTGTGTCTTACAGAAACGATAGGTCAAATATTTAAACAATTTTACTACATGGTCAAATATGCAGTCGACAGCTGCTACTTTTTGCTTTATACAGTATAGGATTCCTCATGATATCATTTTTGTCATAATAGGCCTAAGCTTCTGTGACCTCCGTTGCATATTAGACCATTCACTGTATAAATGAAAACATGTTGAATAAATTTGTGACTTTTTAATAAAAAAATGATGATTTAATGTCTGGAAATGTACGTGTTTTGTTTATGGTGACAGAATGAAGTGCAAGTTTCTTGCCCATATTTGCATTCGTTTGGGGCGGCACGGTGGCTCAGTGGTTAGCACTACAGCCTCACAGCACCGGGGGCCACAGGTTCGATTCCAGCCGTGGGCGACTGTCTGTGTGGAGTTTGCACGTTCTCCCCGTGTCTGCGTAGGTTTCCTCCCACAGTCTAAAGATGTACCAGCTAGGTGGATTGGCTAGGCTAAATTGCCCGTAGTGTTCAGGGGTGTGTGGGTTACAGGGGGATGGGTCTGGGTGGGATGCTGCAAGGGTCGGTGTGGACTTGTTGGGCTGAAGGGCCTGTTTCCACACTCTAGAGATTCTACGATTATTTATTCGTTCATTGTAAATTGTTGGCTCCAGAAATATAGTCTGTTTGAAACTTCCAACATTTTATAAGTTAGCTCCTCCGAATGATATTTTAACAACTTTAAAACTTACAAAACTTTGATTTATTTGCATTAAAATGATAGCTATAGTTTTTTTTCCAGTTAATTAGTTTATTTGTGTTAATGCTTTTTGTTTTTATAAAAGTTAAAGAGAAAGCGTAGAATTTCGGTTAGAATATAATGCCTGGGTGCTCGATTTTCATTTAAGTTCATACCAACTGAATTTAATCGAAGTTTATTTTGTGAATAACTCCATTTAAATATTAACGGTTGCAATCATAAACTAATCCAAACTCATCGAATGTGTTCGTGTACGTTTTAGCAACGAATTACAAAATTAGAAAAAAAAACCCTATTTCTTGTTATTATGGGCAATTAATCATCTAAAACATTCCTTTTAAAGTTAATAAGAATTAATTAAATCAATAATTGGCTTAAACCAATTTTAGTGATTTATCAATACGTCATTTCAGATGAACAGTAAATTGACCAACTGTTCCACTTTAGCGAGAAAAAAAATTCTTGGAAATTCGTCTCTGGGATAGGGTGGAATTGTAAGCTGAAGTCTACACATTTATTTTGTATATATCGGTTCAAATACCTTATGAAAGAAGTAACACAATGTGTAAGAGAAATGCAACATTTGAGATGGAACTTAAATGTAACACACCTAAATCTTTCCCCAGAGGGTCCTCACTCTTCATTTTCTGTATTTTACATTCACCTCTGAAGTATATGTTAATGTTTTCGTATCATATAGTATCGGTAGAACGATTTTCTGTTTAGATTTCTAAATCAGTTAGAAACATTAATGAAATGTACAAATGCGCAGAATACTGCTTAATTTACGATATTACTATTCCACTGGCGTCCAAAATTTGAATCGTTGCATTATTAATTTTAGTACTGAAAGGTGATTTCAATGTATTAAGGAACGCCAGTTTTAAATATAGCTATTAGTAATTTAAATCCAACACGGTAATAGTTGTAATAGATTTTCATTAATAACCCCACTGGGTCAATTCGATTTCACTTTTAGGAACGTCGGAATCCATTGTATTAGCTTATCTTAAATTGTTCTATATACCTGATCTGCAACGTGTCCTCCAATTCTCTCAAATATACTATTGTCACAAGCGTGAGTGGTTTCACACGATTAGAACAAATACACATTCTACTTTTGCATCTGCGCATCCTATGTATATTAAACACTTGAATAACATTCCAAAAGTTCACCATATGACCTATTAGAAAACTGACTTTTTGAGTACATTATGACTGCTGATTTTTTTTAAACAATTAATTTAAAAAGTAAATTATATTTCACAAATTGACAATAACCAATTGGTTCGTCAATCAAAAAAACTGTGTTTAAACAAATAAATGTAACCTTCAAAAATATGGCAATTGGATTTGAAGCACTAAGTTACTGCTTTTGAATATTTGAATATATTAAGCGAACAATGTATATGGGGTTACGATGCAGAGTAATGCAAAACAAATTCTTTCGTTTCCCTTTCACTACATCCATCATATGGCTGTATTGAAATCTTCGTTAATATTTTCTTTGACCTAATTCTATTATATTCTTGCGGTCATAAAATATTAATAAAGTCTCCTTAGTTGTCAATAGGCTGAAAGTCCTAACATCAGGAAAACCTAAAGCCGTGACCCATGAGGGTGAAAAATTAGAGCAAAATGATGGCCTATCAATCTTATCCATACCCTAAACTTATTAAAGTCGCTATATTCTGAAGAGAAAGTGGCAATTCAATATGGTGAGATTCTCCTTCAGTACAATAAAATGGAATATCCTACGATCCTCAGCGTTGTCGTTGGAATTGTGTTATTCACGAAAAATAGCACAAAATTCCGTAATTCAAAAAGATTACCGTAGTAAGGAGGGTCATGAAAAACTTACCATTGTAAATAGTTGGAAGAGGACCAACCCTATGTTGTGAGTGTGTGTGTCAAACGGAACCGGAAGTCCTCCCTGTAACTGTAGCTACGTCATATTGAATATACTCCATTCTCGCTGACGGTTTGGAGCAAGATGGCGACGTCTATATCCAGGCAGTTGGAGGACCTGTTAAACCCTTTACCGACCTTTAAAGACCCGGAGGACGAGCACGATGAAGGTAACTGGGTCCTTCCCGACAAAGCGTGTTTGGTTCTTGGCTGGAGGACGAGGAGTTTGTCCTCGACTGTAATAAATCAATGCTTTGTGAACCGGCATGTGTACGAGCCTGGTGACGGTTGCTATGAATGAGAACTCAGGGTCTGACTTCAGGCCTCCTGCCCCCGGGTGAACAGTGTAATTTAAAATTCAGTGACCAACTGGAACTTGAGATGTTTACGTCGAGAGTTGCGTGTTGTAGGTTGTTCGGTCCCGAATTCTGTGGTTTTGTTAATTTTAAATGTGGTTATTGTTTATATGTTGCTGAAAATGTTGGGCCGTTTAAACAGTTTGTGAGCCTGCAGGTCTCGCACTAAGTAATCGACCGCTGGGTCAGGGAGTGCCACCGCTCCTGCTGTGGGCAGCATATATAATACGGCTCAAAAACCGAAATAATTGCGGATGCTGTAAATCAGAAACAAAAACAGAAATTGCTGGAAAAGCTCAGGTCTGGCAGCATCTGTAAAGAGAAATCGGAGTTAACGTTTCGGGTCCGGCGCTTGTACTGAGGAAGCGTGACCCGAAACGTTAAGTCTGATTTCTTTTCATTGATGCTGCTAGACCTGTTGAGCTTTCCCAGCAACTTGTGTATTTATTTGAAATACGGCTGTTTGGTTTGTCCAAGCACAGCAGCTAGAATTGTGCCCTGCTGTTACCCATAAGGGCACAGTCGTGGGTGCAGTTTTCTTTCCCTGGGCATTACTATCATGTAAACTGGCATTTCAGTCCATTTTTTATGTGCCAGTGTTTAAGCAGCATCCCGTTCTATTTTCAGTTAATTGTTTATAAAAACAATTTTATTTGTATATTGCATTTGTTGTGGATGCAAAATGCCCCAAGGCACCATAACGTTCTTGAACTAAATTAGGCACTGAGTTACAAACAGATAAAGAATAAAATTCTGAAGTAGAGATAACAAAGTGTGGAGCTGGAGGAACATAGTAGGCCAGGCAGCGTCAAAGGAACAGGAAAGCTGACGTTTTGGATCAGGAACAAAAACAAAGTTGCTGGAAAAGCTCAGCAGGTCTGGCAGCGTCTGTGAAGGAGAAAACAGAGTTAACGTTTCGGGTCCAGTGACCCTTCCTCAGAATAAACGATAGGATAGAGCCCAAAGAGAGAGAAAGACAGTTGGATAGACAAAGGAGTTGCTAACGATCAGGCTGGGAGGGTGAATAGTTGTTAATGGGGACTGTTAGTGACTAACAACAGCGGGTGTGTAATGGCAGGCTATGTGGTAACAAAGCCTGGTGTGTGGAGTGGGGGCTGGGACATGGGAGAGTTTATGCCCTAAAATTATTGAACTCAATATTGAGTCCGGAGGGCTCTAGGGTCCCCAAGCGGAAAATGAGGTGTTGCTCCTCCAGCTTGCGTTGGGCTTCACTGGAACACTGTAGCAAGCCAGAGACAGAGATGTTGGCCAGGGAGCAGGGTGGTGCATTGAAGTGGCAGGCAACAGGGAATTCAGGGTCTTTTTTGCGAGTAGAACGTAGATGTTCTGCAAAGCAGTCGCCAAGTCTACGCTTCTTTTCCCCAATGTAGAGGAGACCACATTGTGAGCAGCGAATGCAGTAGACTAGATTCTGGGCAGTGCAGGTGAAGTGTTGCTTCACCTGAAAGGTATGTTTGGGCCCTTGGATACTGGGGAGGGAGGAGGTAAATGGGCAGGTGTTGCACCTTCGCCAGTTACAGGGGAAGGTGCCGTAGGGATGTGGTGGGGGTGAAGGAGGTGTGGACTAGGGTGTCCCGGAGGGAACGGTCCCCACGGAAGGCGGACAAGGGAGGGGAGGGGAATGTGTGTTGGAGGGGAGGGGAATGTGTGTCTGAAGGGACATCTCCCTTGTCTGCCTTCTGCAAGGACCGTTCCCTCCAGGACCCCGTAAAGTCTCATGGCTTCAAGTTAAACATGGGCAAGGAAACCTCCTGCTGATTACCACATACCGTCCTCCCTCAGCTGATGAATCAGTACTCCTCAATGTTGAGCAACACTTGGAGGAGGCACTGAGGATGACAAGGGCACAAAATGTACTCTGGGTCGGGGATTTCAATGTCCACCACCAAGAGTGGCTCGGCAGCAGTACTACTAATCGAGCTGGTTGGGTTCTAAAGGACATAGCTGCTAGACTGGGTCTGCAGCAGGTGGTGAGGGAACCAACAAGAGGGAAAAACATACTTGACCTCATCCTTACCAATCTGCCTGCTGCAGTTGCATCTGTCCATGACAGTATCAGTAAGACTGACCATCGCACAGCCCTTGTGGAGAAGAAGTCCTGCCTTCACAGTGAGAACAACCTCCATCGTGTTGTGTGGCACTATCACCGTGCTAAATGGGACAGATTTCGCACAGATCTAGCAACTCGACTGGGTATCCATGAGGTGCTGTGGGCCATCAACAGCAGCAGAATTGTATTCCAACACAATCTGTAACCTCATGGCCTGGCATATCCCCCACTCAGCCTTTACCATCAAGTCAGGGGATCAACCCTGGTTCAATGGAGAGTGCAGGAGGGCATGCCAGGAGCAGCACCAGGCATACCTGAAGATGAGTTATCAACCTGGTGAAGCCACCAAACAGCGAAAGCAGCAAGTGATAGACAGAGCTAAGCGATCCCACAACCCACGGATCAGATCTAAGATCTGCAGTCCTGCCACATCCAGTCGTGAATGGTGGTGGACAATTAAACGACTCACAGGAGGAGGCGGCTCCACAAATATCCCCATCCTCAATGACGGAAGAGCCCAGCATATCAGTGCAAAAGATAAGGCTGAAGCATTCACAGCAATCTTCAGTCAGAAGTGCCGAGTGGATGATCCATCTCTGCTTCCTCCAGTGGTCCCCAGCATTACAGATACCAGTCTTCAGCCAATTTGATTTCACTCCACATGATATCAAGAAACGGTTGGAAACACTGGATACTCCAAAGGCTACAGGCCCTGACAACATTCCAGCAATAGTACTGAAGACTTGTGCTCCAGAACTTGCTGCTCCCTTAGCCAAGCTGTTCCAGCACAGTTACAACACTGGTATCTACCCGACAATGTGGAAAATTGCCCAAGTGTGTCCTGTACATAAAAAGCAGGACAAATCCAACCCGGCCAATTACCCCCCGCATCAGCCGCCTCTCGATCATCAGTCAAGTGATGGAAGGTGTCATCAACAGTGCTATCAAGCAGCAACTGCTCAGAAATAACCTGCTCAGTGACGCCCAGTTTGGGTTCTGCCAGGGCCACTCAGCTGCTGACCTCATTACAGCCTTGGTTCAAACACGGACAAAACAGCTAAATTCCAGAAGTGAGGTGAGAGTGATAGCCCTTGATATCAAGGCTGCATTTGACCGAGTATAGCACCAAGGAGCCTTGGTAAACCTGGAATCAATGGGTATCAGGGAGCAAACGCTGCAGTGGTTGGAGTCATACCTGACATAGGAAGATGGTCGTGGTTGTGGGAGGTCAATCATCTCAGCTTCAGGACATCTCTGCAGGAGTGCCTCAAGGTAGTGTCCAAGGTCCAGTTATCTTCAGCTGCTTCATCAATGACCTTCCCTCCATCATAAGGCCAGAGGTGGGGATGTGCAATCATCGGCGAACAATGTTCAGCACCATTCGTGACTCCTCAGATACTGAAGCAGTCCATGTTCACATGCAACAAGATCTGGACGATATCCAGGCTTGTGCTGACAAGTGGCAAGTGACATTCATGCCACACATTGGTCATAGCCTGGCATTTAAGAGACCATCTAACCACCACCCCTTGACATTCAATGGTGTTACCATCACTGAATCCCCCACTATCAACATCCTGGGGGTTAACATTGACCAGAAACTCAACTGGACTCACCACATTAACAGAGTGTCTACAAGAGCAGGCCAGAAGCAGGGAATACTGCAGCAAGTAACTCATCTCTGACACCTCAAAGCCTGTTCACCGTCTACAAGGCACAAGTCAGGAGTGTGATGGACTATTCCCCACTTGTCTGGATGAGTGCAGCCCCAACAACACTAGAGAAGCTTGACACCATCCAGAACAAAGCAGCCTGCTTGATTGGCACTATACCCACAAGCATTCACTCCCTCTACCACCGACGCTCAGTAGCAGCAGTGTGTTCTATCTACAAGGTGCACTGCAGAAGTTCACCAAAGATCCTTAGACAGCACCTTCCAAACCCACGACCACTTCCATCTAGAAGGACAAGGGCAGCAGATGTATGGGAACGCCACCACCTCCAAGTTCCTTTCCAAGTCACTCACCATCCTGACTTGGAAATAGATAGCCGTGCCTTCACTGTCGCTGGGTCAAAATCCTGGAATTCCCTCTCCAATAGCATTGTGGGTCAACCCACAGGAGGAGGAATGCAGCGGTTCAAGAAGGCAGCTCACCACCACCTTCTCAAGGGCAACTAGGAATGGGCAAAAAATGCTGGCCAGCCAGCGATGCCCAAATCCCATGAAATGAATTAAAAAAAAAAAAACATGCCGTTGATGTACTTTTTATTTGCTGGTCTTGGCTCAAAATGCAAGTACAACAAGGATGGACAGGAAAAGGCCCACTGCTCCACCCAATTCCTTGTGCAAGAGAAGGTATACATTTTTCACTTCACCTGAAAGCCATGCCATCTCCTAGGGTCAACAAAACAAAGCCAATTAGAGTAACACATGCAAATTACACTTGTTGACATTCAGAGACTGGACCACATAAATAAAAACAAAATACTGCAGATTTTAGAGACGTGTAATAAAGAACAGAAAATGCTGGAGGTACACAGCAGAAATGTTGGCATCTATGGAGAGAAAAACAGTTAACATTTTGAAACTTCTGAAGAAGAATTATATGGGACCTGTAATGTTAACTTAGTTTCCCTCTCTCTTCAAATACTGCCATACCTGCAGGGATACAAGTTTACAAATAGGTGCAATGCTATTTAGGGCGAAGATGAGAATTTTTTTTCAGTCGGAAGGTTGTGAATCTTTAGAATTCTCCACCTCAGAGGGCTATGGAAATTCTGTTTTTGTATTTGTTTGGAGGTTGATAGATTTCTGATTACCAATGGCAGAAAATGTATAGCAAGGGGGTGTGGCATGAAGAGTGAATGGGAGGAGTAGATGAAGTGACAGGGGAAAGAGTGGGGATGCTTGGGGGTGCGTGCAGTGCAGTGCAGTGTGGTGTTGGTGGTGAGGGTGTACTCTTCTGTACCTCTGTCAAATCTCCTCTGAACTTTCTGGTCTCCAAGGGCATAATTTCTTCAATCTATCTATGTAACTGTATTCATCATCCCTGGAATCACTCTTATATTTCTGAACCCTCTCTAATACTTTCAGATCCTTTTCTAATGTGTAGTGTGCAGAGCTGAATGCAATGCTTAATTGAAGCTGTATCAGTATATTAAACAAGGTTAACATAACTTCCTTCTGAATACTCTGAACGTTTGTTGTTAAAGTGCAGGGCGCTGTCCACTTTATGGACCTTACTCTCAACCATTCCTGCCATCCTTAATGATGTATGCACACATATGCTATAGTATTGTAAGACAATGTGGAGCTGGAGAATCACAGCAGGCTAGGCAGCATCAGAGGAGCAGGAAACCTGACGTTTCATGTCTGGACCCTTCTTCAGAAATGGGGGATGGGGAAGGGAGCTCTGAAATAAATAGAGGAGGGGTGGGGCTGGGAAAGGTAGGTGGGATGGCGATAGGTGCGTGCAGGTAGGCAGTGCTGGGGATTGATCAGTGAGGTGGGAGGAGCGGATTGGTAGGAGAGAAGATGAACAGGACAAGGAAGCGGGGATGAAAGAGAGGTTTGGTCATGGGATGAGGCCAGGGTGGGGAGATTTTGAAACTAGTAAAGTCCATATTGAGACTATTGGGTTCTAGGCTCCCAAGGCGGAATGTGAGGTGCTGCTCCTCCAGTTTCTGGGTGACTTCGTTGTGACACTGGAGGAGACCCAGGATTGACATGCTGTCCAGGGAGTGGGAGGGGGAGTTGAAGTGGTTCGCGACTGGAAGATGTTGTCGTTTGAACTTGAATCCCTCTTCCGCAACTACACCGACACTATCCCCCACCTCTTCCTCCGCTACATTGATGACTATCGGCTCCATCTCGTTCTCCCACAAGGACCTTGAACAGTTCATCAACTTTACTAACACCTTTCACCCCAACCTCAAGTTCACCTGGACCATCTCTGATGCCTCTCTCTCCTTCCTGGACCTCTCTGTCTCCATCTCTGGTGACCACCTTGTTATTGATATCTATTTCAAGCCCACCGATTCCCACAGCTACCTAGACTTCACCTCTCACCCACCTTCCAGCAAGAAGGCAATTCCCCTACCCCCAATTTAGCCTCTGCTGCATCTGCTCCCAAGATGAGGTGTTCCACTCCCAAACATCCCAGATGTCATTGTATTTCAAGGACTGCAACCACCACCACCACACCACCCCCCCCTCCCTTTTCAGTGGTCGAAAATGCTGTCGACCGCATTTCTTACGTTTCCCACTCCTCTACCCTCACACCCCCTCCCTGCAACAAAAACAAAGACAGAATCCCCCTTGTCCTCACGTATCACCCCACTAACCTCCGGATTCAATGTATCATTCTCCGCCACTTCCGCCACCTGCAATCTGACCCTACAACCAAGGATATATTTCCCTCCCCATCCCTATCTGCCTTCCGTAGGGACCACTCTCTCTGCGACTCCCTCGTCCGCTTCATACTCCCCACTAGCCCCACCACCCCCGGCACCTTTCCCTGCAACCGCTGGAAGAGCTACACCTGCCCCTACACCTCCCTACTCACTTCCATTCAAGGATCCAAAAAAACCTTCCACATCAGACAGATGTTCACCTGCACATCAGCTAATGTGGTCTATTGCATCCGCTGCTCCTGACGTAGCCTCCTCTACATTGGTGAGACCAAGCGGAGGCTCGGAGACCGCTTTGTAGAGCACCTGCCCTTGGTTCGCGACAAACGACAACATCTTCCAGTCGCGAACCACTTCAATTCCCCCTCCCACTCCCTGGATGGCATGTCAATCCTGGGTCTCCTCCAGTGTTACAACGACGTCACCTAGAAAGAAACTGGAGGAGCAGCACCTCATATTCCACCTTGGGAGCCTACAACCCAAAGGTCTCAATGTGGATTTTACTAGTTTCAAAATCTCCCCACTCCCGGCCTCATCCCATGACCAAACCTCCCTTTCATCCCCGCCTCCTTGACCTGTTCACCTTCTCTCCTACCAATCTGCTCCTCCCACCTCACTGACCAATCCCCAGCACTACCTACCTGCACTCACCTATTGCCATCCCACCTACATTCCCCAGCCTCACCCCTCCTCTAAATGTTTATTTCAGAGCTCCCTCATTTCTGAAGAAGGGTCCTGACCCGAAACATTAAGTTTCCTGCTCCTCTGATGCTGCCTAGCCTGCTGTGTTCCTCCAGCTCCACACTGTGTTATCTCTGACTCCAGCATCGTCAGTTCTTACTATCTCCTATAGTATTGTGCTGTTTTGTTTTCTGTGTTCTTCCCACCAAAATGTGTCACTTCACTTTTCTTTGCATTAAATCTGGTCTGCTACTTGTCTGCCCATCCTTTTTGCATTCTTTTGAATTTCTACACTATCCTTCTTAGAATTCACAAGTTAAACCAATACCCTCTGTCTACTTGTGTGTCTATAAAAGATCTATATGTCACTGTTTGAAGAGCAGGGGAGTTATCCTGGGTCATCATAAAAAAAAGATTGTGGTTGTTATCATATTGTCATTTGTGAGAGTTTGCTGTGTGCATTTTGCCTGCAGCAATTCCTACATTACAACATTGACTAGGTTTCAAAAGTACGTAATTGACGGCTTGGGACATCGGGTGGTCATGAACAGCACTATATAAATTCAAATATTTTAATTTGGTTTTAATTAGAATTAAATAATTATTCCTTCATTATAGTCTTGGAGCTTCTCAGCAGGTGAGGTGAGAGTGACAACCTTTGACATCAAGGCCACATTTAATCCAGACTGGCATCTGGGAAATCTATCAAAATTAGAATCAGTGGGTATCGGGGGCAAACTCTATGCTGGCTTGAGTCGTACTTGGCACATAGGAGGATGATTGTGGTTGTTGGAGCTCAGTTATCTCAGCTCCAGGACGTCTCTGTGGGAGTTCCTCAGGGTAATGTCCCAGGCCCAACAATCCTCAGTTGCTCCATCAACGACCTTACTCCATCGTAAAGTTAGAAGTAGGGGTATTTGCCAATGACTGCACAATGTTCAACCATTTATGATTCGGATACTGAACCAATCCATGTTCAAATACTTCAAGATCTGGACAATATTCAGGCTTGAACTGATGAGTGGTAAGTAACATTCGCACTAGACAAATGTCAGGCAATGACCATCTCCAATAACAGATAATCTAACCATCACCTTGACATTCAATTGTGTTACCTTCACCAAATCCCCCACTATGTATGTCCTCTGGGTTGCCAGTGACCATAAACTCAACTGGACTTGCAATATAAACACATTGGCTACAAGAGAAGGTCAAAGGCAAGGAACATTGCAGTGAGTAATTCACCTCCTGACTCCCCAAAGCCTGCCCACCATCTACAAGATATAAGTGCAAAGTGTGATGGAATACTCGCCACTTGCCTGGATGAGTGCAGCTCCAACAACACTCCAGAATCTTGATACCATCCAGGACAAGGCAGTCCACTTGATTGGCACCAAATCCATAAACATCCGTTCCCTCCACCACGGAAGCTCAGAAACAGCAGTGTGTACCTTCAGTAAGACACACTGTAAAAATTCATCAAAGATCCTTAGATAGCACCTTCCAGACTCATGAATGTTTCCATCTAGAACAACAAGGCAGCAGATGTATGGGAACATCACCACCTGAAGGTTCTCCTCCAAGCCACACCATACCCTGACTTGGAAATATATCACTACTGTCGCTGGGTCAAAATCCTGGAATTCCCTCCCTAATGGCATTGTGGGTTGACCTACATCACATGGACTGCAGCGTATGAAGAAGGCAGCTCATCACCACCTTCTCAAGGGCAATTATGTATGGCCAATAAATGCTGGCCAGTATTGAAGTTCACGTTTTGCGAGTGAACTAAAAACAATCAATTGACCGAAATTGAATTAATCTTGTGTGGTTTTCTGTAGAAGAGTTGGAACTCTATCATGATACCAGTGTTTTAAATGGATTGTTTGCAGCCAAAGTCAAACGCAATATGTGAAAGTTATAAGTTTATTTTTGTGTACATTCAAGAAGATAGTTTCCAAATTATGTATTTGTAAATGTGGATGTGCAGGCTTCTAATTTAAAAAAAAGTTATTCTTTTGCTTGGAGCTTTTCCCCATGTCCTGTTGAAAGAATGGAAAGTTAAGTACTTGTGTTTATTTCATGTCTTCATGTCATACACCTAAATCTCCCT
This sequence comes from Rhincodon typus, assembly GCF_021869965.1. Taxonomy (NCBI): domain Eukaryota; kingdom Metazoa; phylum Chordata; class Chondrichthyes; order Orectolobiformes; family Rhincodontidae; genus Rhincodon; species Rhincodon typus. The sequence continues at coordinate 19,027,598 of NC_063357.1, read as the reverse complement.
CTGTTCTCATACAGAGAACATATCCAGTAAGGCATGCGTACAAGGGAATTTATGAATGTACGTGGAATTTCAGAAGACTACTTCTTAGTGTTTCTAATGTAATTGCTGTTATATTGGGAAACATTCAATTAATATAAGTAAAATAAGATGGCACAAATAACAATGAAAATAATGACTGACTAAACTCTTAGATATATTGATTGACGATAAATGATTACTCGGCTCACTGAGACAACTTCCTGGCTTTCCTTCAACTAGTGTCAGAATATCTCTCTTCTCCAGTCAAAAGGATAGATGGACACATGGTTTAATGTCCCTTTGAAAGATAGCACCAGGTGTCATACTCCTTTAGCATTGCACTGGAATGTCAATGAAAGCTCAGAAAAATAAATTTTAAAAATAATTTCATACCTTTAGCTTGTAGTATGTTGAGCTCTGTGAAACACTGGTCACGATGCATTTCTCAATTAGATCTGAAAAGAAGTTAGTGAGAAGCTTATTTTTGTTTGGTGTTGAGGTATGTGTTTGTGTTTATTTTATAATATTTACAGTTCGAGTGAGTCAAAGCTAAAAATTAGCTTCAATTCCTTATGAAAATATAGGGCAGTTGGGTCTGTGCCAGGTCATAATTCCTAACTGTAATTTCCACTAATGTGATTTTCATGATGGTAGATCAAATTCTCTAGGGAGATTTGGAAAGCAGTTTCAATAAAGAGATGGGAGGCACTAAAGTGCCCCCTGTGCTAACAATAATGCTGACAAAATGTAAAATGGAATTTTTATTCTTCCATAAACACAATATTTAATTGCAAGTCTTTTGAGTGCTAAATTAATCCTAATCACAACTCATTTTCACCTGCGCTTGTCATTTTTTTTTCCACACTTTCATATTTAACAGCTTGGCATTAAGTGTTTTCCATATGTTATTTCACCTTGATCTGTCCCCTGTTGGTGATACATATGCTCAATTCTCCTGATGGTAAGATGGGATAGCCAGGGTGAACTTTATGGTCTCATTGTCCAATGTTTAATTTTAGTGTCAGAAAGACAGAACAAAATATCCATGTGAGGGAAATACCTCAACTGAGGAAGAGATCCTTGTTCATGGAATTCACAACTTTCCTGATTCCAAATTATTTTTGGTATTTGACTTATTGAAGCCCTTCACTCTTAATTTTGTTTTATTCTCAGCTCATTTTCGGTGCATAAGAACTATTACTATCTCTATTTTGAGAATTCATAATTTTATCACTTGGCAACTTTTCAAACAAAATTGATGGTAGAATACTGTATGTAGGTTGGTGATGATCTGTAATCAGATGCTAGTCAAATGTCAACTGATAATTTTATTGCTAAATTTGAAGTAAAGCTGTACATATGTATCATTGATGTGATGAAACTAGCTTCCAGTTATCACATCCGTGGTGGGTTTATACAATTTGCTGTAGTACTGCTAACTTCAAATATATGTCATAAAATTGCTGTACTGAAGTGTTTAATCCTAATACGATGTTATTGTAAATGAAAGGGATTCATTAATAAATTGACTACAACCATAAGCGTTTTTGCTCTTGTATGCATCTATCATATGTAATTGGGCTAAAGTAGATTTGTGACCCGATGCATAACAGCTAACCATATCGTGTTGCAAAATTTGATTTATTTTAACTTTAAAATGTCTTCCATGCATTGCTTACTCTTGCCTCATATAAATGTACTACTTTGTATCCTAGTTCTTAAATTCAACACTGGTTAATTATTTCCAAGTGATTTATTAGTTTAAATTAAAACAAAATGCTGGAGACCTGAAATAAGAACAGTAATAGAAAAACTCAGCGGTTCTTACAGCATCTGTGGAGAGAGAAACAGAGTTAACTTTTCAAGTCCAATGACTCATTCCAAAGGAGAGTTAACTGTTTTGATGCTGCCAGACCCGCTGCGATTCTCCAGCTTTGTTTTAATACACTCATTCACACTGCTCCTGAATTGGCATGGAGGGATTTGAAACCTGGTCCCCAGAACAAGATTAGCACTCTTGATTAACTCCAGTGCCACTGAACTGTTCTTCCCACTCTGTGATGTCACATCCCTCTAACTATTGTAGACCTTCTGTTCTGTTCTACAGCCAATGGCAACCTATTCTGCTAACCATATTGTTTCCATTTAGAATGTAGCCATCTACAGTGCCAAGAAAGGTACTTGTCCAAATTTTTGGGCAGCTATAATTCTAATAGGTCAGCTCAGCAAGAAAGGAATCTTGTTGAAACTGGAACTGAGTTTCAGAATTTGAACAGTTTGTGGATTTTTGACTATAGTATAGCATAAGCATCTAGAATAATAGCATTGCACCAATTCATTGGATATATTTTTTGTTAAACAGCTATATACAATCAAAAGAGCCATTTCATAACAAGATATATTGTATCACTTGACTGTTATGTCTAGGGTACTGTTAAAGTTTATTTTAGTGCTATGCTAAACCAGCTGTTCCCTTCAATTAGCTGGATTGTCAGACATTGTGCTGAAACAAGTGTGTCTGTCCCATGGGCAGGTATTGAAGGAGAATAAGATTGCAGAAAAAGCAACACGCAGCTGCATACCACTCAACCCATCCACTCTGTAAATGTCAGCCCTAGTAGGGTGGCAGCAAACTTCTTAAAATAAAAATCACTAGAAATAAATCATAATTGTCACCAGTGCCAATTAAGGAATATTGTGTTTTGAACAATTTTATAATAAAACAGGCTTATAGCTTTAATTATAGTAGATTGAGTTGTTTGAATTCTGGCTATCATTACATTTTTGTACTGTTAAAACTGCATTCTGAAACTAAAGTTTTCTCTCTTCACAGCAACTATCGCTAAAGTCATTGACAGATTCGACGAAGGGGAGGATGAGTGGACATTTGACAGTAAACTGCGGAAGTGTGCCTCAGTTTTGCTGTCTGATTCAGACAAGAGGTATGCTGGGCAGGCAACCTCTCGAAAGGCACTGCAGGAAGAAACTGGACAGAACTCTTTTCCTGGCTCCTCAGGTAGGTGATATACCTCTGCATTTTCTCAGTTTCAGGCAGCCCTAATAATGCTATGTGCCCTTGGAATTTAAATGCATCCCAAGTAATACCTCTGAGGTTCATATTTTGTGATTGCAGGCTTATGGGAAAATGATTTATAGTTGTGACACATTTATGTCTTCTCCAATTTCTAACTTGAGAGAAAGCAAAAGCTTTACAATAGAAATCAAAAATACAATCCTCATGGTTTGTGATTCAGATGAAATTAGCAGTATTGTTTTTCTTTGTACATTTCCATTCTTTTTAACCACTCAGCTTGATTCCCAAAATGCATTTTCTTATTTTAATTGACCATATTTGGATTGTACAAAAAAAGTGATTTATATGGTATACGTAAAGTTTGGGATTTAAATATAACCTGTGTAATGAGTGTAGTATTCACTTGCAAAGTAGTTGACTTTTAATTAAATAGGAAGTATTGTAGTGTTTGTACCTCCCAAAAACCTTGGAATTCTCCACATCAAATCACTTTAAATTGAGGTGATTACAGTCTGTCTTCTGTGCATTTTATTAAATATTTGCCAGTCGCCAGGTTATACAATTCATGACTTTGCTTTTTGGAAGTTGTCCAGTGCATCTTGCTCGTGGAAATAAAACTATTTTAAGAGAAGGCATTGAATCTCCTTGAATTCCACTTTGCACACAGTACATTTCCTATAACTATTTATCAGTGTTTGTATTGCATCTTTAAACATTTGATGCCATTTATGAGCATGATTTCGCTTCATGTAAGACTACTGCATTTTGAAATGTACAAATGCCTATAGCAATGTTTCTTTTAAATTGAGCCAGCTGGATAATTTTATTGTTTTGATTTGTATAGCTGATGAAAAATTAAGTTGTATCAGTGCTAACAGCTCAAGCTGCAGATGATTGCAATGTAATTTACAGTTTTACTTAAAAATGAAGGAAATTCCAAAAAGGTCATGCAGTATAACAATTTGTTATCTTACATTTTACAATTACAATTTTACAATAATCTTACAATTATCTTACATCTACATTTTATCTACAAGGGATGTTTGTGATTTATGTAAAATATTTTCTAAGCAAGCAGGCAAAAGCATGAAATGATAAAACTTTAAAACTGATTTAATGATTTGTGTTCATCATCATTAGATGAAGAGGAAGAAGACATCGTTGAGGACTTGGAAAGCAGTGAAGATAATGAAGAAGAGGAGACCAACAATGATTCGTTACGTAATACAATTAAGGATTTTAAGAAATTCACAGAAGGAATGGATGATATTGGAGAAGGTGATAGTGAATTGGAAGAAGTAGAGGAGGAGGAGGAGGAGGAAAAAGAAGGTCACGATGACAGAAATCATAAAGATGTGGAGAAGGACGATGTTACAGTAATGAAGTTCTCCAAGGAAAAAGTAGCTGAAGAAGTGGAGAAGGGGCAATCAGTAAAAAACCAAATAGGTACATTAATGTTAATCTCATGCTACTGATAATGTGGTCAATGCAATTTTTATGAAATACATGTTTGATCCAATGTTAAAATTAATTTCTTTTTTTTTGGTTTCTTGTTATATTTTCTTTTCCGTATGCTATATATTCATTTGATAGCACAGTTTACAATTTTTCATAATCTATGTCATTATATGGTCAGTTGATGGAAAACATTTGTCTTCGGGCAAGATTGATGTTAATTTTTACTGACCTTCTCACCTTCACTTCTTTTTACCCGTCAGCCCCAAAAAAAGCCTTAAAATTTGTGCCTGTATATTTCTGCTGCATTCTGTGCAGTGTCAGAAAATAACAGGAAATCCAAGGGCTTAAATTAGTCCTGTCAGTAATTCTGTTGTGACAGTCTAGCTTTCTTTTAGTTGAGGTAATCTATTTGTAAGCAGGGTTGCTTTTAACAGAACCAAAGGGGCATGTATCTCACAGGCTATGAACACAAGACTATTCTAAACTTGCAAAGTGGTTGTTAACAATTTCTGTAGAAATGTAACTTTTAAAGAGAAATCAGTTCCCAGTCACTACTCAGAGGATCACACCAAGATTTCATGTTCTACAACACTTTCTGTAATGAAACACACTAAAAACTATGAGTAGAAGGCAACTAATGCAGTAAACTTCCCAAAAGTGACAGAAAGCTCCTGACCACATTATTACTGTACAGTGGATTCTCCGTAGAATTTTGTGGATTTACAGGTGCCAGTTAGATAGTTGCTTCCAGCACTTTTTTTCCTCCCCATTTTGCTAAGTCGTAATGTTTATTGTCCGTAAAAAGTCATTTCTTTAGACTTCTAAGAACCTGTGAATCTTTCAGCGCCCCTAAATTTCCACAGGTCTTGTCTGTTTGTTATGAGAAAGTGTTCTGACCCACCTTTTGCCTGGTGGCTAACAGAACAATTTCTTTCTCTGCTGTTCACCACAGCTGCTGTTTCACAGATTTTCCTCTGCGACTCTCACTGTGTCTGTGTCCAGGATTTCTGAATTAAAATGCGTGCAAAAAGCAAAACCAGCTGTTTCTTTCTTTGTATCTGCTTCCGCAAGCAAGCCCTTGGTTTTCAGTAAGACTTGCCTTGAGTCCCAATCTCCAAGGCAACCAAGTTACATTGACTTAGTACCTAGCAGAACAAGTAGGTCATACATTCTGTTTTACATTGTGTTAAATGAGACAGTTTAAAACGTAATTAACTTATAGTCATAACATGGTTCATACCTTTAAGTAGAGAGTAGTCCAAATCATCATTTGATAGTACAGAATTTGATTATTGCTGAAAAAGACACATTTAGTTGAAGCTGTTTTTTGCAGACCAAATGAATGCACCCATAATGTGACTCATTCAACAGAACAAAATAGGTGACAGCTATTCTCTGGTTCGATCCTTAGAGCGTTAACTTGACCAACCAGAGCCAACTGTCTGATTTAAAACTTAGTTGAGTTTAACTGAGTTCACTTTAGCTTACTGTAAGGCATCATCCAACTGGTCCATTCTTCGTGACAGTCCTCTACCAGTTTGAGCTCATTTGCTGACTAATCAACGTATTCCTCTCATTCAGCATATGTCTTATTTCCCCTTTACTTTAGTATTCTTGTGAATTGTCCTGATGAGTGCAAAGTGAAAAACTTTGACAGAATGTCTTTTTTTTTAAACAACACTCCAGATAACTTTCTTTATCTTGTTGCACTCCCCATATGAATGTTAACTAAGTTAGTTATTCTTCTACATGAAATTTAGTAATTGTGTTTCCCCATATTCGGGTAAACCCCATTTTATGTTTTATTTCCCTATAGGAATTGCTTGTGATGAGCCTCTTATTGAACTGTGTCTGACATTAGCAGACTTTGGGCAGTTTTGCTTTTCCATGAGTGACAAAATAGAATTATTGAAAATTGCCTCCTTTGCTCTTCTGTAAGATTTGATTTATAAGCCCTACTCTTGGAGTACAATTGCAAAGTGATTCTCTTAACTATTTCTCACCTGTTGAGTTTGTATTTTTGTCTTTTTCTGTTGCCATTTTGACTCATCCACAGTCATATTTTTGAAGTAGGATTATCTTACTTGGTAACATAAATGTGCACATTTTCTATCTTTAGCATTCAACCTTTTTATGGTAAAGGAGGATAAAGAACTTCCCAGAAATGCAAGAAGAATTCTACAGTCAGGATATCTGAAGTCTGTCAGTTAATGAACTCACAAATGTATACTTAAGATCAATTGACTTGTGTAAATCCAATGTTTAATGGTAAATACATTTTGGAAACCTTAATAGAGCTCACAGCTACATCTATAATATCCCACATTTTATAAGTTTGTCCTTTAATTGTTAAAAGTAACTAAAAAGTGGGCTGGATTTTCAAGGAGGTATGAAGACTCTACAAACAGCTAAAAATGGCAGGCAGAACCCATACGCAGTAGTCCACACATTCCAGTATATCCAATTTTTTTTTGTCATCCATAGATTCCCGACGGTGTGGAAACAGGCCCTTCGGCCCAACAAGTCCATACCGACCCTCAGAGCATCCCACCCAGACCCATTCCCCCTATAACCCACCTAATCTACACATCCCTGAACAAAATGGGCAATTTAGCATGGCCAATCCACCTAGTCTGCGTATCTTTGGACTGTGGGAGGAAACCGGAGCACCTGGAGGAAACCCACGCAGACACGGGGAGAATGTGCAAACTCCACACAGACAGTCGCCTGAGGCTGGAATCAAACCTGGGCCTCTGGGATTGTGAGGCAGCAGTGCTAACCACTGTACCACGTGCAGGATGTGGGTGTCACTGGCTGGGCCAATATTTATTGCTCAGAGAGCATTTAAGAGTCAACTACATTGATGTGGATCTGGAGTCACGTGGGCCGGAGTAGGTCAGGACACCTGATTTCCTTCCCAAAAGGATGTTAGTTTTTACAACAATCAACAGAGGCTAAATGATTGTCAGTCAGGAAAGCTTTTTTTATTCCAGAATTCTTTGTTATATTGAATTCAAATCTCACCATCTGCCAAGGTGGTATTCAATATCATGTTCCCAGAATATTAATCCAGGGTTCTGGGATTACTAGTCCAATGATATTCCCACATGTCACCATCTCCCACAAGCAAGAGAAAGGGGGCAGGTCTTGATATATGCAAATAGGTAAGCCGAACTGAGTAGGTCCATGTACAACCTGGTGCTGAGTTCAAACAGACTCTAAACAAACTCCGTTTTAGCTGGGTTTCATGAAGGGAAATATTTTTAATGTAAGTGCTGTGTTAGATAGCTAGTTAATTTTTTTTTAAATCATGTGTTCACAAAGCTCCTGAGGCATGTCTATGTTGGATAGTAAATGAGTGGCTATGGAAGGGGTAAAAGGGGCGTGGGAGGGATGTTGGGTTCTTGCATTGTCATGGGGTGAGTTGGGGACATGGGTTGGCTGGAGGGATGAAAGGTCTGATGACTTGAGGGCGAGGACCGAGGTAGGACTTCTAACAAGTTTGCCTAAGCACTTGCTGCTCCCTTGCATTCCCACTCTCAAAAGAAGAAGAAATCTGCTTCTGATTTTGAGAGGCCTGACTCAATCCTGCCTCCCTCAAGTGAAGATTGGATCTACAGTGCCCTTTTAGACCAAGATAGGTCTGTTCCTGATTCATGTTGTCAACATAGGTAGCACAAATCTATCCAGTGTATAAAATCCGATGCATATTTTTTGTCACGTTTAGAGGTATAGCTGAATTGGTGTAATCCTTTCTTAATAAGAGTTGAACAATTTTATAAGAATGCAAGATACCAAAGCCAAAATATTTGTATGGTTTTGGCATTGTAGAAGCTCTCACAGTGTTCTTGTAATGGTAAATCTAATTTGTCACTTTTAAATAGACCAATTAACATGTTAGCAGGAAACTAACCGTTCTTTAAAATAGTCTAATTTTTCTGTCCTTCTAAAACAACATCTCCCAATAATTGAGCACTCTCAATACTGCTAAATAATCAAAAGCAATATGTCTGTGCATACATATTATTAATGCTAAACAGTCAGATTTTATCTCTCTTTCTTAATCCTTTCTTCCTTTTTCTGTTTTTATTTTGCTTTCTGGATATGATCTTGCCTTGAATGTAATAATCCAGTTGACACTTCCTGGTTTAGGCCCTGTGCTACCATTAAAGTCCTTCAGTCTGAGAGACTAAAGAGATGTATGAACACGCCAAGTGATTGTACAGGTTTTGAATTCCCCGTTGAAGGCACAGCACAGAAGTGGATTTCCAGTTAAACTAGCAAGATGAATTCTGTCGATGGTACCCCACTTTCCAGGCCTAGCTGAGGATTCCACTCACTCTTCTTGGGCCACAGAATTGAACCAATTCCTTCCTTGCTGAACAATGGGATGGCTCACTCAAATTACAATTTAGGCTGGGATAAAGAATGTGCTCTGAGATCACAGAACCATTGAATTCCTACAGTATGGAAACAGGCCCTTCGGCCCAACACTGTCCACACCAACTCTCGGAGCATCTCAAACCAGGCCCATCACACAATAACCCACCTAATCTACGCGTCCATGAACACTATGGGCAATTTAGCATGGCCAAATCCACCTAGCCTGCACATCTTTGTGGGAGGAAACCGGGACACCTGGAGGAAACCCACACTGACACGGGGAGAATGTGCAAACTCCACACAGACAGTGACCCGAGGGTGGAATCAAACCCAGGTCCCTGGCGCTGTGAGGCAGCAGTGCTAGCCACTGTGCCACTCATTAAGTATTTATAGGGCATGTTAATATAAGTACCTCTAAACTTGCTTGGCTGCGTAACACAAAATAAGTTGGGTTACAATAACTTAGTAGATATTTTGGAGTTATACAGTTGAAGTCAACAATTTGAAATTATTGTTGTCCACCCTTTAATTATTTTTCCCCATCAGTAATAACTCATTAGTTTTGCATGCACCTATTGGTTGCTTAAATATTTACCAAGTGAAAGTAGGAGGATCTCAAATAATCTGTATCCTCTCTTTTGAAGCATTGTGGGATCAAATACTTGAAGGGCGAATCCGACTACAGAAAGCTGTTGTGACTGCCAATCAGCTTCCACAGCCAAATTCCTTACCTACTTTCAAAAAGGAAGGTGGACCAGAATTTTCAACTGCTTTGAATGACAGTAAGTTGTATTTATTTGTATATTTTATGTTGATAATCATTTTCATGTTTGACAACTCACAGGCAAAAATTTCATTACTTGATGATGTTGATTCCAATACTCAATGGAGGTTTGCTGGTAAGTAAAATGGCCAGAGACATTTTTAGGTTCCTGCTGCAGACTTTTCAATTAAAATCTACAACCAGGCTGGAAATAATTGTTTGCACTGCATCTTCCTTTCTTCTGCTGTTGCTTGCCTTTGCATCAATGTGGTCTTTGTTGTGTTGCAGCAGTTCATCTTTTTTATGGAATGCCAAATCTTTTGCTGATCAATTCTGATGTTATAACTGAAGTCTTGTTTAAGGTACGTTTTCTAATAGGACACCTCTTCATATTTCATACACTCCTGTCTGTGTTAGACATCTTCCACAGCTAAGAAAACAAATTATAGATCTAATAGAAGGCCACTAAAGGTTCATGAGAGAAGCAAAGTGAAAGAACCTGGTTTGCCCTCATACTAAGGGACGCAGTATGTAAAGGTGTTTAAAAAAAAAAAATCGATGATTATAGGTAGTATAGTGATTTTGATTAAATAGTATTAGAAATAAATAATTAATTTTTGCAAATCAAATCCAGGTCCAAATGGCTCCCGGAAGTGGAGATAGTGACAGTGCTTTCTGATATCTTTCAGTTGTCCCTAGATATGGGTGACATGCTAGAGAATTGGAAGAGTGACAAATGTGGTATCCTTATTCAAGAAAAGGTTTAAGGATGTTATTACTGACTAAGGCTGGTCAATAATCATCAGGACAGGGAAGCTCAATTGCTAGGAGCATAGTGCTTCATATTGCCAATGGCATAGGTTCAGTCCCTGCAGCAGTTGAAATGGTTCTTGGTCTGCTGCCTGTTCGGTTTGTTCTGGCAGAGACCTCGGAAAGAAGGATATTTAGGCTGGCAAAGCAAAAGGGTATAGCTGCCTTGCAGGGCAAAAATTTAGGTAATGATAGCCAGAGTGGGGCAAGAAGGGACAGAATATTCAAGCATAAAGAGGTGGAATAAAAATGGTAGCAAGAAAAGATTTTCATCTGATTTGATGAAGTCGGATCCATATGGCTGGAAGTAACAAATAATGAGGGGATGAAACCACTGGTGGGAAGGGCCTATGGGCTCCCTGACAATAGCTGTTCTGTAGGACAGAGCATTAATCAGGTGATAATGAAGGCACGTTTTTAAAAAAAAAATGGCAGTGCATTAGTCATGGGTGACATTAATCTTTGTGTTGGTTAGGAAAATCAAATTGGCAGAGGTAGCCATGAGGATGAAATCAGTGTATTTGGGACAGTCTCTTAGAACAATATGTTGTGGATCCAACCATGGATCAGGCTGTTTTAGATCTGGTAATGTGTGATGAGGCTGGTTAATAGGTGATCACAAAGTAAAGTATCCCCTGGAGAATAGTGACATTGTAAAATTTATCATTCAGTATTAACGAGAAAAACCTGTGTCAGAAACAACTCTGCTAAACTTAAATAAGAGTAATTACATGGAGATGAGGCCAGTGTTAGCTGGAGTGGATTGGTAAATCAGTTTAACAGAGAAGAGTGTGAAGAACAATGGCAGATGTTTAAGAAAATAGTTCATGGCTCACAGCAAAGATATATCCAGTGAAGAATCAGGATTCTAGGAAGGTGACGAGCCAACTGTGGTTAACCAAAGGAGTTAAGGATACCAGCAAATTGAAAGAACAATCATACAACATGACAAAGATTACTGGCAAACTAGAGGATTGGGAAAGTTTTAAAAGTCAACAGAAGATGACCAGAAAATAATAGAGAGACAAAATAAACTGAGCTAAGCCAGTAAGTAATATCAAAACAAACAGTAATATTTCTTCAAATACATTTTTAAAAACAAGGCCCAAGTGAAAATAAATCCCTTCGAGAATGAGGTTGAGAAAATAATAATACGGAATCAGGAAATTGTAGAGTAGTTGAATAAATACTTTGCATTAATCTTCACAATAGAGGACACCAATAGCATTCCAATATTTTTTTATGGGCAAAAGTGGGGAGGTTATGCTGATCCCATATGATACTTTGTTTGGGTCACAACTAGAACATTATGTCCAGTTCTGACACCACATTTCAGGAAGAATGTGAGGATGCAGAGGATGTTTGTGAGAATGATTCCAGGTGTGAAGTGTTTGAGATAGAAGGTTATGTTGGAGAAGGTGAGGTGTTTTACTTTTTCCCTTGGAGCAAAGGAATTTGAGGGAGATATGAAAGAGGATAAGATTATTGCAAGCTTAGAAGGGGTAGACAAAGAAATTGTTTTCACTAGCAGATTGTACAAGGACTGCAGGGATACAGTTTAACGTTTTGGGCAAGAAATGAGAGGATGAGGAAGAACTTTTTCACTCAGCAAGTGGTCATAATGTGTAACCTGTGCCTATGATGACAGTTAGTATAGCGACAGAGTGTACTGAGCACTTAAAGTTGCAGGGCTTCCGGGATAGAGCAAGGAATCCAGACTGGTTTGAATGATTTACAGAGAGCTGGCATGGACTTCATAGGCCATTATTTCTCAAAGCATTAAGCAGATTGTGTATACAGTAAAGCTGCCAAACAAACACTAACTTCTGAAAGGTTCTGAATACTCTTGTAAACCACATTTACTATGCACTGTGCTGTACTACTTTTCAAAGTAAATATACTTCATATTTTCACTTGTGCCAATTCTTTTTGAGTTGATATAACTTCATCACAGCCCCATGATGGAGCAGAACAGTGATTCTGTGTTTGAGTTTTACAATATATTTGTTAAATGTAAAAGTAGAACTTTTGAAGCTTGACATTTTGAGTTATATACTTATTATATTGAATAAAGGTGATTGGAAGGGTCAAACTGCTTAATAATTATTTGACCTTGTTTGTAAAATGCATGTTGTTAACTTATTTAATGAGTTACATTACAAGCTGTGGAAAGTGCCATGTTTCATTACCGGTCAGGAATGCAATATCATTACAGAGGTATGGCAGAATAAGCAGTTGGTGCTTTGACTCGTCAAATTAGTCAACTGTGTCCAATAATAAAAAACAGCATGCACTGCAACTGAGTGTGTATTGTGAGGTAAACTGTTGCTGTATAATTGACAGCTTAGTGACTAAATTGCCAAATGGTGATATGAAAAGCCATTTCTGTAACAATATCATTTGACATGCTATGAACCGGCCTATTTTACACCTGGGGCCATCTTTATTGCCTTTCTGTATGTCTTTATGACTCATTTTTCAAATTGTGTTTTCCTGTTTAAACTGGCCTTGTGTTTGTGCACAACGCAATATTCAGAATCAGTCTAGATAAATCCAAAAAGTTTTGATTCTGTGATATAGGTTTACAGTTATGAGGACACAAGAGTAAATTACGTAGTACTGTGGTGCACTATTTAACCTAAGAGGGGCTTTACACAAGTCACTCAACATGTTATCATGAATTTGTTCTAGGTTGTTCTATACATGCTTTCAGCTGTACTGCTGATGAAACCAAGAGGTTGTCTCTAAGCACTGTTAAGTCATCCAGATTATCATGTTCAAGAAGAATTCTAGGCTCTCAAAATGGAGAATGTTATATGCTTTAGAGCTTAGTGGAATCATACTATGACTGGTCTTGAGCAATGTTTGTTGTGTCTGAAATTGTCAATTTTCTTGCCTGGCTGTGATTGTATTAATCACAGTATCTGTGGAGTGTAGCAATGTGTTTTTAAAAATTTGTTCATGGGATATGTTGTTACTGGTGTGGGTGATTCTTATTGTCCATCCTTATTTACCCGTGCGGAGGTGTTGATGAACTGCCACCTTGAATTGAATTATGTATAGTTAGAGCGCTATTAGGGTGGAAATCTCAGAATATTGAGCCAATGGCTATGATGGAATCGTATCATATTTTCAAGTCAGGATAGAATGTAGGGGGTTCTTGCAGGTAGTGTTCCCACGTGCCTGCTGCCCTTGTTCTTTTTGGCTGTAAAGATTATGCCTTTGCAAAGTGCTGACAAAAAAGCCTCGGCAAGTTACTACAGTGTGCCATGTAGATGGTTAAAATTGAAGTCATGGGGTGGCATTGTTGGAGGCAGTGACTATGTTAAGGTCGTTGATGGAGTGTACTGAGGTTAGCATTAAAGGTCTTGGATACGCTTGGATAAATGTATAGAACTGTGCATCCCAGATGGGCAGTTTTTAGACACGAGGAGACATAGACTTAAGCTTTTCCTCTGCAATAATAATAATGTGTTTGTATAGATCTCAATGATACTTTTAAAACACATCCTCAGCTTGGACCTGTGGTTATGCTGTATATGGTGCAAATTCAAGTGGATCGAGACAGTTTCCTTGATTGATACCCGTGTTACTTGGCTTTACTACCTAAGTTACATGGGGGGCCATTTCAAAATTATATCACATCTACTTAAAGAAACTCATCACTATTGACTCAGAAATGATGATCTCAATGTCGTGTCTATCGTTCAACTGTCAATGATTTGGACTCCCAACAAAAATAATGCTTCTCTGTTTTATTTCCTGATATAGGTTAAAAAAAAAACTTCTTTATCTTTGGCACATTTGATGATCTGTTTCTCTCTAAAATTTCTTCTGGTATCATTCTTGCTCAGTGCCCAAAAATGCACCATGTGTTCTCCCTACCAAATTTTACTGCTCCTGTCCAAGTGCTGACTGTCTGGTATATGACTCAATGGATGGTGGTTATGCTCTGCTACCTCAGCCAAGTGTTATCTTTGAATGAGACTAAATAGTGAACATTGTAAATGTTTCAATAGATGGAGGCATTCTAGTGGACCCTGATTCTGTCTTCGCCTAATATTTAAACATGCATAGTTTTACCATAGAATAGTCATCTAAAGCATGGGATCCTGACTGATTTGTCTTTTCTGTCGCAATCCACGATACCAAAGCATTTTGAGATTTCTTCACTACTATCCTGGCTGAGATTTACTCAGACTGTGAATTGAACTTGGCACTTTTGAATTTTTACAACTGCCGTACATATTGATTTTCCTATCATGATTTATATAATGTTTTCAGAATCTTTTAAATTTAATCAAATTTATTTATTAAATAAACAAAGATGTTATCTGTTTTGAATTTCTGGTTACTATTGATGTTAGCAATAAGAAGTTGATGTTTAATGTCTCCAAATCCTACCCAAAAAGGGATAGACATGTACACTGAGTACAAAAGTCAACTGTGGATGTAAGTTAGGAAAGATTCTGCTGATGGAGTATGAGCAGCTAATGCTAAACATAAGGCAAAACCTCAAAGGAAATCTCTGGATCATTACCTAGGCTATAAGAAAATAGACATAGATGAATATGATTTGAGAGATTAAAATGTATGGCTCAGACATTGGTATGAGGAGATTTGGTTTAGATTTCTTGGGTACTGGTGCCAATACTGGGGAAAAAAGGGTGCTGCATCATTGATATGGCTGACATCTAAACTGTGCCGGGAAACCAGTTTTCTGATGATTCATACTGCTATGGCAGTAAAGAGTGCTTTAAAATAAACTAAGTAGTGGAAAAAGTGATCAAGTGAAGGGAGATATGGTAAAGTAAAGGGAAACAAAGTGTTGGAGCAGGGCAACATTTTGGGTAATGATTATCAGACTTTAAAAGGAGGGGCCAGAACATATGCAAGACTGCATGAGCATATAAGGCCAGAGACCAGTGAAAGTATTAATTAAACAAAATATAAGACCCTGTATCTGAATGTATGCAGAATTTGTTACAAAAGGAGTGAATTGTCAGTACAGATGGAGATAAATACGTACGACCAGATGGGTATTACAGAGAAATGGCTGTAAGGTGACCAAGGGCTGGAACCTGAATATAGGAGGATATTTGACTTATCAGCATGACAGAAAGCTAGGAAAAGTGACAGGGTTTCTCTGTATTTAAGGATGGCATTAGTTCTGTACTGAGAAATTACCTTGACTTGAATGTTCAAGATGTAGAATCAGTTTGGGTAGAAATAAGATACAGGTATTTTTCTTATAATGCAATAGTTGCATTCATGTGTGACCTCACACTATAAAAAATCACATTATAGGAAGATTGCTACAGAAAATCACTATACCTGTACAGCAGAAAGTTTGCGTTATCCAAACGGTGTCCACTGTTCATCAATCGCTTTATAGCCAATTCACGTTAATGAAACATGCATCATAGCAGAAATACCTGGAGAGGAAAGGAAATAAACTACTTCTGTGTGGGAGTAGTTTTTAGGGCACCTAACATTGGTTGCATAGTACAGAACATACAGCAAGAAATAATATGGTGAATGTAAGAAATATACTGCAATAATCATGGGTTACTTTAATCAACATGTAGACTGGGAGAATCAGAATAGCAAAGTTAGTTTAGAAAATGTGTTCATAGAGTATCTTCAGGACAATTTCTTTAGGATAATAGGTTCTAGAGCCAACCAAGGAACAAGTTATCCTAAACTTAGTTATGTGCAATGAGACTGAATGAATTAATAACTTCAGTAAAGGAATGTGTACGTGATTTTGATCACCAGCGTGATAGAATTCAGTATTAAGTTTGAAAGGGATAAGTGTGGGTTTATAAGTGGTGTTTTAAATAAATGTAACTGTGAGGATATGATGACAGAACTGGCTGAGGTAAAAGGTGGAGTTGTAGTGACAGATTTTTAAGGAGATATTAAATAACTCTCAGTAAAGATTTATTCCAGTGAGTAAAGACTTTGAAAACGATACATTATCAGCAGTATAATAAGAAAGTTAAGGATACTGTTAATTTGAAAGAAACAATACAAATCTGCATGGATTACTGGTTGGTCAGAAGATTGAGCTGATTTTTAAGAGCAAGCAAAGAATGACCGAAAAGGTAATAGAGGCAAAACCAAGTTGGAGAAAAAGCTAGCTAATGGTATAAAAACAGATAGTAAGAGTCTCTACAAGTATTTGAAAAAGAGTAACTAAAGCTAGTTTTGATCCTGTACAGAGGACTAGGGGATTAATAATCAAAACAAATAAATAGTGGAGGTTTTGCACAGATATTGTTTGTCTTCACAGTAGAAAACTTAAACATAGTTGAAAAGAGATGATAAGGAAGGATGAACTTAAAACAATCTCCAATATCAGGGAGAATGTGCTAGTAGAACAAACCTAAAGAATGACAAGTCTCCAGGACTGGTTGGCCTGCATCCCAATGTCTAAAGGGAAGTGGTGATACAGGTAGATGAATAATTTACAATCATCCAGAATATCAGGAATTTTGGAAACATCCAAGAGATTTGGAGAATAGCAAATGTAACGTCTTTATTCAAGGTAGGAGTGAGGTAGAAAGCAAGAAACAATAGGCCAGGCCACTTGACAGCTATTGTAGGGAAGGTTCCAGAACCTATAATTAAGGCACTTATAGCAAAATACTTTGAATTACAACGTAATCAGACAGAGCCATAATGGCTTACGAAAAGAAAACTGTGTTTGACTAAGCTGTTAGATTTTTCTGTGAAAACAACATTCATTGCGCTAAACAACTGCACCTCCCAGTCGCGAACCATTTCAACTCCTCCTCCCATTCCTCAGACGACATGTCCATCCTGGGCCTCCTGCAGCGCCACAACGATGCTACCCGAAGGTTGCAGGAACAGCAACTCGTATTCCGCTTGGGAGCCCTGCAGCCCAATGGTATCAATGTGGACTTCACAAGCTTCAAAATCTCCCCTCCCCCTACCGCATCCCAAAACTAGCCCAGCTCGTCCCTGCCTCCCTAACCTGTGCTTCCTCCCACCTATTCCCTCCTCCCACCCCCAAGCCCCACCCCCATCTCCTACCTACTAATCTCATCCCGCCCCCTTGACCTGTCCGTCCTCCCTGGATTGACCTATCCCCTTCCTACCTCCCCACCTACATTCACCTCTACTGGCTCCATCCCTGCCTCTTTGACCTGTCTGTCTCCTCTCCACCTATCTTCTCCTCTATCCATCTTCTATCCGCCTCCCCCTCTCTCCCTATTTATTTCAGAACCCCCTTCCCCTCCCCCATTTCTGATGAAGGGTCTAGGCCCAAAACGTCAGCCTTCCTGCTCCTCTGATGCTGCTTGGCCTGCTGTGTTCATCCAGCTCTGCACCTTGTTATCTCAGATTCTCCAGCATCTGCAGTTCCTGCTATGTCTGTAATAACAGGTCTTTCTCAGGTTTGAAAGATGTAATCAGTGGAATAACATTGGTATCAGCCCTAGAACCTCAATTGTTTACTCATATATCATAGAATCATGTTGATGACTTGGAAGCGGAGACAGTGTATTCAAATTTGCTGGTGATAGATATTTTCTAATCAGCCTGTTCAGCGATGTTGATGCACACCTCTGGAGCAGGTGAGATTTGAATGAAGGCCTCCTGGTTCAGAAGTAGGGACACTACCACTGTCCAACAGAAGTCATAATTGGTGCTGATGTAAAAGTATGTGGAAGGGTGTGTTGTGATTCGTACTTAAGGAAGTTGCAAGAGAATATAAATTGAGTGAGAGGGTGAAAACATGGTAGATGGTGTTTAATGCAGTCAAGTGTGGGGTCATGCACCTTGGCAGAAAGAATGAAAATGCAGACAATTTATTATTTAAATGGAGAGACTCCCAATGAAGTGCAGCACAGAGAGATCTGGATGTTCCTGTGCATGAAACACAAAATGTTAACATGTAGGTGCAGCAAGTAATTACAAAGGCCCTTGGAATTTTGGCTTTATTGCTTAGTGGATAGAGTTTTAAAAATAGGAAAGCCTTGTTACAACTGTTGGAGAGGCTGCACCTACAGTTTTGGTCCCTGTATTTATAAAGGATATATTGGCATCGGAAGCTGTTCTAAAGAGATTAGTTCGGCTAATTCCTGGGATAATAGAGTTCATTCATCAATAAAGCTAAGTAGGTTTGACCTTTATTTGTAGAGTTTATAGAAATGAGGGGTGATCTTATTGAAACATACAAGATTCTGAGAAGCTTGACAAGTAGATGTTAAGATGTATCCACCAGTGGTAGAGGAATCTAGAACTAATGGACATACTTTCAGAATAAAGGAATGCTAATTTAAAACTGAAATGTGAAGGGATTTCTTCTCCCAACAGGTAGTGAATATCTAGAATTCCCTACCAGAGACTTGTGGAGGCTAGATCATTGCCTAACCCTATCATGGCTAGAACGCTGAAAGTATTTTAAAATGAGAGAGATTTTTGAAACATTTGGAGCGGAGGGCTACCGTAAGTTGTCAAGGAGGTGGCCTGGGGTGTATCAGCCAAGATCTTGTTGAATGGTGGGCAGGCTTAAGAGGCCAAATGATTTACTCCTCCTATTTCCTACGTATTTCTTTTTATGATTATATCTTATTAAATGGTAGAATAGTCTTGAAGGACACAATGGCCTACTCCTTTTATTTTCTTCTATTCCACCGACAGCCAGTTTTAGTTCATAATAATAGTTTGTTTCCTTGAACGTAGTGTTGTATGACTTCTGACCTTGGACAAGTACCGAACTAAGTTATAATCCAACAGGTTAATTTGAAATCACAAGCTTTTGGAGCGCTGCTGCTTCATCAGGTGAAGTGGAGGGAAGGTGTAGGCGGAGAGATCAAAAGATAATACACATGGCATGAGTGAAGTGTGGTGGGGTTACATTTAGTGCGAATGAACCTAAGATCTCGGTTGAGGCCATCTTTGTGGATACGGAACTTGGCTATCAGTTTCTACTTGGCGGTTTTGTGTTGTGTATCTCAAAGACAGCCTTGGAGAACACGCCCTCAAACAGACCGTTGTTTGCAGCAAAGAACTCGGCCTTTAGGACAACATCAACCACACCACCACGCAACCCTGCCATAGCAACCTCTGCAAGACATGTCAGATCATCGACTTGGATACCATCATCACGTGGAAGCATACATGGCAGGTACTAATGTGACTCGGCCAATGTTGTCTATATCATACACTGCAGGCAAGAATGCCCTGAGTTATGCAGGTGCTATGGCAACAGTTGAATGGACGTTGTGCAACAATCGCCAGACAGGAATGTTCCCTCTCAGTTGAGGACCACTTCAGCAGTCAAGGACATTCAGTCTCTGATCTTCGGGTAAGCGTCCTCCAAGGCGGCCTTCAAGATACACAGCAACGCAGAATCGCTGAGCAGAAACTGATGGCCAAGTTCCGTACCCATGAAGATGGCCTCAACAGTGATCTTGGGTTTTCATGTTGCGTTACATGTAATCTCACCAGACTGTTCCGTATTTGTAAATTCTTCCTTACTGTTCTGTTTTGACACCATCACCTTGATAACGTATGATCTCTCTACCTTAGTTAGTTTTTACAGTTTTGGATTACTTATTACTTTTGTTGGACCCTCGGCATGTGACTCTTGTACCTATCATGTTATTCCAGTCGTTTGGTTTGTCTCCAGCACCATCTTATTTTAAATTTTTTGTAATTATCTCTCTGCCCCAATTAATCGATTCATAGGTCATCCCTTCACTTGCTGTTCAGCTGTTGACACTCCTCTCACACTATTTGTACTATCTTTTGGTCTCTTCATCTATAAATTCTGAGCCTGTGTGCTTCCCTCCAGTTCACCTGATGAAGGAACAGCGGTCCGAAAGCTTGTGATTTCAAATAAACCTGTTGGATTCTGTCTTGTCCTCCCCAGACCAACACTGGCACCTCCACATCAGTATTTGTCCAACAGAAACAGGGCAAGGCAGATTTCAATCTATTGTGTACACTTTCCAGTTGCACTTTAGGGACGGAGAGAAGTCAAACAATTTGAAGGAAAAAAAAACGATCTACCTTTTATTAAATTAATTTTGTGCTCAAGCGTTGTTTATTTTTGACTTCTCAAATAAGCCAGAATGTACTTTTTAAGTCTAGTTTTTGAATTTCAACGCAAGTTTACTGTGGTCATTGGTTTAGCTATGCTTTTCTTTGTTGAAGTGCTAAAATCTGTTTGTAGAAAACTGACAAAATATTTCCTCACTTCACCCGTCATCTTACTTTGTGCATTTTTTTTTTGAGAACTGTCAGAGCAATGCTAACAGATTCAGTCTGAATTAAATAAGCTTGATTGTACCTTTGGTACAGAAATCATGCATTTAAACTCAAATCCCATTACGTGCACTGAGATTTTCCAGTGGAATGACAAATCCAATAGAATAGAATCATAGAATACTTAGTGTGGAAGCAGGCCATTCGGCCAATCAAGTCCACACCAACTCACCCAGACCACCCCCCCCACCCTATTCCTGTAACATGTCCATAGACATGTTTTGTTAATTTATAAATTTTTTTTTTAAACATTTAATATTGACTTTTGAAGTGGCGTAAAATATGCATTCTGGTAGGCATGATTTTATTTGGCTTTGTACTGTGGAGGGAGCCGCAGGGTAAAATGATCTTGAATTTATAAACTGCACAATTTCCATATTCGCCCATCTAGTTTGACATGTCCTTTTGGTCAGGATCCACTCAGTTTTAGCTTACATTTTGCTCAGCTCCAAATGCATGCAGTCTGGATTTGATGATACAGATTTGTTTTTATTCCCCTAAATAATTCAGTTTAGTTATTTAAAATAGACACAACAATTAACATTACAATGTAAGAATGTAATGCGTAAAATTGAAATTTCAGTTGTGTTAAATTAAATGCACTGAGTTCATCTATTCCCTGTTAGAATCTAGAATCAGGGCTTTCTTTGCCTTGGAGACATCTAGATTGAAGTAATGCCTGTCTCTTCACAACTCTGAAGAATTTTTTAACGCACCATTTTCTAATTTTGTTCACTGACAGTAGTTTCTCTTGCTTCTGACAAAACAACTAGAACATTAATACAAACAGCATTAAAGAGCATTCACTCTATCCTCCAGGCAGTCGACTGTCTGTGCGGAGTTTGCACATTTCTTCCCGTGTCTGCGTGGGTTTCCTCCAGGTGTTCCGGTTTCCTTCCACAGTCCAAAGATGTGCAGGTTAGGTGGATTGGCTTTGCTAAATTGCCCATAGTGTCTAGGGTGGGAAATGCAGGGATAGGATAGGGTAGGGGGTGGGTCTGGGTGGGATGCTCTTCAGAGGGTTGGTGTAAAATTGATGGGCTGAATGGCCTGCTTCCACACTGTAGGGATTCTATGATTGTCATGTCAGTTTTTTAAATAAAAAGCTTTCTCTTTTCAAACAAATTGAATTCTGTAACAGCTTCACGAAATAGCTGGCTTTAGTCCAAATTGTAACTTGATGAGCATTTCTGTGATCCATTATGGAAAATACACTATTTATCTTGACCTGTGCTGTAGCAGAATCAAACATAAAATTCAAATACCCTAGAATGTGTAGTGCTATTCGGAAGGAGACTGACAACTGCTGGATTGACCACATTCAGTGTGCTGAGCAATGAAAATTGAAATAGTTTGGAGAATGTTACATGCTTAGATCAGGAATTCTGTGTGTTGGCCGAATGGATGTTGATTTCGTACATTGGAATTCTATGATTGGGTCAGAATTTTGCTTGCATCAGGTATGCATTTATCTGGAGTCAACTGTAATAGGTAATGCTCCTTCAGCAAACTTTATAAATGCAATTATGGTGTTCAGTGATGGTGCGGAATGGGTTCTAAACCTGGATAACCCAACTTTGAGCCTTACTAAGAAGATTTGTTAAAATATGCAAATTTATACCATTTTCTGCCAGTTTCTATCCAGTTTGCATGTGAAACCATTCCATTGTGTGAGCTAAGGCTTTTAGGGGCAGAAAATTAGGCAGGGAATTTTCTGCACAATGAGAAGTACTTTGATCTCATCTGGCACCATAGTTTCTGAACAGGGAGATGATTAAAACCAGTATTTCCCAGTGCAGTGAAGTGGAAAAATATCCTGGTGACTAATCAGGAAAAAACTCCTTAAAATTACAGTATTAATTCCAGTCTAGGTTATTTCTGTAGCATGATTTTGCTGCATACATCAGCATCTCGGGCCTTCTCTGCAATCTGCGCTTTATGTAAAGATTATATGTCTATCTGTGCAGTTAACCTAACACTGTGTTTTCACATATCACTATTTCTGTTAACACTTGTCTATCTGTCTTCAAGTCATTGCTTTAGAGGAATTTTTATAATTTGGTCACCTAATGATATTCTCACTGTCAATATAGTTTTTTAAATTTTTAGTTAAGAGTTGTCATTAATATGTTCAGTTCTTAGTCTAGTAACCATGTGATTTGATTTGTATTCTAACCAGCATCCAGGTGAGATTGAAAATACCCATCTTCAAAATTGTGTATTTATTGTGTTCAAGAAATTAGTCTGCAGTCAGATTTGTGTTTTGCGCTTATTGTATGAGTATTGATATTATATTTTCCTTTAAGTTTTCTTTTTAAATACCTTTGGTGACATCAGACTTGTGAAAATTTAACTGTACATTATGCCACACTTGAAATATTATGATTGCTATCTCTCATTTGCAGTCACCTAAGAAGGAGGGGTGTTGTTTAAAAGAAATCTTTATTTCCCAGTGCCATTCCAAAGCAGTCCATGGTAGTTATATAATCATAAAATTTCAATTTATGCATATTCTTAATTATAATTTCTTCTGAATTGTGGTTGTACGGCATGGAGCAAGTCCTGCACCAGTAGTTGTGTGTTATGTAGGTCTTTTTTTTCTAGGGAAAGGCATTCATTAATCACCAGCTCCCTCTTACATGCATGAATTATTGTTCTCTCACATTTCTGAATCTCCTCTATTTCATCAGAACTGATGGTGCTTTTTTGGCACATATAAATGTAATGTTTAACAGATGAAATTAACTGATTCAGGGTGGCACAATGATCATATAAAGTTGTCATTCCATCTCTGGGAATTGGGATGCAATCCAGAGCAGATTGATGGAATAAAAGCTGACTGGAAACATCTTATGGGAATTGTTTATAGGTTTTCAAGCTGGGATCCACAAAAGCTTTCTGAAAATCAAAGCTTGGGTAGCTGACACATTGGCATCTGAAAAACAAAATAACTAATCTGTAAACAATTGAAAGTGTTTAAAAGTGGTAAAAAACAGTTTCGATATCTTGTTTAAAGTCAGGTCTTTTTCTTGCTTGTTCCAAACTGCTATAGAAAATATGTGACTACTTGTTTTCGGTCATTTGATAATTCATAACTACAAACTCATGAGGAATACCACAATAGGTCATCTGGAATGACATGATCTGATTAGGGAGCTGGGTGGCTTCAAAATGGTCAGATATATCAAGTCAGTTTATTTGATTTTTCTGGGAGAAAATTACAGATCTAGAGGACAATTACAAAAACAATTTTTATCAATATAGCACCTTTAATATAGCAAGAAGCCCCAAAGTGCTGAGCACATGTTGTCAATAAAAACACTTTTGATATTGATCCATAGTAGTGATGCAGTGAATTAAGGGAACTAACTATCTTACTATCTCACTTACAACTGGTTCATGTGGTACATGCTTGTGGGATATCTAGTACAATATAAGGCTGAATTGATGCACGGCCTGAGATGTGTGAGAAGAATTGTAGTAAAAACCATATGTTCATGGAACACCTGTGGATTTGGTGGTTGAGCTGATGTTTACATATTTTTATAAATGACATGGCAAACTGCCTATTGTTCAAAGTATCAAAGTTTGTAGGTAACGTCAAATTCAATATAGTAGCTACCACCCAGCAATTGATTTCGCTATGGATTTGGACTTTTGTCTCTGGACTCGTAAATGGCAGAGGATAGGTGTAAAATCCTTTGTGTTACACCTAGGATTTGAGCACCTGTTATCCAGTTTAAAGTTATGGATGCCAAAAACAAAACTGGTCAAGAGGACACTCTTTCTAGAGTAGGGATTGGATTATAGAATAGAATACCAAAGCAACATATAGAATAGGAGATAATGCAGTTTTATGACAGGAAAATGGGGATTTGATGATACAGAAAATCATGATTACAAAACTGATGAGAGATTTGGAAATGAGCTAGTAAGGAAAGTATCATCACATTAGAATTACAGAGGATCCCATTGTGGTCCCTTTGTACTGACCTGCTTTTTCTTATTACTTTAGCATAGTTCCACACACGACCATTTAAAAGAATGTTAGTAAAAACAACATTTTATGTTATGAATTTGTACAGTGCAGCAATCTTGTAGCTTGTTACTCGGAGGGAAGATATCAGCTGGAGTTCCTGATTGCTGATAGTAAGTATGAGTATAATATATAATGAGCTGACAGACGAGTCAAATGCTTTCTAAAGTCTAAAAGCTTGACAGTCCGCACTGTATGGGCTGACACATGAAGAATGGTCATGTATTAGAAAGAATTATCACTTGTAGAACATTAACCCAGCATGAATCAGCCACAAGTATTTTTTTTTTAATTTTTGGAGAGGGGGTGTTGGGGGAGACACAGTTATACAAAATGTAGAGTATTCAGTTTTCGAATTGTTTGTAAAATACCTAATGATTTGACAATGTCTGAACTTTTTCCAATTCCTCTTTGCCAAATAAGAATTGTGTACAGAGTACAAAATGGGGAGATATGGAGGGTGAGAGACGTTTTAAGTTAAAATTGGATGGTTAGGGAAACAGTTGTTTGCTTACTGTGTTCCTAGACTGACAGTAACGTTGCTTTCAAATAGGAAAAGAATGTTGCAGAGGTGGCGTCTTTAGGATGTTCCATTCATTTGTCATCCAATAGATCCGTTTCGTATCTGCAATAATTAATTAGGTATAGCTGCTAGATGAAGTTAGGGTCATTATTTATGTATGCTGCTCTCATCTTTTGTTTTATCAATTATAAACCGATAGGTTTTTCAACAATTCCAATTAAAAAGCGATGTTAAATTTTCCTTGTAAATCTAACCTTTCACTTCAACGTACTGAAATGTATCACATTGACCTGCTGTACGTACAAAGGCTTCGTGTTGCTGGAATAATCTACCAGTTGTCACTACAAAGCAATTACATTTGCCATGATTTTATTTTGGCTTATGTTGCTCAGACAACAAATTACATGTACTTCTGGCATTGAATAAATATGCGTTCAAGGCTAAACTGCAAATTTGGTTGCCTTGACACATTTCAGCACAAAATTTAAAGTTTATTATTTAGTTTTATGTAACCATTCCAATATTTAAACTTTGCATATTACTATTCTAAATCTAAGTGTCATCATGGATCACTGGTAGGACTCTCATCTCTGAAACAAAAGATTGTTGGTTGAAGCCCTGCTCCATGAGTTGGAGCATTCAAATCTAGGCTGTCACTCTAGTACAGGTTATTTTTCAAATTTCTCATTAAACTGTGCTTCTGTTTTCCTATTCAGGAAGATATTTTTTGAAGAAGAGCAATGAATTTTTCCAGTGACCTGGCCAATATTCAACTCTCAACCAACACATTACATTCAGATTAATTAGCCCTTTATTTCAGTGCCACTAATGTAATTTTATACATGCAGTTGGGAACCATGTTGATGAAATCCTGAGGTATCCTGAAAAAATGAAAGACACCTTGAGGAAAGGAAAGGTGCATTTTAACTGCAAGTTTTTTGTCTTAAATGTGACATTCTTTGTGATTTAAGCAAGAAAGGGACAGTTAACTATTCCTTTCAGTACAGTTTTACATCCTTAAGAAACCTAGTAGATGGCACAGTGAGACCATTTGTTCTATGACATTGAGAATTTGGGTTTGATTCTTGCCCAAATTGAAATTAATTGGAGTGTAAATTCCTTTTCCCCAACTCCTGTTTATTTAACCTAACTTAATTATAGGTTATAGAGTCATAGAGAGGTACAACACAGAAACAGACCTCTCAGTCCAACTTGTCCATGTTGACTGAATATCCTAAATTAATCTAGTCCCATTTGCCAGCATTTGGCCCGTATCCTTCTAAACCCTTCCTATTCATATTCCAGAGATAGTAGGAACTGCAGATGCTGGAGAATCCGAGACAACAAGGTGCAGGGCTGGATGAACACAGCAGGCCAAGCAGCATCATAGGAGCAGAGAGGCTTACGTTTCAGGCCTAGACCCTTCATCAGAAAAGGGGGAGGGGAAGGGGGTTTTGAAATAAATAGGGAGAGAGTGGGAGGCGGATAGAAGAGGGATAGAGGAGAGGATAGGTGGAGAGGAAACAAACAGGTCGAAGAGGCGGGGATGGAGCCAGTAAAGGTGAGTGTAGGTAGGGAGTTAGGAAGGGGATAGGTCAGTCCAGATAGGGGATAGGTCATATTCCAGATGCCTTTTAAATGGTGTAATTGTACCAGCCTCCACCACTTCCTGTGGCAACTCATTCCAGACACGCACCACCATCTGTGTAAAAGAAGTTGCCCCGTAGTTCCCTTTTTAAATTTTTCCCCTCTCACCTTAAACCTATGCCCTCTAGTTTTGGACTTCTCTGCCCTGGGGAAAAAATCCTTGGCTGTTCACCTATCCATGCTCCTCATGATTTTATAAACTTCTATAAGGTCACCCCTCAACCTCTGACGCTCCAGCGAAAATAGCCCCAGCCTATTCAGCCTCTCCCTATAGCTGAAACCCTCCAACCCTGGCGACATCTTTATAAATCTTTTCTGAACCCTTTCAAGTTTCACAACATCTTTCATACAGCAGGGTGATCAGAATTGAACACAGTATTCCAAAGTGGCCTAACCAATGTCCTCTACAACCACAACATGACCTCCCAACTCTTATACTCAATGCACTGAACAATAAAGGTAAGTGAGATAACAAGATGTAGAGCTGGATGAACACAGCAGGCCAAGCAGCATCAGAGGAGCAGGAAGGCTGACGTTTCGGGCCTAGACCCTTCTTCAGAAAAT
>NC_063357.1:18970645-18999663 GCF_021869965.1 Rhincodon typus | reverse complement strand
GATTCTCCAGCATCTGCAGTTCCTACTATCTCTGCACTAATTAGCTGTATGGCTTTTACCATTGTCATGTAATTGGTGTGTGCTATGAATAATACTCCTCTGTATTCTGGAACTCTGCTCTTTGTATTGGTTAATTAGCAGTCATTGGTTTGAATAATTCCAAAACGTTTTAACTGGGATCTACCACCATGCAGTTGTAAACCAGTAAGTGTCTGAATATTTCAGCAAAACTATGTTCATGGTTTTCTAGTTTCTTTCTTTGTTTATCTGAGCAGTAGTTGTTGGTTCTTGCCCTAACCTCAGGGTTTTATGCTCTGTTCCAGTCAGTCTGTCATATCATTGGTATCAATGAGTGAAGTAAATCACTCCTTTTCAACGTCTCTAAATTTCTTTGCTCTCTATTACCATTTTCAGCATCCAGTACATTTGTCATTGAATCGTTACATCTTTGTCTCTTTCATGCCCTCGAGGAAGGAATGTAAACCATTTTTTTTTTCAGATCTTCTAATCTACTGGGGTAAGTTTTCCCTTCACCTTGAAATCAGAAGTCGTGAGGTTTGCTGATGGTTGCGCTATGTTCAGTGTCATTCGCGACTCCTGATGCATTCCATGTCCATATGCAGAAAAACTTGGACAACATCCAGGCTTGAGTTGAAGTGGGAAGTAACATTAGCACCACATATAAGTCAGGTATAT
The DNA here is from genome assembly GCF_021869965.1 of Rhincodon typus. Classification (NCBI taxonomy): domain Eukaryota; kingdom Metazoa; phylum Chordata; class Chondrichthyes; order Orectolobiformes; family Rhincodontidae; genus Rhincodon; species Rhincodon typus. The sequence goes on along the minus strand of NC_063357.1, from coordinate 18,998,967 downwards.
GTTATGTCCAGCAAGAGAAAATCTAACCATCGCCTCTTTGACATTCAGCAGCATTCCCGGAGTTGGCTTCTTACTTTTAACATCCTGGGGATTACCATGGAACAGAAACTGAACTGGACCAGCCATGTAAAATCTGTGCCTTCAAGAGCAGGTCAGGGGCTAGGAATTCTTTGGGAGTGACTCAACTCCTGTCTCTCTAATGTCTGTTCACTATTTACAAGGCACAAGTCAGGACTGTGATGGAACATGCTCCTCTTTCCATGCTGGGTGCAGTTGCAACAACAATCAAGAAACTTGACACTATCCAGAACAAAGCAGCCTGTTTGAGTGCATCTCATAGATATCTTCAAAATTCACTCTCCTTGTCACTGACACAATGGCAGCGGTGTGTACCATCTAAGAGATGTATTGCAGGAACTTGCCTCCGGTTCCTTTAACAGCAGTTTCCAAATGCTTGAGCTTTGCCATCTAGAACAACAAGGACAGCAAATACATGGGCACAGCACCACCTGCAATTTCCCCTCTGAGGCTCATAACATCATCAGTTAGAACGATCACTGCTCCTGCACTGAGAGTGGATCAAACTCCTGGAACTCCCTTCCTTTCAGCACTAGGGGTGTCTGTACACCCAAGGGTTTCAGCAGTTCAAGAATGCCAACTCGTCATCACTTTCTTCAGGGCGATTAGATATAAGCATTAAATGCTGCCCATTGCCAGCAGTGCACACATCCCATTGGTGTGGTGGATATTTCAGTGCTTAAAATGAAAACAAAAGCTGGGGAACATGCACTTAATCTGACTGTCTTGTTTTAACAGATAGGAATCTGCACGCAGGATTAGTTTGGTTGTTGGAAGATTTTAATGGGCTGCTGAATTGTTATTCTATTTTTAACTACAGGGAATGTGGTTTCCCAGACTTTGGGAAATGCAGCAGCTTTAAAGAGGCAGGAAGGGCTGAATTTGTGGTGCGTATCTTTCCAGTGCTACATATGAGGTAGAAGGAACATGGATGCTTAAACTCCACCTGATTGTCCAAAATGCGTTCAACCTACTAATCAGGCTGCTTACGGAATCTACTTAGAGTCCTGCAGTTTAATTCTGCTGGACATTAGGAAATTTGTGCTTCTGCGTTCTTCCTGGCTAAAATTCAGCTCATAGTTTGTGGCAAAGTTTAACTGACAGATACCATTGTTTGACTTTTGGGGCCTCCCACCTTTAATGTATCAACATGCTTGGCTTCAGTATCTTCTTTGATTATAAGTAAAGATATCAGATTGGCAATTAAAGCAATGCTGCCTTCAAGAAGCTTCATGTCAAACAATGCTTTCTGCGTCAGCCACTCTTGACTCTACATGATGGCTGAATCCATCCAAAATGTGGTAGTTTGTATTATCTGGCAACTCTTATTGTAATCTGACATTTCTAGACATAAGAAAAGCTTACTTATTGAGCAGTTTAACTCCCAATTTCACAATATGTATTCCTCTGTATAATTTAGTGCTGCTGTTTGCCCTGTTTCTTTTAAGTTCATAAAATGGCATTTTGCAATGTCTGTTTTCGCATCCATTTCTACTGTGTTGTAGTAGATCTATTGCAGTCTCCTTTTCTGATCAGTATGTTACCCTGGCCTAAATAAAACTGAATTTCTATACCATCATCCTCCACTTCGGGCAGTTTTAAAAAATTTTTAAAATTTAAGCTAAGCAATAATTCATTAGTATGAAAATAAAACCATGCAGATGGGTGGAAATATGAATAAAAAACAAAATACTCAATGCACTCCGTATGTCAGGCAGCATTTGTGAAGTGAAAGATAAAGTTGCTGTTTCAGGTTGGTGACCTCTTGTCAGAACTGATGGCTATTCAATATTTCTTGATTTTTACTTCATCTTCTGTTACTGTTAACTGATATAATCAATTTCCTGAACTATGCTGTTGTGGTTTCACCACGAATTCTGAAGTTCGCTGGCAATTACTGGTATATACATATGAAGTATTTTCATTCTCACCTCTTTATGGTTTTGGAATTAGTGGACAGCAACCACTTGAAAGTATCATGATGTCATTCTTAGAATCCCATTACAAATTAGTGTTTACAAACACATTGGAGAGAAGCCTTTAGTTTTGCTAAGTTAACATTAGCACGTTCAGGCCTAGACCTGTAACCATTGGAATTACAGTGATCCAGTAGGTAGTGTCAGTAAGTCAAAGGCACATGATTTTCTGAACACAAAATGTGTCCTGTCAGTGATTTTGATGACGGAAATTGGAATAAGTGTTGTAGGATTGTCAAATGTTTTGCTTGCTAACTTGGAAAAGACTTCAAATATCATGGTTTCACCGGCATTCAAGCTGTGATCCACTGACTTGGCAACCTGTTTCATACCTTGGACCTTGCAGGTTTGTGTAGAAATCTGTCCTTTTTAAGTAATGATTGCACAAGCAGAGTTGTTTTCAAACCTAATAGGTAAGCTACCTTTACAGATGGCAGTAATGTTTATCTGTAGAATTTTTTTATGATTAAATGAAATGTGGGCTTTGCTGGCTGGACCATTTATTGCACTTCCCTAGTTTCCCTTGAGAAGGTGGTAGTGAGTTGCCTTCTTGAACTGCTGTGGTCCATGTGCTGTAGATAAACACACAATGCTGTTTGAGAGGGAATTCAAGGATTTTGACCCAATGACACAGAAGGAACAACAATATGTTTCCAAGACAGGATAGTCAATGGCTTGGAGGGGAAGCTGAAGGTGATGTTCCCATCTAACTGCTGTCCTCGTCCTTCTAGTTGGAGGTGGACATGGGTTCAGAAAATGCTGTCTGAGTTTATTGAATTTCTGCAATGCAATTTCTGATGGTACACGTTGTCACTACCAAGTGTTGGTGTTGGAAGAAGTGAATTTTTTGTCAATGTGGTGCTAATCAAGCATGTTGCTTTGTGCTGAATGGCGTCAAGCTTCATGATTGTTATGGGAGCTGCACTCATCCAGGCAAGTGGGGAGTATTCCATCACACACTCTGACTTGTGCCTTGTGGATGGTAGACAGGCTTTGGGAGTCAGGAGCTAAGTTATTTTCTACAGTATTTCGAGTCTTTGATCTACTGTTGTAGCCACTGTACTTATATGGCTTGTCTGGTTCAGTTTCTGGCCAGTTATAACCGCTAGGATATTTATAGCGGTAGATTCAACGATGGTGACACCAATGTCAAGGGGTGCTGGTTAGACTGTCTCTTATTGGTGGTGGCTATTGCCTGGTATTTGTCTCGTGTAAATGTTACTTGTTACTTTTCTGCCCAAACCTGGAGATTGTCCAAATCTTACACATTTGGATGAGGACTACTTCAGAACCCGTGGAGTTGAGAATGAGGTTAGACATTGTGCAATCATCAGTGAACATTCCCACTTTTGACCTTATGATGAAGAAGATTATTTGAGCCTGAGACGTTACCTGTTGCAGAAATGTCCCGGAGCTGAGACAGACCTCGAGCAACCACAGCCACCTTCTTTGTACCAGATATGTCTGACCAGTGGAGAGTTTTCCCTGATTCCCATTAACTCCAGTTTTGCTTGGGATTCTTGCTGCCGCACTCATTCAAACACAACCTTAATGTTAAGGGCAATCGTTCTTACCCCACCTCTGGAATTCAGCACTTCTGTCCATATTTTGTAATGAGGTCAGGAGTTGAATGGCCCTAATGGAAATCAATCTGGGCATCAATGAACAGGTTGTTTCTGAAGAGGTGCTGCTCGATAGCACTGGTGACGCCTTCTGTCACTTTACTAACGATTTGAGATTATACAGATAGGGCAGTAATTGGCTGCTTTGGATCTGTCCTGCTTTTATGTACAAGGCATACCTGGGCAATTTTCCATGTCGAGTATATGCCAATGATGTAGCTGCACTAGAAAGCTTGGCTAGGATTGAGGCAAGTTTTGGAGCACAAGTCTTCAGTAATATTGTTGGAATGTTGTCTTTGCAGTATCCAGTACAGTACCTCTGACAATTTCTTGAATTGGCTGAAGACCAAAATGAAACCAAATACTGCAGATGCTGGAAATCTGAAACAAAGACAGAATGCTGGAGAAATTCAGCAGGCTGGCAGCATCTGTGGGGAGAAATAGAGTTAACGTTTTCGAATTTTCAAGATAATATATTAAGTTTGGTTTGTACTATACTTTGTAATAAATCTATTTTGATAACATTATCAAAATCTATGATTTGGGCAATTTATTGTTGGTCAAACAGCCGGACGATAATAGGAAAAAATTGCAGCAAGTAATTAAGCCATTTATTCATCACTTTTTTGGCTTTTTTTCCCATCAGTCTGCAGAGATCACAAGAATCAAATTTTTCATAAAACAATAATCAGACATTCACTCAGAAATAAGAGTTAATTGTTCAGATATGGAGCAAAGTTGCTGTTTAATAGAGTAGCTTGAGCATAATATGTGATAAAACTTAAAATCCCCCGCACAAACTTCTCCATCATCCCAAAAAATACTGCAAGATTTTATGCATGATGATGATGGTCCATTTTTTTGCCTTCCTTGACTACCAATCCTTGTAGGTCTATAAAATAAGAGAGCTGCAAAGTGAAATGCAGCTTTATAGAATTATTCCATTTTGTGGTCGAACCATGCTGAAGCTCACTAAAGTCAAGCTATCTTATAAAGTACATTGTCACAATGGAGGTCAACACAGGAACAAGTTAGCAGAACCTGCGCAGTATGCACTTCATAATTTAGTGGATGTCAGTTAATGTGTATAACCATCATATAGATATATGTTCACAGAAAGGATAGATATCTGTTGTTAACTATGAACTTTGATTTATGGCAAAGACTTTCATTTTTGTCGTACATCTCTGCACAAAAGTTTATCATAAAATGTTTCTTTGGATTTTGTGTTCTAAGTTTCAAAAGCACATTTGGAACATGTTGATTAAACAGCAAATGTATTATTGTGAAATGGCAATACATTTTCAGACCAGAGAGAATAGAAAGCAGTAGCCAAAGAGGATTGAGGTGGTGACAAGTTTTTGTTTCGGGATTGGACAATTTTACAGCACTTTTGAGAGCTGGAGAGATTGTGTCTGAGAATGAAGGAAGAACTTTATTGACGGACATGGGTCTAAAAGTGGGATACAGAGAATTTAGAAGCATACCGAGGACCCAAATAGAAGGGTTCATGGATATTTAATGAAGGCTGTATTAGAAGAAAATGGGAGTAAATTAGTGGCCTTGAGAAGTTGGTCTGAGTTGTGAGTTCAAGCCCACTGTTGGACTTGAAAGAAAACAGTACTGGAGAAACTCAGCAGGTCTGGTAGCATCTGTGGAGAGAAAAAAAAGTTAACGTTTTGAGTCCAGTCGTTAACTGTTTTTCTCTCCTCAGATGCTGCCAAACCTGCTGAGATTCTTGAGCACTTTGTTTCTGTTTCAGACTTCCAGCATCCACAGTTCTTCGTTTTAATGGACTTGAATGCATGCTCTACACAAACTTCAACAATATTGAGTTTAATATTACATTGTTGCAGCTGTTGCTTTGAATGGAATATTAAACTGACGTATTATCTAATTCCTGTTTTTTTTTTAAAAGAACAGGTAATTCTCCCTGTGTTCTAACCAGAGTTGTTTCTTTAGGCTTTACCTGGTCATTTATCTCATGAGCTATTTGTAAAGCCTTATTGTATACAGATTATCTATTTAGTTTCTGATACGATATTGCAGCATTTCAAAAATTAATTGCTTGTGAATTACTTGGGTATTTAAAGGATACAAATAATGTGCTACGTAAATGCAAGCTCTCTTTTTAACCACTGTAGCCTGAAAATTCAATTTGCTCCACATGTTCAATATCGCAGTATTTTGAAAAATAAAATTTCATCACACTGCTTTTTGAGCTCCTAATAAGGGCAAAGTAGAACCAAGTAAATATTTTCAAACACTTTCTGCATTGTACAATATCTTGCATGTAATTGATGTTCAGAAATCTCACCCTTTATGTGTATTCTTGTCAGAAAAAAACACAGAAAAAACTCACAAATGAATAGCTAGCAAATGAAAAGTTAACATTAATTGTTCTGTGTTTTGTCAGATGTGGCCATGATTGAAAAACTAATTGTGTATAATCTTTATACAACCTAAATTTTAATCGTGCATTTTAATCCATAAACCTATATTTTGAGTGTGTACATAATATGTAGAATCTATATTTGTAACTCAGATGGCATGCTTTGCTGCTTATAACAGCTCATTTAAATGGCTGATTACCTGCTAATAAAAGATTTTTGCTAACTATATATTGGCATTCAAATTAAGTTTGATAAGGTCTTAAACATGCGTAAGATTGGGCTGAGTTAATACTTTCAACTCTCTTCTGTCAGTCAGATTGAACAGTCTAAATTCATCAGAGCTTCTTTCTGTCAGAATTACAATTCTGTAGGGTATTACAGGATAAACCGAAAAGTAGCACTAGTGCGCTTTAGGATTATGGAATAATGCTAATTCAGCAGCAAAGCAGTTCATATGTTATTCTTTGTTAAGGAACTTTGCAGAACCTTAATGTTGAAGCTTATTGTCATTCCGAGTTGATAATCTTCGACTGGTTTAATAATTTTTCCTCATGCCTGGATAGTCTGCAAGTTGCACAATAATCACTCAGGCAGCTTTGTAATCAATGCCCACAGTAATAGGATTCCTCTGGCCACTGGCAATTAATAAATTTGTGTCTTTTTAAAACACTAGCAAGTTGGCCTGAAATACGAGTGACTAGCTTCTCATTTGCATATTTATTGCAGTGGAAAAATTCACAAGGAATGATTGATGTGGAGCCTGCCTTTTGAATTCCAAACAGCACATTATTATGAAATGAAAAATGCTGGTGTACAGTTGATTAAAGTTGAAGACGGCAGGATCGGTGTTTTTTAGATTGTAGGAGAATTAAAGGCATACTTTAATGGATGTTGACAAGAAATGAACTAACAAAAGCAAAGCAAAGGATTTGCTTGAAAAGATTTAATCAAATGTATTCTTGGGATTAATTGCAGGGGACGACTAGAGAAAGCAGCAGGCTTGTGGATTTGAATGAAAACCATTGTTCTCAGGTCGCAGATGTGGGTTTCCTGTCATATTGAGCGATAGACTCGCTATCCTAAGAGTGATGGTGGACGAAGCAGTTTTTTTTTGAAAGTCATTCCTCCTTTGCTTAATAAGTAACAGTCCTTCTTTTCTTAACTGTCTCAAAGTAGCTGAGAATGATGCAAAAACATAATGGTGCATCACAGATTTTGCCCAACCATTTCAGGAATTTATTCTCAACCATATTCATCTCTCATTTAGCTCTCTGAGAATTACAGATAATCGTATGTTATTAGAAGAAAATATGCATTTTAGTGCCCACCAAAAGTTTTCTGTTATAGCAATATATTTTAGTGAAATTTTATGAATAGAGAATAAATTTTTAAAGATTGTAAGAGATGTGATCAAATGATCACATTTGACACCCATTCAAAGTAGAAAATTAACAATTGCCCTGCTGAATAAACAAAATACTTAATTCAAATAAAATCAATTCAATTATTCTGTATTTCTGTACTGCAAATTATTGGGTTCAACACAAGTGCCTGGAATGAAGTTTTTAAGTTTTATTTAAAGAGAAAATCTACTGATGCCCTTAAATATTCAAAAATGAGTAGTGAGATATTGAATATTTATTAGGCTGTGTTCTTGATTGTCATTTATCTGCCGTTCTGATTTCCAATAACTAAAGGCTGTGGGCTTCATTGCTTGTGGGCTTCTTGCTTCTCGTATTCGTCCCTAAAAAAACTTCATAGAACTCAGTTTGACATGTGAAAAATAAATATGGAAATTGTGGAAATGCATTAACATCCACTAAAATAGCACATTTTTCAGAATATTAGAGTTGACACTTAGTAAACTTAAGAGACAGATCATGCAGGGACACGGGGTGAACTAGTTGCCCAAGGCAGGCAGATTTACAGTGGCAATCAATTTCGATATGAAACCAGAATACAAGAAATCATCAATAAAATAGATATGTAGCTGTTTCTAGTTTCCTGTGCAAATTCCAGGTCCTTAGTTCCAAAGTTTGTCTTGCACACTTTAATCCTTTCTCTTTACCAATTTTTAGTATTTACTACGTTTGCCACTTAAATTAATTATTGTCTGCATAAAATATTTAATTATTGTAAGAAAAACTTTAAAGCAAGAGGGCATGTTGTAATATATGTACCTGTTTAAGGTTGTCTGTATATCAGAATTGATGACTGTTGCATTCTAATCAAAGTGTCCCAGCATAGGGAAGAGTAAAATGATACTATATACTTGTCCCAGTCTGGCAAATTCAGTTGCTTTGCGACTTCTACTTAAAACAAAAATCACTCTGTGATTGTGTCAAATCTTGAACTGAATTCCATTCTTTTGTCATATGTTAGTTTTAAATATGAGAAACCTTTGTTAAGCAAAGGTATTATGGGATAGGGGCAAAGACAGGTATATGGAGTTAGTGCATAGATCAGCTATGATCTCATTGAATAGCATAACAAGCTGGAAGGGTTGAATGATCTGCACCTGTTCCTGTGGGCAGGTATGCTAATAATGTACTCATACAAATAAATACTGAAAACAGTTAAGATTTCCTCATGTGCAGATGTAGGGAGGTCCGTTTTTATGTTATTAATGTCCTGTGATGCAATCTTTGTGCCACTTCATCTAATACCTCACTTTCATTTACACATGTAAGTGATTGGAAATATTTAAATGCTAATGATATTGACCAAAACCTAAAACACCTGATTTTTGCACATTGACCGATAACTTGGGCACTAGTACCTCAATTAATACAATTAGCCATTCACCATTTTCATCACAAGTAATGAACTTGACTGACGATAGGAATTTAAATTCTTGTTTATCAGGTTAATGCCTATCATGAATTAATAGACTAGTCCTGGGCGATTTTAGCAATGCAGTTTCTCCACATTAGATTTTTCTAGGTTCCTATGAATTGATAGTAAATTCCTAAAATATATAAAAAAGACTTCAGCTTGCAGGAAATCTAAAACAAGAACAGAAAATTTTAGCAATACTCCAGTCCGTAGCCGGTTCCCTCCACAGCTGCTGACTGACCTGCTGATTATTTTCACTTTTTTTCTATGGTTGTTAATATATTCTTTGCCTCTTGTTGAAAGATTTTATTTGACTCTTTGCCAAAACTAAAAGCCTCGGCTTTTATTTAAGTAATTTATTAAAAATTCTAAATTAATCTTTGTGAACATTGTGTCTGGTTAACGTGTGCCAGTTCGTACAATGAATTTCTTTCCCTAGGGTACTTTATTGTTCAGCTAAAATCGACACTCTTTTACAATGGTTTGAATTTTTAGTGTTCCTGGCTTCAATGATTGTTTCAACTTATAGATAAATTCCTGTTATTTTAAATCCCTGAAATGTTATTTAATATGTCCAGCTGATTGGTAAGCATGATATCGAATGTAAATACAGTAGATTAAAGGTAAAAGGTAGATACTACATTTAGAATTTTTCAAGTAACTAACAACTGCAGTTGAGACCCTTGTGGATGTCAACTGATGACTATCTTGGTCCAAAACTCAGATCTACAAAAACACTTGATGGATTGAAGTTGTTGACTTGCTCGCCGTTTGTAGTTCAGACATTTCGTCACCATGTTAGGTAACATCATCAGTGCAGCCTCCACTGAAGCGATGTATTTCTACTCTGCTTAGTATTTATATTATCCAGTCTGTTGAGATGTTTTGTGTCATTTCCGGTTCTTTTTTGCAAGGGTTTGTATATGGGGTCTAATTCCACATGTTTATTAATGGCATTATGGGTGGAGAACCAGGCCTCTAGGAATTCCCATGTGTGTCCATGGTTGGCTTGAGCTAGGATGGTCACATCTCCCAGTTAAATTGATTACCTTCGTTGTCTGAGTGTACTGACGTGAGGGAAAATTCGTTGTGTCGTTTTGCAGCTAGCTGTTGTTTGTGTATCTGGGTGGCTCATTTCCTTCCTCTCTGATGACTGCTAAAATCATTCCCTTTCATGGTATTTTGTACACTACGTTGGTCCTGCATGTCGTGCGTATGGGATCTTTGGTCCTTGTGAGTGTTTGTCACAGTGTCGTTGTGGGATTGTGTGCTATCCTCATTACTCGTCGTTGTAGGAGTCTCTTTGTCAGTTCCGATATATTCTTGACATACGGTAGTGTGGCCAGTATATTAGGTCGTATTGTGTTCTGTCGGTGTTGTCTCTGTAGTAGGCATCTGCAGATGAAGTTGGTGGGGTATCCATTGATAGCTAAGACCTTGTATAGGTGCTCTTCCTCCTCCTCGCGAAGTTCTGGTGTGTTGCAGTGGGTTGCACCCCGTTTGAATAGTGTCCTTATACAGCTTTGTTTATGGGCGTTGGGGTGATTGCTGTAGAAATGGAGGATTTGGTCAGTGTGGGTTACCTTCCTGTATGCTGTGGTTTGGAGTTCCCCGTTTGTCATTCGTTCTATCCTGATGTCTAGGAACAGAAGTTGATTGTTTTCCTCTTCTCTTGTGAATTTGATCCCGGTGAATACGTTGTTGATGAGGTGGTGTTGAGGTGGTGTTTTTCTTCTAATTTATTGCTTTTAATGATGACAAATGTGTCATCCACGTATCGTATCCCCAGTTTTGGCTGTATGCAGGGGAGGGTCGTGCGTTCCAATCTTTGCATTACTGCCTCTGGAATAAGTCCTGAGATGGGTGATCCCATAGGTGCGCCTTTAATCTGTTTGTATACTAGACCGTTTAAAGGTGAAGTGTGTGGTGAGGCATAGGTCCAGTAGTTTGAGTATGTTGTCCTTGCTGATGGAGCTGTTGGTCGGCGTTCCAGTTTCCTGTAGTAATGTGGCCAGTGTTTCTTTGGCTGGTGGGATGTCAATGGACGTGAATAACATTGTAACATCAAAGGATACCATAATAAAATAATGTTTGTCATAGTGTTCACTACAAGGACCAAAGACCCCATACCCACTACATGCAGGACCAACGTTGTGTACAAAATACCATGCAAGGACTGCCAAAAACATTACATCAGCCAGACAGGAAGGAAACTAGCCATTAGGATACATGAACACCAGCTAGCAGCAAATCGACATTACAGACTTTCCCTCATTTCAATACACTCGGACAACGGAGGCCATCAATTTAACATGCTGTGACCATCCTAGCTCAAGCCAACCATGGACATGCATGGGAATTCCTTGAGGCCTGGTTCTCTACCCATAATGCTATCAATAAACATGTGGAATTAGACCCATATACAAACCCTTGCAAAAATGAACAGGAAATGACACAAAACACTTCAACAGACCAGATAATATAAATACTAAGCAGAGTAGAATTACATCGCTTCATCAGAGGCCGCACTGATAATGTTACCTAACATGGTGATGAAACATCTGAACTACAATCAGCCAACTCGGTGAGGAAGTCAACAACCTCAACCACAACCCGAGCTACAAATCTTTGCAAGAACCTTAAACTTGAGAGATTGACTTTCATTATAATGAAATGACACGTACTTTGCACGTAAGTTACTTCCATATGTTGAAGTGCAATTTGAATCCAAATTTCATTGCAAATGCAATTCACAAAACTTTCCAGCCCAATCAGAGCTTTGGCTGTGTTATTTAAAAATTGAATAAACAACTATAAATTATCATTATTTAGGTCTTTTAATGTAATTGAGTCTCTAAACGTTCCTTGACAAGGTCTTGGGGAAAGAGCTTGAAGATAGTACTAGAAACCAGATTAAAAAGGTGGGTTTTTGACCACACTTTTTTTTAAGATTGCATTGTACTTTTAGGATGTGTTCCCATATAGTGTTGTGCAAGCTTTCATTCTATGATGTTGATGAGAAAGGCAAGATTTCAGGATGGATGGAGTTTGGACAGGCTTAATGAGGGCTTTTAAGGAAGGACTGATAGTTTTGAAGCGGGAAAACATTTCTGAGATACGAGAAACGACGAACACCTGTAAAAGTATGAAGGAACGCTGGTCAAATACCTTGTAAATTCAGTGGCTGTAAAGACCGAAGTTGTCCTCAAATTTGAGTGGAGAACTTGTTGGAATTCCTTACCCATTGGTTGATTTCACTTAGAGGGTTGTCTCCAGAGTATTTTATTACCTTCTTATTGGCATATCTTGGCAAATCATATCTGCACATAATCCTGACTGAATTGTACATTCCAGAAAGTTCAAATTACTAAATTCATTGCAGTCAAACTTTTAAAATATTTTTGAGAGATTTTTTTTGTTGGTATTCATTTAGATTTGTTGTTTGGAATTTAATTGTAATTGGCATGGCTTTAAAATCAATGGTATTAAATATAGTGTAAGCCTAACATGCTCAGAAAACACGTTGAGCAGCTTTAGCTCAACACCATCTGTTTGTGCCTCAGTTTTATATCAAAAGCTTAAGTACCGTACTCCAATTTTGCTAAGTTTAATATAATTTTTAGATGTTTCTAAATTGGGGTTTAAATCAATTAAAATTACTGTCCCAAGGCGCACAAACTTGTATATTTAAACTTGGGCAGATACATGTGTGTTAGTGTAAATTGAGCAGGTTTGAAATCATTAAGCCTACAAACTGAATGCATCCATTTTGGGCAAAGCAACTCTTGTCATTATTAGATCATGCAGTCCTAATTGAATCCTGTTTCTGTGTCTATGGGACTCTGATGGAATATTCCATCCTTTACAAAATAGTTGACTTTCTCTTACTTTTAGTCCTGCAATAAATTTTGAAAACTTTGGACGATGTTCTTTCCTTGCTTAATCAATCCTCAGGCTGCTCTTTTTCTTTAGAGTCTGTTCCTCCTAACAATTTCACCTTCGAGATCATGCTGTCATCTCTATTTAAAAGGAAAACTGCAATCCTATCTCTCTAGCAGCATGAATGATGTAACATCGTGCAGATTTTTAAAAATCTGGAAAAATATTTTTGGCTACCGTACAGGTGTGTCTTCACCCTTTAAGTTCACAGGATTGTTAATATAGTTTTTGTTTTTAAACTTTGCCAACAACACAAGAAATGAAATACAAAAGACGAGCAGGAGTAGGTCATTGGGCCCCTCAAGCCTGCTCCTCTATTCGATAAGATCATGGTTGCTCTAGTTGCTCCACATTCATGCCTAGTCCCAACATCCTTTCAATCCCTTGCTTATCAAGAATATATACTTTTGCCTTAGAAGTATTCAAATACTGTGGAACTTTGTTCCTCAAGAGACATTGGAAACAATGACTGCCCGCCCTCTATGAGGAAAAAAATTCCTCCTTATCTCGGTTTAAGTGGGTGACCCCTTATTTTTGGCAGTGGACCCTAGTTCTTGATTCTGTCATACGCAGAAACATTTTTTTTCATACGCATTCTGTGGATACCCCTCCAGATCCTGTATGTTTCGATTAAAGTTGTCTCTTACTGTTCTAAACTCCAGCAGGAACAAACCTAGTCTGTCCAGCTGTTCATTTTAAGAGAACCCACCCATTTCAGGTATCGGTTTAGTAATCCTTCTCTGACTTGCTTCCAATGTATTTACATCCTACCTTAAATAAGAGGACCAATACTGTACGTAGTACTCCAGATATGGTGTCATCAATACCCTGTATAAGTGAAGGACAAACTCTCTACTTCTGTGTTCAATTCCTCTCGCAATAAACAATATCCTTCAAATTAGCTTTTCTAATTACTTGTTGTGTCTGCATTAGTGGACTCTGCAAACTCCCATTGTCTCGATAAAATGCTTGCTTTCTCTTCTTCGTGCCAAAATTGACAATTTCATAATTTCTAACATTTTACTTTATTTGCCAAATCTCTGCCTAGTCATTAAACTTATCTTTATGCCTTTGTAACTTCCTTATGTCCTTTTCGCAGCTAACTTTCCCACCAATCTTTGTGTCATCATCAAATTTGGCAACCAAACCTTTAGCCTTTCTTACAGTTTATTTGTATAAATAATAAAAAATTGCAGCACCAGCACTGATCTTTGTGGCTCACCAGCTTGTGGCCAAGTAGAAAAAGAGCCATTTACGCTTGTTCTCTGCTTCCTCTTAGCTAGCCAATCTTCTATGTATGCCAATATATCATCCTGTATGCTGTGAGCTTTTAATTTCCATTATGACCTTTAACATGGCACCTTATCAAATACTTTCTGGAAGTTTAAGTATCGTACATCCACCAGTTCTCCTTTACCACAGCACATATCATTTCCTCCAAAGAATTTTAATAAGTCCGTTCAACCTGATTTCCTTTCCGCAAAACCATGTTGAGTCTGCCTGATTAGTTTGAAAATTCAAAGTGCTCTGCTATAATGTCTTTAGTAATAGCTTTGAACATCTTCCTTATGACAGATGTTAGGTTAATAGGCCTGTAGTTTTCTGCTTTCTGTTTCCCTTTCTGATTAAAGGAGTAACTGTCGTTCAATCTAATGGACCCTTCCCTGAATCTAGGGAATTTTGGAAAATTAAAACTAACTCCTCAACTATCTCACTAGCCCTTTCTTTTAAGACCCTGGGAGTCCATCTGGACCTGTGGACTTGTCAGCCTGCAGCTCCAACAAATTGCTCAGTACCTTAAGTGATTTTAATTTTCATCAGTTCTTCCCTTGAAATTCCTGATTTGCAACTATTTCTTGGATGTTTTTTGTATCCTGTACAATGAAGATCAATGCAAAATTCCTGTTCAGTTCATCTGTCATCTCTCTAATTTCCATTATTTATTCCCAGACTCATTTTCCACTGGACCAACTTTCTCTTCTCTCAATTCCTTTTTTAATTGCACAATACCAGGTCTAGTATAGCCTGCTGTCTGGTTCCAGAAGAAACTATCCTGAAAACATTCTTTGAACTCCTCACCTCGGTTACCTTTGCCCATCTTTTTCTAGTCTGTGTGAGAATTAAAATCCTCCATGATTATCGCCTTTCTGACAAGTTCCCATTATTTCTTCCTTTATAGTGTATCCTACAGTGTTGTTACTGTTTAAGAGGTCTGTACACTACTCACTTGGTGGCTTCTTACCTTTATTGTTTCTCATCTCTACCCAAACTGCTGGTTTATCTATGCCATCTCTGTTTATTGTGCTGGTACCATCATTAAGAAATAGTCCTCCCTCTGTCCTTTGCTAGCTGCTTGTACTTGCTGAATGTCATGTATGCTTGAATGTTCAGATCCCAATCTGCGTCACCTAAGAAATAAATCTGATGTAATCTTTATTAGATATTTATAAGATTTCATCTTAACTAGATTTCATTCTTATGGGATTGCTTAGAGAGCTGCTCTCCATTTCATACCGCTGAGGACTATTTTAGGTAAAGTCTTTAAAGGCCTCGCTCTTTTTATAAAGGAACTCATAATCAGGGGCACAATCCCATTAAGTAGAAAAGTTTATCCCTGAAGTGACAGAAAAGGTTCATTTAATTATAGTCTAATTTATAAACTTTTCTTGCTTTTCCCCATAGGTTGCAAAGCACTGAAAGCACTCCTGAGGTCATTAGTTGAGCTTCAGGATGAACTCCTTTTCCAGTACCAAGGCACACAACACTTTGTCAGTGGCAAGAAGGCAGAACCAGACAGGTAAGTGCAGTGATACAACAGCAGTAAGTGAGTTGATAATGGGATATATCTGTCACTTATTTTCTACTCCAAAATACATACTGTATTCAGACTTATTACAGCGGATTTTGAGGCTATTGGGAGTTTCAGCCGACAAGATTGTGTTGGCAGTCCAAGTATAGTCCCAGTGGATGTGGATTTCCAGACTTTATTTGGCTGTCAAAATGAATGCTAGTGATTTCAGACTCAAGATTTATACGACACTTACGATGGGTTTTGTATGTGCCAAATCCTTCCTCCGTTGTTTTAAGTATCTTCCTCTCTGTAGTACATCTTACCAGTAATTCTCAGTTGTCTCTTTTCATATTGACATTTTACTGCTGTATAAATATTAGTCAATATTCTAATTTTTTAGTTCATAAATAAACTGGATCTATATCTGCTAAAAGCTTAGCAGTTGCCAGTTATCAAAGTTGCTTGATTTATTTTCCAAGGAAATTTAGTCAGAGCTGTAGGTATTACTGTTTCGAGTAAGGTGATTTGTTTCTAAGCAGTAGGTTGTTTTGATTCCCTGGATGAGCATTTCCTTTCTATCTTGCAGAGCACAAATATATGAAATAAAAATGCCAAGCACTTAAAATAAAACCCAGGGAAATGCTCCTCTAAATTAGTTACATGCAAGGATGTTACACGATGCTGGAGTGTACAATAACAAAAAGAGAAAAGGTTTGGTCATATTAAGGCATAACCAAAGATTGTGGTTAGTGCTGTACATATTATACTTGTGCAGGGAAAATAGAATCCACTTTTATATGTTATATATTCTATGTTTCCAGTGAAGAGATTCCCAGTGATGAAGAAATTGAGGATGTGCAGAAGAGGAAAAGACCACAGAAAAGGAAGTTTAAAGTGAATGAGTACCCAGACTTCATGGCCAAGCGGTTTGCTGACCTCAAAACATTTCGTAATAGTACATTGCAGAAATGGCATGATAAGACAAGATTAGCTTCAGGCAAAATAGGCAAGGTGAATTGATCTTTGGATTCTGCATTATTTTTGATACTTTGTCAAAGCAAGAGGGAAGATTGTATGCAAAAAAATTGTTTGAAAGGATGTTTTGCAATTATGGCAAAATGAAGCCTTGTATTTGCAAACATGCTGTATGGCTGTATAAAAGTTACCATTAATATACATGATTTCATGATTGGTTTGTGCAGCCGACAAAAGAAGTGCAGCAGATGATCTAATCTAATCTCACCAAAGTTTTGCATCTGTGTTCCATCATGCATCACAAATGGAAGGATGCCCACCTAAATCAGCCTAATCTTTAACCATGATACAAATTTTGATCAGTTAAATATTTTATGTTATTGATCAGTTAAAGTACTTTATTTTGTTGACATGCCAATACATTTGCTAAAGGGTTTAAGTGGGGCCAGCAATAATTTAGTTTATAGTGACTCCGCTTTCTTCTCTCTGTGCTACTGGATCAATTACCATAGTGGTTGTGTTTAATGAAACACTGAATTAAAACTTTATACAGTGGAACATCTATAAGAAGGTAAGGGACTCAGTCGATAATTGAAAGCCCTCATACTGAGTATAGTCCAGTAATAATAGACACTGTAAAAGAGAGCTCTCGATGTTTGGTCAAAAAAGGTTACTTTTCATATATAGCGAATCCTGACATTTTGTCCAGAAAACCCAAACACTTTCTACTTGCCGTCTGCTTGTCACTGAAATTAAATTTGCTCTGGTGCAAATTTGTTTATTCAAGTGGTCATAGATAATGTTGAAGGTTGCCATTGAAGGCGGCTGTTCATCTCCTCATGCCAGTACATGTTAACATACTATTAAGGTTGTCATCTCACTGTGTATACTGCATTCCTGCCAATGCTGCCTTCTAATATGACAACATGGTTTCATGAAGAAACAACAGGTACTCTGCTCAGTTCAAACTTGGTCACTAAGATTGCAGAGCTTCGGTTAAAAAATTTGAGATATCAGAAGAACATTAGAATTAAGAAAGCTCTCCATACAGATTAAGAAAATGTATAATAATAAAAGTGCACGGAGGAAAGCCTGGAATATGGCTGCAGTTAAAATACAATGCAAATTGCCAGAATGACTTGTTTCTTGTAGATCTGTCTGAATCTTTGCCTGAAATAGACAAGAAAGTTAGGCATTGCAGATTTCAAAGCCATCCTTAGATGGTGTACCAGGTTTATGAAGTGGTTGCAGAAGACCAGGGTTTCACAGCATCTCCAAGCAGAGCATGATGAAACGGTTATCTTATTTCAGCAATTTTATAATCTAGTGTGGACAAATGAATGCATACAGATTTAGTTTTTGTTGGGAACATGGATGAGACTTCTTTGAATTTTGACATGTCAGAAGCCAAATAGTGAGCAAAGTTGGAAAGAAATTAGTGCTCATGAAAACAACTATTCTTACAAGGAGTAGATTCACCATTGTTGTGTTGTGTATGTCCAAAGGAACAAAGCTTAAACCATTTGTGATATTCAATAGGAAAAATTCTCTCAAAATGGCATTTCTCAAAAACAGAACTCATTCACATTTGCGAGAAAGGATAGATGAATGAAGGTGGCTTGATGATATGGCTGATAGTTTTGTGATTCCAACTAGTATGATTGACTGTAATGCTTGCACCCCTCACAGTCACAAAGTTCACATCTTGTCAAGGATTAATTGCTGGCGTTGGCTCACAAAACAGTAATATTACAGTCATTCTTGGCGATCTAATCAGCCTTGTTCAACTATAGGATCTCTCTTTAAGGACAGCATGAGAAAAAAGTGAAGTGACTAGATGATCAGAGGAATTCACCAAAGGAGTCTGCATACAGACTCTTGTGTTAGAAACCCTATGTGAATGAGTTATAGTCACCTGGAATAAAATTAGAACAGATATTGTCATCAAATCATCCAAGAAATGAAGGATATCCAATGCAGTTGGCACAGAAGATGATTATTTGTGGATTTATAGGGCAGACAAAGATGTTTATCCATATGATGATGCAATTAAAATAACAATTGGGGTTTGTTATTTGGTTCTGAACACAACGATTTTAATGGATTTTAATGCACATTCCATGCATGATTTGCTGAGTTTTCTTCACTGAGGAAATACTCAAATTGCATGCATAAAAGCAATATGCTGCAGACATGAAACGCGCAACTTTCTGAAACTTTCACTTTTTGAAATTGTATAAATTTGTACGTATAACTTTAATTTTTGACAACGACGTTGATCAAAAACAATGTTGCTTTCATTGGAGGTTTATAAAGATTCAAAATAAAATGCTCCTCAGCTTGTTTTATACTACAGTTATGGTAGGATTGGCAAGAACAGTCTCCAAACTGGCAGCTTTTCAGTAGCGAGATGATGGGAGAAAGTGGATTTCAACCCCTCAAATATTACTTGTGTAAAAGTTGACTTCCAACTTTTGGCTAAAAATTTAACCTTAGAAAGTCGATTTTTACACTAGCATCTATGGTATTTAATCAAATACAGTTTTCAAGTTTTGATTGGCCTATTCTGATTGCTTACTATAAACGACGACCTAGTTTGCTTTCCTTTTTTCATTTTCTGACAATTCTTGACAAGCTAACCTTGTTTCCAGGCATGAAACTAAGCACCAGAGCTGCCTGCTTTCTATCCGATATTGGATAAATCGATAAATACTTACTTTGGATCAAGAACCTGATTTGATTTCTTTTTTTAAAAAATGTGAAAATGTACAATCATTTTTTATCTGTTTTATGCAAAGTTATTCCCTGACTCGCATGAGTGTTTTGGCAGCTGGTAGTGGCATGGATGAGAAGTTTCACTGTTAGTTATATATTTACTTGTCTGGTCTAGTAAGTCATGTGTAACACTTGTATTGGAATAGTTTTTTTTTGATGTTTCACAGATACTATATTTTGTTTTTATTTTTAAGAATATTACTTCTGTGCAAGTCTCATTATTTAAAAAATAAATTTTACTTTAATTCAGGGACATTTTAAGTGTTTTTTTAAAGTATGTTTTTAAATGGAATGTTACCTGAATTCTTGCTGTCCTGATATTTTGTTTCAGGGGTTCAGTGCTTTTGAGCGTTCCATCTTGACCCAGATAGAGCAAATTATGATGGATAAAGAAAGGTTGATAAGACGGACTCAGACCAAAAGATCCTTGTATAAAATTCTTGGAAAAGTGGAAGAAGATTCTCAGCAGGTTCCAGAGTCTGTACCTGGGGAGATGGTATGCCAATAAAGAATTAGAACTCCAAATTTGTAGCCTGAAGACTAGTTTCTGTTTTCTTTTATATGCAAACATTAAAAGGATAGTTTCTCTGACTGTATAAAGGCAAAATGTAATGGAATTTCCATTGCACAGAAGATCCCAGAAACGAAAACATTAAATGCTGAAAACAGACTAGACTTATTAACATCAATGGAGAGACTGACAGTTGATGCTTCAGATTCATAGATTTAAGCTGAAGGTATGAACTGCTGGGTTTGAAGAAGATTACAAACCCAAAGCACCCACTGCTGATTCACTCCACAGAAGATTGATTTCCTGTGTGTTTCCAGCCATTTCTATTTATGATTTGCTATGTTTTGTTTATTTTCCTGAGAACATCCCGGGTTCAGTCCAAACCTGTGCTTATATTTACTGTTCTCAGCTGGGGTGATGAAAGGAGCACTGTGGTTTGACTCACTGCCCCAGGTGGTGGAGAGAAAACCAGTTAGAATTCATCGTACTGATCATTATCCATTGACACCTGCTGGAAAGTGTATGTTGTGGTGTGAACAGGTTTGGACTTGACTGTAATGCCTGCACCCCCCGCAGTCACAAAGCCTGCCAGCACTAACTATTTACTTTCCACATGAAGAATGCCCACTTGGGTGAAGTGCCAGAGGGGAGCCCTGGAACTCCAATCCAAGAGGCATTAACACCTTCATAGGGTAAAAATATCCTCAATCTTTTGCATAGTAAAACTGAATCCAGTGACATTTGGGATTTTGAAATGAGACAAATGTAACTGTTAAACATTTTACTTAACTTATTTGGATCTTGTATACTGCTCTGGTATAACATTTCTTTGTTTTGATCATTGAATGTATTAGTGATTGAATGCCCTTTTGAAGCTTTCAGCAGACATGCTTGTATTATAAACTATAACAGATTGTACTTTTAATTTTGCGTGCTATTGTATAGAATGGAATCAAATGATTTAACAGCTGTTGTTAATTTATACTTGGAATGTTTTTAAGCAAACAAATCCTAGAAGTTCAGAAGAGATTTTAAAGTTTAATAAAAAAAAAAAGTGGCAATAGAGTTCAGTGGACCAACGCATTGTATAATAGAGCAGTGAACCATCAGATTAGTACACTCAAGCTAGATCGGTGGTCTGTCTCATGTTACTGAAAATTTGGGTCCTCTGCTATAACTGGCTTCATTTATCCTTGTGTTACTTCTGTGAAGAACATGTTAGGTTTGGATTGTTTTAGCTGTTGTGCCTTCTGTGGATAAATAGCCTACGAAAACTGTGAAAAACATGAAAGGGGGATTTGTAAGCAAGGTCCTTGTGGTAGTGAGAATGTACTAGAGAATGAGACCCTGTTTTCCACAGAGATCAAAACATCAACAAGGGAAGGTGGAAAACACCTGAGATTTGTTAATATGTGTCTAGTCAGTAAGCAATATGTGACAGGGCTTTTAGTGAACTTGGCATACTTTCTTCCCATCCTTTGTAATGGACAGATTGATTTATTTTTCTACACAGGAGGTTGTGCCACAAGGAAAGTCAAATGTACATCTGAAAGACATAGATGAAGAGATTTTTGATGACAACGATTTTTACCATCAGGTGAGTGTTCGTTAATAGAACGAGGAGCTTGCCTACCCAAGCTACTGTTTGGATATCAATAAAGCATCTTAAATTGACGTGAGTAACCTAGCAATAGAAGAGACAAAGGTCATTGCAGTTCAGGTTGTTCCAAATCAGAGAAACATTTCAGTCAGCAAGTCTTGTATTAAGAGACATTTTGCAATAAATCATCTCAGAAAAGATACGAAGCTGGCATTTGTTCTGGCTGAACAGTGTAGTGACCTGATAATAGGCATTGTTATCAACGCCTTTTTTTTTTAAAAGCTGGATTAAAATGCCAAACACAGTGAGTAACTGTGATCAAGTCCAAGTAATGTCACATGGCTAAGCACTTTTTATTCTGGGGGATGCAGGAGATGTGATCTTCCAAAGTCACGTGATGTAACACTAAGTGATGTTATGTGAATGGTTCAGCTGGGGAGGTACTGCAGGAGGTACTTAGTGTTCGCTTTGAATGTGATTTATGCCTACACTTGTATGGGATGCTACAATGTACCTTGACCCAAATCTCATGCTGCCAACAATCCAAGCACATTGTTTTTATAATACTCTGGGGAGGAGTGCATTATACAGTCACAACTTTATAATAAACTTAATTATTGTGTACTGCTTTGATTAACAAGTCTGTTGATTGCTTCAGATATTTCAGGTGGCAGTATGAGAGTAAGGAAAGTGAAATTCTTGCTGATTTCAGTGTTTGCAGGCCTATTTTGGAATTCCACCCACAGACTGCAACTTCAGGATTTCTGACCCAGTCTGCACATGTGTGATATTCTGAAGTTGTAGACTATTTCTGAGGGGTAGTGGTGCTCTCTGTACCCTCCTCCCTTGGCACAATATGGCTCAGTATAATTAATGGATCTTCAAATTTCTTCATCTATCTTTCCATCCAAATTGGAATTGTTTTGTTCTACCATTTTAGAGAAATAAATGACCCATGACTGTGTTCTTACGTCATGACTAATTGGAGGATAGTCCTATTCTACATGGAGAATAACGAAAGACAGTGATGGAGCTTGATTGCTCTAATTTGAAACAAAAAATGTACATTTCAAACTGTGAAAGTGACATTGGGAACACAAACAAGAAGTTGCTGGAAAAGCTCAGCAGGTCTGGCAGCATCTGTGAAGAAAAAAATCAGACTTTATCTTTCGGGTCCGGTGACCCTTCCTCAGAACTGATTGTAGCTGGGAAAATGTTGGTTTATATGCAGAAAATATGGAGGTGGTTGGGGTAGGGAGTAAATGATAGGATAGAGCCCAAAGAGAGAGAAGAGTAGTTGGATAGACAAAGGAGTTGATAACGATCTGGCTAGGAGGGTGAATAGCTGTTGATGGGGACTGTTCGTGATTAGCAATAGGTAGTGTGTAATGGCAGGCTGTGAGATAACAAGACCTGGTGTGTGGGGTTGGGGGCTAGGACATGGGAGAGTTTAGGTCCTAAAGTTATTGAACTCAATATTGAATCTGAAGGGCTGCAGGTCCCCAAGTGAAAAATGAGGTATTGTTCTTCCAGCTCGTGTTAATCTTTGCTGGAACACTGCAGCAAGCCAGAGACAGTGATGTTGGCCAGAGAACAGGGTGGTGTGTAAAGTGGCAGGCAACACATAGCTCAAGGTCTTTTTTTGCGAGCAGAACATTGATGTTCTGCGAAGCGGTCACCCAGTCTACGCTTTGTTTCCCCAATGTAGAGGAGACCACATTGTGAGCAGTGAATGCAGTAGTCTAGATTCTGGGAAGTGAGATAAAGTGTTGCTTCACCTGGAAGGTGTGTTTGGGTCCTTGGATAGTGGGAAGGGAGGAGGTAAATGGGCAGATGTTGCACCTTTGGCGGTTGCAGGGGAAGGTGCTGTTGGGGGGTGTTGGGGATGAAGGAATAATGGACCAGTGTGTCCCGGAGGGAACGATCCCTGCGGAAGGTGGACAAGGGAGGGGAGGGGAGGGTATCTCGTGGTGGCATCTCGCTGGAGGTGGCAGAAATGGCGTCTGATGATCTGGATGTGGATGCTAGTGGGGTAGTAAGTAAGGACAAAGGGAACCATATCGCTGTTGTGGGAGGGAAGAGAAGGGGTGAGGGCAGATGTGCGGGAGATGGGTTGGATCCGGTTGAGGGCCCTGTTGACAACGGTGCTGGGGAATCCTCAGTTGAGGAAGAAGGTGGACATTTCGGAGTTGGCCTCATCTGAACATATCCGACAGAGACAGAGGAACTGAGAGAATGAGATGGAGTCTTTACAGGAAGCCGGGTGTGAGGATGTATGGTCCAGGTAGCAGTGGGAGTCAGTGGGTTTACAGCGGAGTTTAAAGTGACATTCTTAAGTCGTTTTAAAAAACCATCAGAATTGCAAATGATAGGCAGCAGTGCCTCATTATTCCATTATGCATCTAAATATGAAGAGATACTGCCCAGCTTAGTACTTCGCCTTCTGAAACTAAGCAAGCAAATGACTCAATCTCGGGCCATTACTAGTGTTGCTCATGTCAACTTTCTGGAGCTTGCACAAGTACCAAACATTTGCTACTCTCTTATTTTAAAATAGAGGTTGTTTCGGGAAGGGACACAATTTAGTGATTACTAAACCTCCATTTAAGAAAAGAAAAGCTCTCCAGCCAAAAACATTAACTAATAACAACGAGATATTATTCATGTAGAGGTAGCAAGGAACAAGTTCACATGTTCCAATTATTTGAACCAAACCATGTTTTTTATCACCCTTTTATGAAAAGGTTTATGATCTTAGCTTGATTTTTTAACATACGTTGAACTAATATTTGTAACATATTTTTGAGAATAAAAATATTTTCTTCACTTGCCAAGAAAGGCTTCAATTTATAGAGCAATTTCTATTGCTGTGTAATATTTTGCAGAGAAGTTTGAAGTAGCGACAACCTGCTTTAGGTTTATAGAAGAAATGTTAGAGGGATGAAAGGTAAGTGCTTATATAATTGCAGGTAACATACTGATAAGTTGGTAATATGCTTCAGTTAACAAAACAAAACTTAGGTAGTTGAGGTAGTATTGGTGTACCCGCTTGGAAGATGTTTCTTTATATTGACCCAATTTTAATTTTATAGTTCTTGAGTATAATTACAATTATCAATGCTGTTTTATTTCTTTTATGTTTCAAGATGTAAAATTTTCTGTTCTGTTATGATAATAAATGCACTTTGGCACAAAGACCCATTGGCTGGTTAACACTAATACTTGAGTACAACATTTTGTTAATGCCTTTTTGTTTCTCCTTTTTCCACATCATTTCTATGGTAAAGGTGCTTACTCCCATCTGAGATACTGTTACCCAGACAACTCTTCTGATATCTCATCCAGCTGACCACTTTTCACTTGCATATGCAGATACGGAGAACTAGCAGTTTATTGCGGCTGAGCCCAATCCTTTCCATCTCTGGGTCCTTGTGCACAAACCTGATTCCTGCAAGCAATTATTGTGAATTATTTCAACTGTACCCCAACAGATCAATGTTGAGAGCAGTTATATATGTATGCACGGAAAAGCAAAGACTCCCCTGATCAATATAGCACTGCTACTCGATGCCTTCACTGATTGAACCGCAGTGGATTCAAATCACCATTATTATTAGAAGCTACTCAAAATATGTAGCTCTAGACTTATACCAGATTTTAGTATTTGGCTCTTTCCTGAGTGGAGATCTGTAATGTATATGCATCTATACAGTAACTGAGAACCAGCCTTAAATTTGGGCAAGTTAAGATTGATTAAATGAGACCATTTTATTAGCTTAACTCCACTTAGCAATTGGAACTAATAATTATATTTATGCATTCTTTCATTATAAATTCTCTATTAAAAATATAGCCTATGTTAAAAGGTTTAATAAATGTTGAAGCATTAACTTACAGAACTAGATAATTGCTGAATAAGCCAGATGTGTCCCTGATGCAAAAACGTCAGCTCCCTAAGGATCTGACACATCTGAAACAACAGCAAGTAAGAGAGATTCTGGCATTCTTTTGGTTGAATGATAGTTGACACTTGTTAACACAGCAACTGTAGAATGTTCCACATTGTGGCTGCTGTGCCAAATCATTCTGTCCAAGTGAAATAAATAGAAACAAAAATGTTAGCCAACATCTGGCATCGCAGCAAGGAATGGGTGCAAGTCTTGACTCCTGTAGACTCTAAATATGGTGCTTAGACTGTGGAGGCTTTAATCACTTAGCCAAACCTTGACAGATTTCTACGACAGCTCATCCCTGCCTTGTACATCACCCACAGACATCTGCTGAGCCGCAAGGCAGCAGCACATTCATTTTCCTTTACAGTTTTCAATACATTTCTTCAGAGAGATGATCTGTAAAGATTACTGCTTCATTGTGTACAAGTAATTGTGGGAAGAGTGGTTGACAGACATAGTGTTGCACCTGTTTCACTGACCTGGTTAATTTCTTCTGTTGAGTGGGATTTGGCAGAGCTAGTCACTGAAGTTGCTGCAGTGATTAAGGGCACACATTTACTGAGCTGCAATGCTATGTAGGTTTACAGTGTCATAAGCCTGTGCATGGTGGATTTGTATCTTTTATTTAGCTGCCAGAAGTGACTATGATGAACAACAATAGATAAACTGACAGATTGTCTGCCAGAGAGATATTGGAAGTAGGTCAGATAAAAAGACTTACACGGAGGGGACGCTTCCTAATAATGTCATGAGTGAAGTGACTTATTAATAAAATTATGCTTTCAGAATATATCTGATTGCTGGTATCCTGAAAGTTCCTATTGAAAATGGTAATGAGTGTATATCTATTGATTTAATCATTAAGTTGATTAGTATTAACTGACACATGCTAGTTTGTGGAAGACTGTAGTGTGTATTTTGATCAGCTATGCTCCAATAATTGGTTGTTATTAAACAAAATATGTGGTAAATATTTTCGTCATAAAGGTGAATGCTATTTATGAGAAACTGAACACTCAATCTTGTCATTACAATTCAGTGTTGAATACTTCTGGGTTAGCTACATCACAAGCAGATTCCGAGTAAATTTCTAAATCTCTGTCTCAACAAACTTTAACTCCAGGTTCAGAAGAGGATCTTCTACTATTTTATATTTTCTACTTCTCTGCCATATACCCTTTTGTTCCAGTGATTGAGCCTGTCTGGTTGGTGCTGAATTATGAGCTTTCTGTGATGTGACCTTAATGTGAATTGAGACTGCCCAAATCCATCCCACAAATAGAAAAGAGAGAGCAGGAGACATTTATCCTGTCACTGAGTTTTGTTCAAACCCAGGACAAGTGACAGGATGTTGTACTTACCCACCGTGCTACTCAATTTAATTATCAACCACAACCTTGTTTTCTAGTAGCACTGGAAAAGTTGAATCTGTCTTCATCTGTGGAAGCTTCTCCTTGAACTTGATCTGAGACTTGGAGCGACAGTGGAGTTTGAATTTGTGAGAATTGATGTTTGTTGACCTGCAGAAATCAACAGATTGTGAATGCAGTAAAAGAGAAACGGGAAAATTGTTTTCTAATCATTGTCCTCAAGTTTACAATTGTGCGGTCATACCTGTTGTGTAAATGTTCATTAAATAACATGACTTTTGCACTTGAATTCATCTTTGCAGAATTGAAATAAGTTGCTACGGATTTTGGTGATAATTTGTCTTTCATGTTATTAGCTAAGTTCAGTTGGTAACTGCTAGTAATTCAGATACACAGTAACTTACTCTGCAATAAAGGCACATTGTTTCAGTCTTGCGTCAAGATTTTGGCACATGATTCTAGTTGACACTTCACCATAATGTTTTGTTACCAGCCTTTTATTTGAGACAAATATTCCCAAATTTATGAGTTGTGCACTAATAGCTGTAATATATTGGTCATCAGTGTGACTTCTGAGTTTAAATTGATGTATCTGGAGTAAAATTAAGTTTCTACAGATCTTTGTGATAATTAGTCTTTGGATTCTAGTAGATCAAAATCTTGCGTGTCTGCCTAGGTGGACATAAAGGATCCCAAGCTATTTTCAAAGAAAAGCAGAGTTCTATTGGTGATGTAGTTAACATTCTTCTCTCAATCTAAATCACCAAAAATGAATTAAGAAAGTCATTCCCAAATATTTTTGGGATCTTCCTTTTGAGTAAATTGACTGTTGTATTTGATTGCACTTCTGAAAAGTAGTTTATGTGGTTTTTTTAAAAAAGCCCCTCTGGGACATCCCGTGGATCTAATCTTTCTATGCTGTATGAGTGGCATTATGCAGACTTATTTATTCTCATGGAAGTGTAAACTCCTCCCTGACATTGTACATGTTCAGCTGCAGTTGGAATTAGCTAAGTTAACAGCTCATTTGTGTTTAAAGCAAGTATTGACAGTGGTTCAGCCTGAAAATTGTGAAACTTTGTGTTTACCTATCAGTGCCTGAGCTGAACTCCAGCTATTGGGTTACCATGATCTTTGTTTATGTGGTTATCAGTCTTCACTGAACATTTTGCATAGATCAGACTAGAAATACAGCATGGACTCTATTACAGTATCAGTCAAAGATGTGTCCAACGATTATTTATCCTTAAGGGTCACTGGACCCGAAACGTTAACTGTTTTTTCCTTCATGGATGCTACCAGACCTGCTGAGCTTTTCTAGCAACTTTGTTTTTGTTCTCAATTATGTATTTAGTTTCAGTCTTGATTCAGGTAGAACACAAGAAGGATTAAAAATCAGGGACAAAAAACAAAGTTGCTGGAAAAGCTCAGCAGGTCTGGCAGCATCTGTGAAGGAAAAGAAAAATCAGAGTTAACGTTTCGGGTCTGGTGACCCTTCCTCAGA
>NC_063357.1:18967964-18970545 GCF_021869965.1 Rhincodon typus | reverse complement strand
CTTTTTCTTCACAGATGCTGCCAGACCTGCTGAGCTTTTCCAGCAACATTGTTTTTGTTCTTGATTTACAGCATCCACAGTTCTTATGGTTTTTATTAAGGATTAAAAATACTGTGCTTTGAAGACCTGTAAGATGCACACTTGATAGTGAGTTACAAAACTGCATGGAAACAATTGGAAAATTATATTGGGCCAGGCAGCATTAGAGGAGCAGGAAAGCTAACGTTCCTCCAGCTCCACACTGTGTTATCTCTAACTCCAGCATTGGCAGTTCTTACTATCTCTGGAAAATTATATTTTGTTTTATCCATACTTTCTCCCCACTCCTTCCAACTTAACCATCACATTGAAAGATCAAAGTACAGTTTTTAATGTTTATTTAAATTGTCCAGTACATGTTATGGTACTTAAGGGATAAAAATTTCCTGCTAGAGTATGGTTGAACTCTTTTTTTTGCTGTAATTGTGTTTATAATCTATTTTAGCTTCTGTCTTGGGTGTTTGCTTTGAATATGAGAATTGTGCTAAATTTGCTTACCCAATCTGCCATTTTCATTGCCTCTCACTAACTTATGACAGGCTTGAAGAAAACTAAATGGAGCTGGTAAAGAGAGAAAACTTATTCAATTTAAAATTTGAAATCTAATTATTTTAATTTACCATTTTCGTGCAGCTCCTCAGAGAACTAATTGAGCGGAAGACTACTGCTATAGATTCAAATGATCAGATTGCAATGGGCCGGTAAGTTTTGAAAGACAACACTAATAATTAAAATGGGTTATGTTGATCGAGGAAAAAATGATCCTCCACCCTCATTTTGTATTTAATTATTAAGGTGGGTGTGAACATTCACAATGTTAAATTTCAAATTTTATACTTTTTCAGAAGTACAATCAAATACAACAGTCAATTTACTCAAAGGAAGATCCCAAAAATATATGAGAATGACATTCTTAATCATTTTTGGTGATTTACAAAACCCTCCATTAATTAGATCTGACCTACTCCGGTGCAACTTCTTTGTTTCAAAATTAATTGCTTAAACTTCTGTTTGTTCATCCAAAATGAATGGCAACATAGAGTCCTACAGCACGGAGACAGGCCCTTCGGTCCAAACAGGTCCACGCCGACCAAAATGTCCGTCAACGCTAACCTCATTTCCCTGCACTTGGCCCATATCCTTCTAAACCTTTCCTATCCATGTATTCGTCCAAATGCCTTTTGAATGGATAGGAAAAGTTTAGAAGGACATGGGCCAAGTGCAGGGAAATGGGGTTAAAGTGGATGGACGTTTTGGTTGGCATGGACCCGTTTGGGCCAAAGGGCCTGTCTCCGTGCTGTAGGACTCTATGTTGCCATTCATTTTGGATGAACAAACAGAAGTTTAAGCAATTAATTTTGAAATAAAAAAGTTGCATGGGAGTAGGTCAGATCTAATCAATTGAGAGTTTTGTATAGACTTCGCAGAAAATTTGAAATTTAACATTGTGAATGTTCACACCCACCTTGATAATTACATAAAATGGTGTTTCTTCTGGAGTGTACAATATAAATATCAAACGCCTAATATTTTTGATTCTTGGTAATAAAATGTGATTTTTTTGATAACTGGAGCATAAACAGATTCTTTTGATTTCAGCATAAGCATCAACAGTATTACAAACACATAGCGCCAGAAAAGACACCAAAGTCCTTGTCTTGTGATTAACATAATGCTGGTTTATTTTTGTGAAATTTCAATCAGATCAAAACTTTATTCTGCATATGCATGTGGGAAGATCATATATGTAACCACTCATTTGGTCTTGCAACATTTGATAATACCAAAATGGATGCAATTGCAGTTATGTGATCAGATCTCTTTATTGTCAATGTAATTTGCAGTGAATTGTCCTGAAACTGACAAGGCATTTACAAACCCTGACATTGTTTCTAAAGCAGCTGTATTCCTCAATTTGTGGTGGTAGGAGTAAAGGCATTAGTATTGGAATTCCAACACACAATTTACCAATTAGAAACCTAACATTAATCAATATTCTAGCAGGAGTCTTCCTGTTTCCACCTCCAATCTTGACAATGCTAACAGAGTAAAATTTACAGTGGCGCTGTGGGAAGAAAATGCGTTCAGAATTTTTTTTTTGTCGACCATTTATGAAGTGCTGACTTCACTGATAAAATTAATTAGTACAGAGCCTCTGCCTTAAACTGCTGCAATATGTTTGGTGTGGGTACACCACCAGTAATACTGTTAATTTTTTAAAAATCATTTAATACAACCAAGTAGGTTGCTAAGCCACTTCAGAAGGCATTTGAGAATCAACCACGTGCTGTGGCTTTGAAGTTGTCCGTGTGCCTGACTGGATAGGGGACAGCAGATTTCCTTTTTTGAAGGGTAGTAATAAACCAGAATGTTTTTTACTGTGATCTCGTAGTTTCTTGATCACCAGTACTGCTGTTAACTTTTTACTCTGTATTTATTTAAGTTGTTGTAGTAGGATTGAAACTCATAAGCATCAGTCCAAGATAACAAGGTGTAGAGCTGGATGAACACAGCAGGCCAAGCAGCATCAGAGGAGCAGGAA